>NC_134860.1:44936879-45251046 GCF_049852395.1 Peromyscus maniculatus bairdii | reverse complement strand
GCTCACATCTGTCTGTAACTCCTTCCAGGGGGTCTGACGGCCTCCTTTGGTCTGCAGGGGCACAAGACACAAGCGCGCTGCAGAGATGTAACAGGAGGCAAACCTCCCCCCACACGTACAACTGTAAACATTTCAAAGAGAGAAAATGCCCACATGCTCAGCCACAGCCAATCTGATGGAGGCCCTTCCTCAGCGGAGGCTCAGCTCACTCTTCCCAACTGACTCAGTTGACAAACAGCTCAACACAGTGGCACCGCCATTGCTACGGTTCTCACCAAGGGCAGCAGCAACTGAACTTCAACTCTGCCACTTCTCCAGAAGCCACAAGAATTTCCATCAAATACTCAGTGTGCTTGTGTGCGCCGGCAGTCAGTTCTCCCTTTTCGCCGTGTGCCTGGATCCTGGGATTGAACTCAGGTTGGCAGGCTTGGTGGCAAGCGCCTTTCTCCACTCACTGAGCCCTAAATCATTACTTCTTTGTTGATCCATGGAACTGTCCTTATTACAGCCAGCCATGGATGCTCTGAACCGCTCACAGCCAATCAGAAAGACTCAGCCCCAGACATCCTAAGGTGTCTTACTATGGCCACAGGAAGTACAGTAACAGCTACAGCAGAAGCCACTGCTTCTGTTTCAACAGCTTCTCTATTAGCTCCTGCCTCAGAGACTGTTTCGGCCACAATCATTCCAAATGTGCTGCCAGGCCCCTAGGAAGCTTTGCCCCCCCACCCCTTGTAAAAACTTTTACTCCGCCCTGTACCTCCCTGACTCACAACGGACAGGACAGGCAAACCAAGTACTCCTGTGCAGCCTAGTAGGAGCATGCAAAAAGCCTAGGGTTAGCAGACAGAACTAAGACTGCATGCATGGCTGCATTGGAACCTGCCTTGCCCTCAAACGGTGCAGTCCGGGAGACTCGTCTTGTGTGCACGGCCTCCCTGTGCTGTATAACAGCCCCAGGAAGACTAAGTTCTGTGGCCTTCCTGGTTTTATTGACTACTCACGCTCTTTTACTGCAGCTGGGTAGGCTGAGCTGGTTGCATGAAGAGCAGAGAACACCAGGGGGCTATTAGCTCTAAGCACACCCATCATCAGCTGGAGTGGATGAGCCCTGGAGGGCAGCCAGGACAGAGACTAGAGAAGGCGAAGGACTACCAAGAGCTGAGACTGCGGAAGGTGAAGGAGCAGGACAGCAAACTGAGCAGCGAGAGGGCTGCAGCTGGTGGGAGGACTGTGACAGTGCTCCCGGACCTGGCTGCTGGGGAGGCACCGAGGGGCAGGGAGCTGAGCGGCCAGCGCTCGGGCTCGGGCTGCAGTACCACTGAAAGCTGGAACACTAAGAGCTAGTACTCAACACCTGGAGCTGCTAACGCTAGACAAACGTCACTTGCCTACTCCTGAGTTCTACCCAACTGATCAGCAAACCCCTAGCCTACTGCTGACTACCACTGATTTACTCCTCCAGCCCACGTTTCTAATCTCTCCCCAAAACGTTTGTGTGTTTGTGCATGGGAAAGCCAGTGGGCAACCCGGGAAACAGTCACCAGCTCTTTCCCCGGCCCCACGTAGGGCCTCTGACTGCTCTGGAACTCATCGACTAGGTCAGGCTGACTGGTGAGCAAGCTCAAAAGATCCACCTGCCTCTGCCTCCCTAGCACTAGGATTCTAGGCATGTCACAGCCTAAGCTGCCTTTAAAACCATCCAGCCAACCAACCAACCAACCAACCAACCAACCAACCAACCAACCAACCAACCAACACGGGTCCTAGAGATCAAACGCAGGTCCTCATGCTTGCAAGGCGAGGGTTTTAACTAATGAGCCATCTCCCCAGGCTTTTCGAAAACATTTTTTAAAAAAATTACTTTATACCCCCAGCCTGGAAAGATGACTATAACAAAAATGGGTACAAACCCAAATTATTTGGTACTTACAATGATTTAATGGGAAAAAAAAAAAAAACATTTGAGACTGAAGCTGCTAGTAAGTCCTAAATAAATAAGCTTACGTGAAAACAAATTAAGTTCCATCATTTGCCAAAAGTACATAACAAAACCTTCTAAACTATACACCAGGAATTTGAGTGAAGTTTCTTGTTTTAGGGGCATTCAGACAGGGTTTCACTGTGCCCACAATAGCCTGTAACTCCTACGTACAGCAGGCTGGCCTCAGACTCACAGCAATCCCCTGACTCCTTGTCCAGGTACTGAGATGACAGCTGTGAGCCGTCATGCCAGGCTTGGAAGTAATCCATTTTAGAATAACAAAAGAAAATCTAAAAAAAAATCAATATTCTACATATTTAGGACCCATTTAATGGTCTAAATAAAAAACAGATTAACTGAAGAACACAGCACACAGAAGAGTACCGAACCGTTTCGATCAAGCCTCCATACACACCTGGAAGTAAAGAAACTGCTATTCTCTAGAGACTGTGGGAGCTGCAGCTTGCGTATTTTGTGAGGGTTTTGAAGCTGTTCGCAATTGACTTCTATGAATCAAAGAACACCCATAACGACTTTAATTAGCACCTCAATATATTCTTAGAAATAATGTCTCAGAAGAGAGACGGTAAGTGTGCCAGTGGTTTAGAGGAGTGCTGTCCTAACTACCAAACACACGCACTCCACTATTGACAACATCAAAGGACAGCGCTCAAATGCACGGCAGACGCCACAGTTTTAAGGGTGGTAGGAAACCACCACAGCAAATACTAAAGTTATAAGATAATCATACACCTAGAGCCAGTTTTATTAGAATTGAGGCATTTACTAACAACTTAGTCTCCTTAGCAGCATAATGTCACAATACCTAAGCAATAAATCTAGATATTATTCTTTCCTTTGTGTACCTTAAAAGTAGGGGGAAAATCACTTGTTTAATTTTATGTTCTTTTTTTTAACATTTTGAGGCCCTTTAAATTTTTCATTTAAAATATGCGTGTAAGTACATAGATGAGTGCATCTACTTCTCTATGGGAGTCCTCCTCTAACGACTCCACGTGTAAGGCCTAGCAGTGTGCCTGTGTCTGGCTAACACACTCATTCAATTACTCTGTAATACCACTCTACTGTGCCATCACAACCAAGCCCCTCCCTCTACCTGAGTCCCAGGCAGGTAACTGACCCGTGTAACTATTTGTTGCCACCATGAGAATTCTCCCCTCCAAAGACTAAGTGTGCAGATTTGCGGGACAAACCCTGTGGTATTCCTGAGAGAAAGCCACAGTAGACAAAGGCAAAAGGCCAAGCCCTTCTTTCCAAATCCTATCCTCACATCCAATTGAGCAGAGCAGGAGCAAGGAATGGTGTACACTAGGAGGATGCCATCCTCTTCACCAGTGAGATAACTAGAAAACTAGCTCTTGGTACTGACTGGAGGTAATGCCCAATTGCCTAAAAGTGGCACAGTAGTTTGCTTTCCTAGAAGGGAACATGGAAATCTGTAAACATGGGACTTTCTCATTGGCTCACACACGAATAATCTATGAGATGTAATAAACCTGAGTCTGAAACACATCCACTGACCACTCAGCTACAAAGCCCAGTCATGGAGAGCCGAAAGACCAAGTTCTGAGAAAGACAATGATAATGTTCATACTAAATTATATTAACCTATAATTTAACTAACTCCTGGGAAAACTATCCTATTTTGAGTGCCTACCTTTGAAACTAGAAAATGTGTTCAAATAGGTGTTTCTCCATTTTGTAGGAAGAATCTCGAGTCTCAGACTTGATATCTCGGTATCTCCATGGATTTCCAAGTCTGTCCTTTGTTTTTGTTTTCATTTTTTTTATGAGACAGTTTCTGTGTGTGTAGCCTTGGCTGTCCTGGAACTCACTCTGTAGACCAGGCTGGCCTCAAACTCAGAGATCCACCTGTCTCTGGCCCCTGAGTGCTGGAATTAAAGGCACATGCCACCACTGCCCAGCTTTCAAGTCTGCCTTTCTAACTTCACTACCAATGATTATTGGACACATATTGGACATGCTTTGAATATGAGCCCCAAGTGTTGGAAGTGTGACCCTAGTATGGTACTGTTGGGAAGTGGTATGGACTGCTAAGAGGTGACCCTAGTAAAAGAGATCCTTAGGTGGCGCACGCCTTTAATCCTAGCACTCAGGAGGCAGAGATAGGCAGATCGCTTTGAATTCAAGGCCAGCCTGGTCTACATGGCGAGTTCCAGGACAGCCAGAGCTGTTACATGGAGAAACCCTGTCTCAAAAAAAAAAAAAAGAAAAGAAAAAAAGACTGCCTCAAACAGAGGTACTGAGGTGCTGGAGATGTGATTCAGTTGGCAGAGTACTTGTCAAATACTTTTCTTACTTTCAGGGGAGAGTGAGAACAAGTCCCCCACTACCACAAAGTATGCAGTCCACTTTCCCACATTTGGGGAACTCACAGGGGTCAGTACATCTGGAGTGCAATGGATAAGCCTTGCCCTGGGAAAACCATCTATCTTCATGATCATGGTATTTCCCCTGCCAGGTAAGTATTGCCTACTATTCTCAAAGCCTTTGGTTTGATCCCCAGCCCTATACAAAACCAGAAGCAGTAACACCTATAATTCCAGCAGCTGTAAAGAAGAACTAGAATCCTCCACTACACAGTGAGTTCAAGGCCAGGCTGGGCTATAAGAGACCATGTCTCAACCAAACAAAACATATAAATAAATGCTCGGTCTCGATAGTCTTTGACTACTACTACTTGCTTTCAAGTGTCTCCCGACAGCAATGAAGACAAACTACTGATAGGTCTTGAATTAGCTTTAACAACAAGTGAAGACTAGTATCACCCCAGATGGAGTAGATGGAACAGGCCGTACACATGCATTGGGTTCAATAATCAACAAAACCACCACGCTTTGAAGAGACATTTCTCCAAAAAAGATATACTAACAAACAAAAGAAATGGTCACTCACATTAGCTGTCAGGGAAAGGCAAATTATGATCACAGTGAGATACTAGAAGCCTGGTGGTACAGATCTGTAAACCCAGCTATTTTGGAGGCTGACACAGAAGGAGCCTAAACTGAAGGCCAACCTAAGCAACTATCAAAATCCTATTTTTTAAAAAAGGCTAAGGATACAGCTTAGTGATCAAGCAAGGCCATAGTTTCAAAGCCCCACCTCTGAGCATGACTGTACTGGGGAAAGCCTTCAATGCAGGAGTCCTTGGGAGACATTTCAGATTCAAAGCCCAGCTCCAGCTGAAGAATGAAGGAAAGCGAGTTACTACACGGCCATACCTCACTCTGTTGCAGCCTCGAGGGCTCCCATTGGAAAGAGACGTTCATTTGCACACCGTGGGACAACTGCAATCTAGTGGGCTTTTCCTCACTATCCCATCCCTATGGATTACGCTCAAAGGTGCTAAACAAGGCACTTTGAAGCAGATGGATTCTTCTGACTTTTCAGCGTGATGTGTACATATGGTACATGTACAGGTGAACAAGCACATAATACACACAGGTTTGGGGCAGAAGTCACCATTCATCACTCTCTGTTTCAATTTTTGAAACCAGGGTCTCTCACTGACCCTGGAGCTCACCGATTCAGGCAGGCTGCCTAGCTAGCTGGCTGACTCTATCTACCTGCCTCCTAATGCTGTGATTACAGGACTATCACAGCAGTGTTGCAGGGCCCAGCTTTTTATGTGAGTGCTGGAATCTGAACTGAGTCATCAAGCCAAAACTCAGTCCCTTTCCCACCAACAGAATAAACCGTCTTTGCTGGGGATGTAGCCTAGCAGCAGAACACCTGCCTAGCGTGTGCAAGGCCCTGGGTTGAATAATCAGCAGTGCCAAAATAGAGGAAAAAATATATATATACAATCCTTAAGTGAGCACACATCTGTTTGCCTTGCTATTGTTACAGAGCACAGTGGTCTCCAACATAATTTTATTATTTTAAGCTCCTAAATTATTATTGTTATGTTTATTTATTTATTTGGGGGTCTTTTTGAGACAGATTTTTCTCTGTGTAGCCCTGGATGTCCTGGAACTCGCTCTGTAGACCAGGCTGGCCTTGAACTCTAAGATCAGCCTGCTTCTACCTCCACACTGGGCTCCACTCCTAAACTATTTTTTAATTAATGGAAACACTTTTGAACAGATATTTTCTATGTAAACTGCTTGGTTGCTAACCTTCATATTACACTCTTTCCTACCTTTACTCACGTGACAAATGTCTTCTGAGCATCTACGGAGTACTTGGAATGTGGGGGACAAGCAAAGCTCTCAAGGACCAGCACACGGAGAGTGAGAAGGACTGCAAGCAGCAGACACACACAGCATCAATACATTGCAGGTCGGGGCAGTGGCACACATCTTCAATCCCAGCACTCAGCACTCAAGGAGCTAACCGCTAAGGTAAAGAAAAGGATCACAAGCCGGGCGGTGGTGGCGCACGCCTTTAATCCCAGCACTCGGGAGGCAGAGGCAGGCGGATCTCTGTGAGTTCGAGGCCAGCCTGGGCTACCAAGTGAGTTCCAGGAAAGGCGCAAAGCTACGCAGAGAAACCCTGTCTCGAAAAACCAAAAAAAAAAAAAAAAAAAAAAAAAGAAAAGGATCACAGATCTACCCCCTGCCGCCCCTTTACTCCTCCTAAATTACACCTGTTATACACACTTGGGACTCCTGCCTCGGACTGACTCTAACATTTAGGGAGGTGAAGCCCAAGGAGCTAAGAAGTGCAAAGGAAAATAAATAAAATAAAAGAGAAATGTATAGAAATTTGAACCCAGAAAAGTGAATGATTCTGCACTACAAGTATCTCAAAACCCTTGTTTTAGGTCATGGGTACCAAGTTCTTATTAAAATTTATTTAATTAGTGATAGTTCAAAAGTATGCTCACTGGCATTATAATATTTAAGTTCCCTTCCCTCCTAGAAAGGCCAAAACACTGATACTGCGTTGGTCTGGTTGGAACTGCAAAGTCTGCTACTCTTCTGGACACTTGTTACACACACACACACACACACACACACACACACACACGGAGGTGGGGCCTGCCTAGTGGCAGAAGGTCACTACGGTGGACAACTGAAGTCATACCTGCCCCTTGTCCTGGATGCTTCCTGGTCTGCCACCATGTAAACTGAGTGTTGGAATTATAGGCATACCTGACCACACCCAGCATTGAAATGCACTTGAAAAAACTCAATAGCCTCCTAAAGAGTTTTGGCAAAATATATGTTACGTAATCTGAACCCATTTGAACTGGAGAGTAAAAAGAAAATTTAGAGAATCTCAACAAAACAATTATATAAAAAACAAAACATGCATCTTTCTGTAAAAGCAAACCAGACAGGACATATGTTTATTACTTTGTTTTTTCCTCTTTAGGCTAAGAGAACAATTAGAACTCACAGCCCTGGGATGCTAAAGCAGGAGGGCTGTGAATGCTGCTTCTGCGGGTTACATGTACATGGAAGGAAAACAGAGGAGAAAAAGTAACAATGAAAGCTAGATTAACCTTTCATCTGCTTTGAAGGAGCGTCTCCAACTCCTGGAGTCCAGCGGTTGGTCCTCCCCTGTAGCTGGGACTCCAGGCATACTAACACGCTATGCTCACCGTACCACATCACCGTCAACTGTCCTCCCAAGCTCGCTTTGGGAAGCAGTGATGAGTTAAAGCCTTCCTTCTTTTCCATCAACCATTAGTTTCCTGTAGGACAATGGAAATGCGCTGCTGCGTGTGTATCAATCATCTGACTTAGCATGACATTAGCTTGATGTGCAGTCTGCATTTTCAAGGCACTGTCAGTCTGTTAGGGCATTAGGATAGAATTACTTTCTCTACCTATCCTACTGGGCCAATCAGAGACGGCCTCGGCCACAATTCGGTTATACTTCTGACATCACCTACTGTGAAAACTGGGACAGAGAACAAGCAGGTGTGCTCTCCAGTCTCCATCTCTCTCACTACTGTGAGCAGCAGCTCCACTCGCAGGGCTCATTCACAAGACAGCACGGCAGCCGGCGACAGAGATGCTGACGTCTGGTTCCCACCTCCCTGACTCTGGGGTGACCATAACAACGCACTCGAGCTAACAAGACTGCTGCCGAGGGGCAGCTTCTAGACACCTCCTTTCAAAAGGTGGGCATGTACCCTTTGCTCCTCGAACCACACGGCCTGGAAGAGCTCACTTGAAGATCCAGATAGGTCACCAAGGACCTGGACCACACTTGGAAGAGAAAGGGCCTACACAGTCTGGAAAGCGAAGGTGAGGGAAGTACAGATGGACAGACTGGATGATCTTCCCATGACTACAACATTGTCTGTGAGTTAATTACACCTTAACTTTAAAGAGAGGAGAAGAACCATTACAAGCACTGCACCAGGCCTAAGCGCTTCCTCAACTCTCGCATCGGAAACACTTGTTTTTAACCCACTGTTCAGGCCTTCTAGATCACAAATACTTTCTTCATATACCAAGATGTAAAGATTGAAAAAATGTTTAAAAAATTAATAAAAGCAGCCGGGCAGTGGTGGCACACGTCTTTAATCCCAGCACTTGGGAGGCAGAGCCAGGCGGATCTCTGTGAGTTCGAGGCCAGCCTGGTCTACAAAGCAAGTTCCAGGGGCGCAAAGCTACACAGAGAAACCCTGCCTTGGAAAAAAAAAAAATTAATAAAAGCAAAGTGCCACATATTTATTTTTAATTTTTTTAGATTCTTTGTATTTTCTGTGTTTGTTTTTCTATGTGCTGAAAACAGGTAAGACACAGCAATCCTGCTGTTTCTAAAGAGGGATGGGTAACCAGTAGACAGGGGGGAAATGGCCCCTTTGGCATTCTGAACCATTGAAGATATGACTAGTTAAAAAACATTTTCTCAAAAGCCATAGTTCTAGATGATCCTGCATGGAACCAGGCGCCGGAAGAACCACTATGTCTTAGTGTTCTACTGCTGTGAAGAGACACCATGACCTCCGTAACTCTTACAAAAGAAAGCATTTAACTGGGGCTGGCTTACGGTTTCAGAGGTTAGTCCACTGTCATCAAGGCAGGGAGCATGGCAGCGTGCAGGCAGACCCGGTGCTGGAGAAGCAGCTGAGAGTTCTGCATCCAGATCTGAAGGCAGCAGAAGGAAAGCAAGCCTCTGTGACTGGCTTGGGCTTCTGAAACCTCAAATCCCACCCCCTGTGACACACTTCCTTCAATAAGGCTACATCCCCGAAACCCTCTTAAGTAGAGCCCTGATGACCAAGCATTCAAATGTATGAGCCTATGGGGACCGTTCCTAGTCAAACCACCACATACTAGACATAAGAGAATTAAAGTGTTGGAAAGGAGAAAGGGAATGGAAAGCCTGAGAAGTCAATTCCTTTGAGAAGGGATAAGAAAATATGTCCCATTTAGCTACACTAGCTATCTTTTAATCTCTCATCACGTGTTCTTAATAGAAACAGACAAAAGTAACCAAATGCAGTTAAAAAGCCAACAAGAGCGATGGCTCAGGAGTTAAGAATACCTGCTGCTCTTCTTGATGACCCAGGGTTCAAATCCCAGCACCCACATGACAACTAACAACTGTCTAGAACTCAAATGTCAGAGGATCTGATGCCCTCTTCTGGCCTCTGTGGGTACTGCATGCAGGCGTTGCACACACATACGGGCAAGACACTCAGAGGCATACAATAAAAATAAATCGTTTTGTTTTTTCTATGGAAAAAAAAAATGATCAACAACAAAAAAAAAAAAAGGTCCCATTAACCAAAGAAATCATATAAAAGATTTGGGGTCGGGGGTCAAGAATAAAGATCCTGAAGAATTACAAATAGGAACACTTGCAAGCATGCAGATTGATTAAGCGTAGAAATAAATGAGATGTATCAAGCTGACCAAAGGTGGTGACCTTTTCAATAGTTTTGTTTCTCCCTTTTTTTCTTTCTGAGACAGGTAGCCTAAGCCAGGCTGAAACTCACTGTGTAAGTCAGGCTGTCTTCAAACTCCTGATGATCCTGCTGCCTTGGCCCCTCAAAGGATTACAGGTGTGAGCCACCCCATCTAGTTGTCAACACTGCCTTAACATATGCATAAGTTACCTTTCTCCACGGCATAAACATAAGAGTTATCTAAAATTTTATTTTTTGAACCAGCCCTGGTGATACAACCCATTCCTGTAATACTAGGCAGAAGGATCTGGATGAAGTTCAAGGTCAGCCTAGGCTACATAAACAAATAAACAAGACTTGCCTACACACACACACACACACACACACACACACACAGAGTTTTGTTTTGTTGTGTGTAGCTCAAGCTGGCCTCGAACACAAAATCCCCCTGCCTCAGCACCCCGCCCCCTGTTAGGTACAAGTAAGCATCATCATACATGTCTAAATTGACTACTCCACTTGAGACTGGATCTATTTTTGGATATATAATTTTAGATTCCATTTTCTACCCATTTCTATGTAATGATAATAATTATAATCACATAAAATAAAAAATATTCCTTTACTTTAGAAATGTAAATTAGATCTGAGTTATTTAGCACCAAAGACGACTGGAGTCTTGCTGAGTCTATGCACACCGAGAGCTACATGTCCAGCAAGCCCCATTTTCTTGCACCAGTGCTCAGTCTTGGGACACAGACCTCCACTCGGGTATGGGCCCACCCAAAATCCAAACAACCTTTTAAGCTAAGCATGCATACATTTCAACCCAAAAGGAGACATCATCTATCATTTCTCTTGTCAGCAGCAAAAACAACAGGCTGGGCTGAAATTGTGAATTGTGAGGTCTTGGGTTTGATCCTCACTACTGGGAAACAAAACGGAGCCAACCATCAGGTTGCTTCAAATAGGCTCGGGAAGTTACAGACAAAACCACCAACTATTAGAAACTCTTCGTAAGGAGTGGGTCCTCTGGAGTACATGTGCTCCACAGGGAGTCCGGGAAAACAACGGCAGGACATGGAGAATGCTTAAAGACTGTCAAAGAACAGAAAATCTGTACAGTGTGCTAAGAGCAAATGTTACAGGACTTAGCCAGGTCTGGTGGGCATGCCTGTAATCCAAGCACTAGAACAGGACAGGAGCATGAATTTTAGGCCAACCTGGGCTACACAGAAAGATACCATATCAAGCAAACAGACAAAAAAACTAATGCACTTAGTAGCATCAATGCCTAGTTTACATTTCCCAGGAAAATAATGGGTCTTAAAATTCCACAAATTAAAAATGTTAACATATTTCTATTTCATCAAGCTAATTATTATCATAACACGTCAAAGAACTGGGGGAGGGGCGATTCCTTAAAGCATCAAGTTCTGACCCTCTTTAAACTTCTTTTCCAGATCCTATGATGGTCCTCTTCATAGCACCTGAAAGGACCAACATACTACAACACAGAGAGCTCTCCACCTAGAGCAGCTGACAACCCGGACTACAGCGACCTACACCCTCCGACTACAGCAGCCTACACCCTCCGACTACAGCAGCCTACACCCTCCGACTACAGCGGCCTACACCCTCCGACTACAGTGAGTGGGGGCCGTGAGGTACTGAGAACCCCAGAGACTAAGCCTGATGTCTGAACTTGAAATAAGATCTCCTGCCCTACTTTGGAAACTGGTCTGCCTCTCCTGGTTCTTCAACAATAAAGCAAATGGGTTCTCTTGAGACATCCTTATCAAATACAGATTTTATCTTAAGAAACTCCAGCTAATCAATAATTATCTCTGTAGTTCCTAGAGTGATTCAAATAAGCAATTACATAAACATAATCATTTTAACTTTTAAAAAGCACTTTCCTAGCACATGTGGAAACCTGGGTTTAATCTCCAGCAACAAACACAGACATACGTGCACACACACCAACTCCAACAACCCAATCTGCTAAAAACATATCTCAAAGTTAGCCAACAGAGTAGAAAACAAAATAACTTTAAAAAATTTAAGGACACAAATTTAAATAGGCAGCTATATTATAACCTTATTAAGGGAAAGCTAAGTCTTTAATTACACGCGTGCAATTGAGGATCATAATAAGATGTGAGGCTTATGATTTAGAAGAGGAAATAAGGCTAATACACATGAAACAAACAGAACAATTAAACAATTGCATATATGTAGAAGCAGAAGTACTAAGTAGCTAAGTATTCGATGTGCACATTAATAGGAATTTAAGGAACTGGAAAGGTGAGGAGGAACTGAGGACCCCAAGGAGGTTTTATGGAAACAGATCTTTCTTTTTAATGGATTACTGTGGTTTGGGTTTGAATATTGGTTTGGGTTTTTTGTTTTTGGGGGGTTTTTTGTTGTTGGGTTTTTGTTTGTTTGTTTGTTTGTTTGTTTGTTTGTTTGTGACAAGGTCTCATGTAGCCCGGCTGCCTTCAAACATAGCTGAGTCTGGCCTTGAACTCCTGATGAATGCATTCAAGTGCTGGGAATATGGGTGTATCCACCATACCTGGCGTGGACTGATTATATTTGAAGCAACGTAAAAGGCAAGGCAAGGCTGAAGAAATGGAGCACTGGGATGACTGCGGGAACCGCACACCAAGTGAGGGGCGACTGCGGGAACCGCCACCAAGCAGAGGGGCGACTGCGGGAACCGCCACCAAGCAGAGGGGCGACTGCGGGAATCGCCACCAAGCAGAGGGGCGACTGCGGGAACCGCCACCAAGCAGAGGGGCGACTGCGGGAACCGCCACCAAGCAGAGGGGCGACTGCGGGAATCGCCACCAAGCAGAGGGGCGACTGCGGGAACCGCCACCAAGCAGAGGGGCGACTGCGGGAACCGCCACCAAGCAGAGGGGCGACTGCGGGAACCGCCACCAAGTAGAGGGGAGACTGCGGGAACCCCACACCAAGTAGAGGGGCGACTGCTGCGGAAACCGCACACTAAGTGTCTACAGAGTGAGATCCAGGACAGGCACCAAAACTACACAGAGAAACCCTGTCTCAAAAAACCAAAAATAACAACAACAAAAAGTTACAAGAACGACTTTCAAGAAAATCAGAGTGGGTTCAAACTCAAAAGTAGGATCACAGGTGTGAGGCTGAGCCAGGAGGACTTTGAACTCTGGCTCAGCTCGGGCTACATTATATCTCAAAGACAGAAAATGATAAAAGGAAGGAGGAGGGAACATGTCTCTGGAATTTTTTTTTTTTTTTTTTTGGTTTTTCAAGACAGGGTTTCTCTGTGTAGCTTTGCACCTTTCCTGGATCTTGCTCTGTAGACCAGGCTGGCCTCAAACTCACAGAGATCCGCCTAGCTCTGCCTCCCGAGTGCTGGGATTAAAGGCATGCGCCACCACTGCCCAGCCGTCTCTGGAATTTTTGTCCAAAACCACACACGCAAAATGATTTGCATAGACGATTGTAGACTGCATGTGTGGCGAACACTGTATTTTTATTGGACAGTACTACCCTACATAGTCCTCCCACCTCTTCCAGCATGCTCATAAAACAAAGGATAGTTTTCTTTCTTCAACCACCAGACTATCCTTACTCCACACCAGAGGCTCAGGAGAGATTTAAAGAGGAGAAGATACAGTCATGAACAAGTGCTTGACCAACGGGAGCCAGGAAAGGCGGACTCAGGACGGCACAATGGGCGTGTGCTGTCTGCATCTACTGGCCCTTGGCCTTGACCCCTCCTCTCCAACGGCCATGGGTCAGCAGGATGTCAGTCACGTTCTGCTCAAGAAAGGGGCCTCTGACTTCATGCTGCCCAAAGTTCTACAGAATAGCCTAGGAGCCCTTCCCACAGCTTCTGCAGGACTCTTTCCCCTCGGCATATGGCATGAGGACATGAGATATGAACGATGACAAATGTACTGTGACCACAAAGGGACAAAAAGCATAAAAGTTGAGCTCATTAAATAAAGGAAGGAAAGCCGGGTGGTAGCGCTCGCCTTTAGTCCCAGCACTTGGGAGGCAGAGACAGGAGGATCTCTAGGAGTTCGAGGCTTCTACAGAGCAAGTTCTGGGACAGCCAGGACCATTATACAGAGAAACCCTGTCTAAAAAAAAAAAAAGGAAGGAAGCAAAAATGAAGTCAGAACACACAAGTATGCAGTCAAACTTTATCTTTGGATTTCTCAATGGTGCTAGCTAGTGAATGAGCTAGTTTTCTGCTCTCCCAACATTTTAAAAATTAAACAAATGTTACCATTGATTTCACTAGGCTCTCTCAGAAAACTACAAGCCATGGCTTTGTTGAGAAGCAACAAAACTAGAAGAGGCTGTATCTTCACCCAAAGGATAATCTGGGTGAGTCGGTTCAGCTCTTCACACTGCAGAAGACTCCAATCATGACAGCACATGGCACCAAGAGTCTCCCAGGAAGACAGAATAACAGGGCATTTTCTCCAAAGAACTCCATCACATACAGTGGCGGCAGCCTCTGGTTCGAACACTGGTCCTAAGGCCTGTGCTGGCAGGAGGAATGGATTTAGCAGGCAAGTTCTGTCACTGGGGTTTGTCCCTAGAAGCTCAATTTAACACGGAGAGCCGTCCCAACGTTCACAAACCCTTTCTCATTAAGTCCCATTTGGTGTCATTACTATGGAGAATGCCAGACATCTAGAGCAGTGAGTAAAAAACGAACAGATACTCCAAAGAGGTTCTCCTCTTAGCAGAGGGAACCCTAGCAAATTAAAAGCTTATGGGGTACAAATAGAAGGGTGACTTCATGAGAAGCCCTAAAGTGGGTCTGGATCTGGAAAACAAAGAAGTGCCTGCCAGCAAAGGTGAGAAACAGAGGCAGACAGGAAATGAAAGGACATAGAAATAACCAAGTCAACAAAACCTATGGTGACAGACAGGAAAGAGATTTTACTAAGTCGCTTTTCTCCTTCCTCTTTCCTCAAAGCATGTCACTAAGGGGGGACCAAGAGATGCTCAAGGGTTCCAAGCACTGGCTGCTCTTGCAGAGGACTGGGGTGCAGTTCTCAGCACCCAGCCGGCAGCTCACAACCATCTGTAACTCCAGTTCCAGGGTTTCCGACGTCCTCTTCTGACCTCCGCAGGCACCAGGCAGTACACGGTACTCACGCACGTACGTAACAGGAAGCCACTCATACACTTGAAAACCAAATTTTAAGAAATTCTCCCTAAATTCTGGCACTTCTCCTACTGATACTTTACAACAAAACTTCCAGTCCTTTTAAAAAGAAAACAAGGCTCTTCTAAGGACACACCTAATCACAGCCCGAAGCTCCTGAGAATCGTCCCTTGAGATTAGGATTCACTACAGAACCTGGGGGGACATATTTGAGCCACAGACTTCCGTTCCTGGTCCTCCAAAGGTCATACAAAATATCTTCACTCCTTAGCAACAGCCCCAAAGGTCTCAGGCAATCCAAGCAACAACTCAAAAATCTAACGTCCAGACTTTCATCTAAATCAATGGATGAAAATCATCACAAAGCAAACTGCTGTCTAGTACCGGCCTGTGAAACCAAAACACCAAAGAGTTCAAGTGCTTCCAAAACCCAGCAGTGAGGCAGACACAATTCCAAAGGGGAGTGGAACATGCATTGAAAGATCAACCAATCATTTCTTAAAGCTGTCACGAAGTACAGAACCTCCCAGACTGTGTCCCATAGTCTCCCTGCCTTGATAGCCTGCTTTCCAGACAAACTATGCTGGGGACTGGGCCCCCAAGGATCCAAGAAGTAGCCACTCCCATGGCTTTGCTGGACACAGCCCAGGCTGCAAATCTCATCAAGCCGGAGTTGTTAGCTGGAGACTCCAGAGGCTGTAGGGGCAACTCCATCCCTAAAGCTCCATGGAGCTTGGCCCTAGTAGGGGAGCTCTCCATCATGGCCCACCTACTGGATGGGGGTGCGGGAGCCCTCCATCACGGCCCACCTACTGGATGGGGGTGCGGGAGCCCTCCATCACGGCCCACCTACTGGATGGGGGTGCGGGAGCCCTCCATCACGGCCCACCTACTGGATGGGGGTGCGGGAGCCCTCCATCACGGCCCACCTACTGGATGGGGGTGGGTGAGCTCTCCATCACGGCCCACCTACTGGATGGGAGTGGGGGTCTCTGTCTGGAATCCAAAGTTCTCCAGAGCATGCTTTGAGATCTAGGTGAATACAGAATGCCCTGTCCATATACTCTTGTTCACTCTCTCCCTCCCTCCCTCCCTCCCTTTCTCTCTCTCTCTCTCTCTCTCTCTCTCTCTCTCTCTCTCTCTCTCACACACACACACACATACACACACACTCACATACATACACACAATTTAGGGACTCTGCTCTGGAGGAGCCTGAGGCACACAGCTAAAGTTTGAGACCTCCAGAGAGGTGGCCACTGTGACCTAGACTGCACCTGGGGTAGTCGGAAGTCGACACTGGAATGTGAGGAACAGAACCTTGAGGTCATCTGGGCCTGTGATGGGCAGGGCAGCTGTACAGGGCTGACATGCCTTCAGGATTACTGTCCTGATGAACAGCACCTGGCCTCCACCGGCCCACGCTAATCTCTTTATCCAAAGTTCACCGGGCTACACCCTGCACGCTCTCCCCCGAGTGTCTTTCTTTTCTAACTGGGCCAGTTTGTCCCTTTTCATTGTGAATCTCCCGTGGAACTTGCTTTTGTCGCCGTTATATTACTGTAAGTCGTCAAGAGAGGCCACGGGCACCGTCAGCACTTTGCTGAGGTGACTCTTCCACGGCTCGGAAAGTGTTTCTGAAGAGAGAGCACAAGGACACAACTGCCCTGTTCTGTCCACGTTCAACACGGACTGCCAGCCCTCTAGTTTCCAACCCACTCCTCACTTCCACCCGAGTCCACAGTTGTCCTTAAAGTTCCTTTCCCAGCAGCCCACTGTCTACTGTCTACCCACCCCCAAAGCCATGCCCACATTTTCAGTTACTGCTTCCCAGGGCCACTCCCCCTCCTTGGTAGGGCTGCTAAAACAAAACAGCTTACCCATGTTCTTTCACACCAGCCAATGCTGCGCTCGCTCGGTGGCCTGCTGACTCCCACACAGGACAATAAGGTCAGGCGGTCCCAAAGCCTCTCTGGTAAAGGCACCCGCTCGCTCCCACCACCTGAGCGTCCATTTGCTGTCCTAAGCCCCAGAATAACCCTGCCCAGATGTGCACTAACGAAGCAGGCAAGCGGGTTTTTAAGCAGTTTCAGAAGAAACTGGGGAATGCAATACAGCTAAAGATTAATGGCCACTTAAACTGACGAGAGACTCTCTGCGGTGACGGTAATGTCCTGTGATCTTGACAGGATACACAGGTTACATGGATGTGGAGATACAGCTTTGTACATTTTACTATAAATGTTACCTAAAACTAAGTAAAAATTAAGTATTCTGAAGTATGTACATGTGAAATATACTTACTATAAAATACACCGAAACTAAAAGATTGGCTGATAAAAGGAGGGAAATAAACAGGTAGTAAGACAAAGTCAGCTGACTATTCACAGACTATTATGGAATTACAGAATCTAGATGGTGGGTATTTAGTTAGGTATTCAACAGTCAAATATTTTTCTGTAATAATAATTTTCCCCATAACATGTCAAGAAAAAACTAAAAATGAAGGCTATGAGAGGCTCATGCACTTCTCAAGGCCACAAACTAAGAGAACTCACTTTAATAAAAAGGTACACACACACACACACACACACACACACACACACACACACACACACACACACACGCCTGGAAGTGAAGACAGTCAGGCGTGGTGAAGCATGCCTAGAGTCTCAGAACTTGGAAGGCTACTGCAGGGAAATTGTGAGTTTAAGGCCAGCCTGAACTATGTGGTAATATTGTGTCTCAAAAAATCAAAAATTGAGAGGAAGGAAGGAAAGGGGGAACAGAGAACAGATGTAATTTTGATTGCCTACACAAACTAGCTCTGGCCTTAGGCACTTATCCTCGCCATTCATTCTAGGACAATACAAATCAGTGACGTAATGACATAAGTCCTTTGTCTGAGGCTATGACAGCGTCCTCCCTATTCTTTCTACCTGCGTTTCTAATGCCTCCTTAAACTAACAGTCTGGACACACCTGACCGGCCAAGTGTACCAGCAGTCATGGGTCTGATTCTAATCCCTCGACCCCCTGCTCTCTCTGCTAAGTCAATGTCAATCGAAGGTAAAGGATGGGGACACAGGTCCTCAGAGGAGGAGTAAAGTGCTTGCTGCTCAAGTATGAGGCCCTGACTTCAGATCCCCAGCACCCATTCATTCAAAGCTGAGCACAGTGGTACATGTCTGTATCCCCAGTACCTGGGAGAGGGACAAACAGCTGGATCCCGTGGACTCACTAGCCAGGCAGGTCTAGATAAAGCAGTGACTCTCAGTTTCAGTGAAACTGTCTCAAAGATTAGGGTGGAGAAGTGACTGAGGGAGACGTCTGGTCTCCACACCTCTTCCCATGCAGGAGGGAGCATTAGTGCACAAGTGCACACCCATACCCACACACCAAAAGAAAAAAAGAAGAAGAAAAGGTAAGAATGTGCAGTAGGCACTGATTGCATCATGTGCCGCAGTCTCTGGCACAAAGATGCTCAAAAAGTGTTTGCTGGCTGACAGGGCTGTGCAGGCACACTAGCACAGGCTTGGATTCACACTTAAGACTTACACTGTGAAGCTAAGTATTTCCAATGGGATGCTCTAGTAGAGTCCTGTGGAGCAATAACTAGAAGATGGAGTTGAAAATGAAAGGTTAAGTAATTTAAATGAACACTGAGAATCACATACATTTTAATTATGAACTCTGTCCTGGATGATACAGTAGGCTCACCTGCTTCAAAATCTCATAAACATAAGTGGGGGCGACAAAGTAAACAAGGATGGACAGGAATCCATTTCCAAATGCCCCACCGTGCATCAGAGCTCATCTGCTCTTTTCTGTTGCTGCTTCCAGAGGACAGCATGCAGATTATGCACCTCCTGAATCCTGCCTGTCACCAATGACCTAACAAGAGAGGCATTCACCACTCCATGGTCACTTCCCCCAAGTATCTGGTTTTAAACAGCTGCAAATTTGGGAAAGTGGCTCTAAATGAAGTCTCTCAAGACTATTCTCCTCCTACCAACAAGCATTAAGACAAGAGTCAAGTCCAGTGGCATTTCAATACTGTAGAAATTCCACTCGGTGAGCATAAACTAAGGTTAGAAAATGTTTACAGGATTTTAAGTTCTGCATGTTAGTAAAATAACTGCCCAATAAGCCTAGCCGAGAGAATTCTGACACTACACCCTCATCCCAGGGTTTGTGTACCCATTAGGAAGATGCCACATCGCTAACGACTGCTTCGGTCCCTCCGAGTTCTGGAAGTGAACTCAATGACAAAATATCTTAAAATAAGCTTAATCTCCAATTTCCATAAAGCCATTTAAGAAGTAAAAGCTGCTTCCTAGAACCCAAATCTGCAAGGCGTGGGTGAAAAGCATCCAAAGTAGAAGCAGGTTATACAAATGTTCCATAGTTATGGCTTGTTATGCAACGAAACACATTAAGGAGGCTTTCTCTATGCCCACCAGTGTCTCTTAGTAACATCAGAACCCACTAAGACTTTCATTCTCCACCTATTAACTCTTCTTTCTCCATGTCAAAATAAAAACTAACGCCCAAGCAAGGTAGGCAATGAGGCAGACAAACACCGCCAAGCACAGCCATCAACCCCAGGGTCTGCCGTTCCCATTCAGACTGACTTCCATCCCTTCCCATTTACATTATTAGCACAGTCAATTTACATAGAGCAGGGGCTCTCAACCTGTGGGTCGTGACCCCTCCCACAGGGGTCACATATCAGATATTACAATTCATAAAAGCAGCAAAATTACAGTTATGAAGGAGCAAATAAATTTTACGGTTGGAGGTCACGACAACAGGAGGAACTGTATTAAAGGGTCACAGCATTAGGAAGGTTGAGAACCACTGACAGAGCCAGGAAGGAGCCTACCTAACAATGACTCCTGGAGGGGTCCCTTTTAGTATCACGGTCAACTTTGGAACATATCCCCTGTGAGACCGACCATTCTTTGACCTTAAATAGTAGGTAGATTAACACCCACCTGCCCCACCCCCATATCAGCAGTTTCATGTGAATAACACGTGCTGGGTGTTCCAAAGGCTCACATTTTAGTAAAAGCTTTACCTGGACATTATTAGTATACAATTTCTAATTTCCTTTTTTTAATCATTTATTTATTTTATTTTATGTGCATTGGTGCTTTGCCTGTATGTCTGTGTGAGGGTCCTCTGGAACTGGAGTTATAGACAGTTGTGAGCTGCCATGTGAGTGCTGGGAATTGAACCTGGGTCCTCTGGAAAAGCAGTCGGTGCTCTTAACCGCTAAGGCATCTCTCCAGCCCCAATTTCCAATTTCTTTAAAGGGAAAAATTCTGTTCAACAATACACAGAATGGCTACTGAATTACCAAGGTTTGGTGAGGATAAAATAAGATTTATGAGAAGGCTTGTCTTGGGAACTTCAAGTCAAATCCAACAGTAAGGACCTGGGAATGTAGCTCAGGGCCAATATTTGTGTGTAGGAGACCCTGGACTTGAATCTCTGTACACACACACCCAAATCCAATATTAACAGAGATAATTTTTGCTTTCATTTCCTGTGTTAATTGGCATTTCATCTGCATACCGATGCAAAATCCAAAAAGACATCAAAACTCTTCAAGGAGCCAGGTGTGATGGCACACACAGGCACTCCCAGCACACGAGAGACAGGGTATCTGATGAGGGTTCAGGGCCACCATGGGCCGCACAGCAAGTACTGAGTCACTCAGAGCCAGAGCGAGACCCAGTCAAAAAAGAAGTTATTACACGATATGCAAACATTTGAAGAACAAATGGGAAGCAGGAAGTATTGGGGGGAGGGCACCCTACTAGTACAAGTAACTGTCCCTGAGGACCCACGGACAGTTCCTACGAAGGCGTCCTGCTGAAAATCCTAATCGTAATTATGCTTCAGTTTTGAGTCTGCTACCTTTTGAACCAGATTTTAGAGGGAAGAAAGGATGAAAAGACTGATTCGCTGGAATATCCCAAGCAGGTTTAGAACGCCAGCTTCTACGCAGATCTTCTATCTTTTGAAAGCCCGAGGAAAAACAACATTCACAAAATCACCTGCTAAAATTTATAATTTCACATTCAAAAGCACTACCGACCAAATTTCAGTTACCTGTCCCGAAAAGCAGGCTTCCGATGTGTTATTATATTAAGTTACAGCCCAGTCATGGTTTAAAAAAAAAAAAAAAAAAAGCAAAAAGGCTTGTTGCTGAGCTATAACCACCGAAAACCTCCAATTATCCTTGATGAACGGAGGGAGGAGGGGTGGTGCAAAAAACCACCTGGATATATGAAATCCTCGGGCGATTATTATTTAAAAAGAATGCTGCATTAATGCAAGCTTCTCCCTCTTTACAAGACAAAGTTCGTTTAAGATCTGCTTGCCATGGCCATTCGCTAACAAAAAGGCTAACAAGCAGATGACTGGCCAAAAAAAAAAAGGTAAATAAAGCCAACTGAATTATCAGCACTCTAGTTGGTTCTGCCCCCGCGCACCCCTCCCCAGCCACTGCCGTTATCAAACCATCAAACTGAGTTTAGCTTCCTGAAAGTGAATACCCCAGTACCCCTTCCTCGCCCTCCCCAACCCCCAAGATCCCCCCATGACTTCTCTATTCCCAAACCCAAAACGTCCTCAAAGCGTACGAACGATGCTTCCCGAAAATGAAGTTTTAAGCACCTGACAATTATTACATTCGAACGGAACGAAGCCGAGAGATCCCAGGATCTCGGTTCAAATCTGCTAGGGACTGAACTTCCTTTTTCTCCCCGCGGGTCCTCCCAGCCCTTCCGCGCGCCAAGGTCGCCACTCGGGGCCTGCGGTGACATCACGGTCTCTCTGGGTCGAGCCTTGACATCACAGGCGCCCGGAGCCTGGGCACTGTGACCTCACCGCCGCAGGCTCACACGCCAGGGCCCCCGGGGGAGGGCGGGCGGAGGGGACGCGCCGCTCACCTGCGCTGGGACCCCCCCACCCCCGACCCCAGACCCCGCGCCCCCCGCACACAGCTCACCGGAGGCGGCCTAGCTCGGGTCCTCCGCCTCTCGGGGGGCCCGGGGACCCACCGGGCGCACGACCTCGGGGCCAGGCCGCGCGGACGGCGCCCGGGAGGACGCGGCGGCGGCGGCGGCGGCGGCGGCACCCCGAGCGCGGCGACCCGCGGGTCCCCGCCCCCAACGCCCGGCCCCGCCGCGGGGAGCAGCGGGAGCCGCCACGGTGTCCGCCCGCCTCGCGCCCCTGCCTCCCCGCCCGGCCCACCTGTGCTTCTGCCCGGCCGGGGCCTGGCCCGGGGCTGCGGCAGCCCGATGCGGCGGCGGCAGGCCTGACTCGCTCCCCAAGACTGAGGCGGACCAGGAGCTCAGCGCGGTGCGGCGGCGGAGCCCAACGCTCGCCCCGAAACCCATTTGTTTGGCTAAACCGGCGTGACATCACGCGCCGGCCCAATCGACGGTTGCCCGGGGGCGGGGCCGCGGAGCCCGCGCGCGCCGGCGCCCCCTGCCGGTGGCCGCGAGCGCTGCGGAGAGAGGTGGAAGGCCGCCGGGAGAAGCGCCTGCGAGCCCCCCAGTGGTGGAGACGGCGGGGAGCTCCGGTGCGGCCGCCGCCGCGGGGCAAGGACCCTAACCCTAGAGCAAGGCTAGAGTGACAAGTTCATTAGCGCTCCCCGGTGGTCCAGAAGTCATATGCTGGACACTGTTCGGTAGCCAACGTACCTGGGTCCTAATCTCGGGTCCGCCACGAGCTTACATGGTGTTTATTTCCGAGTTCAAGCGTGTAAAAGCCAACCACTTAGCAAGCCCAAAGCCCTAGGTTTGATACCTAGCATCCTATACACTGGGCACGCTGCTTCACATCTGTAATCCCAGAATTTGGGAAGTGGCTGCTGGTGGACCAGAAGTTCAAGGTCATCCTCAATAACAACACAAATTTGAGATCAGCCTGGACTGGTCTTCCGGAGGAACTCAGTTCAATTCCCAGTACCACGAGATGGTTCACAACTCTCTGTAACTCCAGTCCCAAGGAATTAGACTCTCGTTTCTGACCTCCACAGACAATGCATGCACGTGGTACACAAACATATGCAGGCAAAACATCATGCAGATAAAATTCTAATTTACAAAAAATTATATTTTACATGAAATTATGACAGAAGTACCTACCAGAAAGTACATAAACTTTGAGGTTGAACTGCTAGTCTACAGCAACCTACAGGCTTGTCAATGAATTAAAAAAAAAAAAAAACAGGCTTTCAATGTTTATATTCAAGTCAGAGAATCAATAAAACACTTTTTAATATTTAAAATTATTGTTTCCATTGAATAATTTTAACCACATTGGACAGTGTGCTGGCTAATTTTATGTTACCTTAACACAAGCTAAAGCCATCTGAGAGGAGGGAGCCTCAAATAAGAAAATGCCTCCATAAGATCAGGCTGTAGGCAAGCCTGTAAGGCGTTTTCTTAATTAGTAATTGATATGGGAGGCCCAACCTATTGTGGGTAGTGCCATCCCTGAGCTGGCGGTCCTGGGTTCTGTAAGGAAGCAGGCTGAGCAAACCATGGGGAGCAAGCCAGCAAGCAGCACCCCTCCATGGCCTCTGCATCAGCTCCTGCCTCCAGGTCTGTGTATGCCACTTGTGTGGGTTCCTGGAGTAACCAGAGGAAGGGGTCAATTTCCTGGATCTGAAGTTACAGGTGTTGTGAGCCTTCTGGAGGTTAGCCCAGGGATCGGGCACAAGTTGGTGTCCGAAAGGGCCTGGGTTCGAGTCCTAGCACCAAAATCAGGCAAGTCTGGTTTTATCCAGCCCTTTAAGAAAGTAGGGGCTGGAGAGATGGTTCTGCAGTTAAGATCACCTACCTATTCTTGCATGGGACTTGAATTTGACTCTGATCACCCACATTAGGTGGCTCACAACCACCTGAAACTCCAGTTCCTGGAGAGTTGACACCTTCTTCTGGTCTCTGCAGGTATCTGCATGCACATAGTGCACATAAACTCATGTCGCACACACATTTTTTAAAAAGTTAGTTCTAGCCAATTCTCTTAATGTAACACTACTCTTAGGAATGCTTGTTGGGAGTGTCCGGTGGGAGGTTTCAAGTATTCAAGACCAGCTTGTACCGTGTACCACAGTAAAACCCTGACTCGAGGGTCTGGAGAGATGGCGCAGCAGTTAGGAGCTCTCGCTGCTCTTTCCAGGGACCCAGGTGTGATTCTCAGCACCCACACGGTGGCTCACAACCACCTGTAACTTCAGTCCCAGGGGATCTGACACCCTCTTTGGGCACCAGACACACACTGGCTGCACATACATGCAGACAAAACACCTATCCACATAAAACAATTCTTAAAACACCTTACTCAAACTGGAGAAAAAAAAATCTCTTCTAAAACATGTATGTATGACAGGCATGTGAAGTCTTAAGTGTCAAAATGTCAACATAGGGCCAGTGAGGTGGCTCAGCAGATAAAGGTACCTAACCTCAAGCCTGACACCCTGAGTTCAATCCTCAGGACCCACCTGATGGGAGGAGGGAACTGACTCCCAAAAGTTGTCCTCTGACCTCGACATGTGTACCATGGATGCCCCCCCAACACACACACACACACACACACACACACACACACACACACACACACTGTAATTTTTAAATGTAAAAATAAGCCAAGCATGGTGGCACACATCTGTAATCCCCAAATTTGGGGGCTGAGACAGGAGGTGGTCAGCAGTTTGAGGCCATTCTGGGCTATATAGTATGCACCAGGCCTAAGGGCTGTATCAGTACCAGGCCTACTGGCCTATATCAGTCACTTTTTCTTTGCTGTGATCAAAATACTTGACAAAAACAACTTAAGAAATAAAGGACTTATTTTGTGGGGCTGGAGAGATTGCTCAGTGGTGAAGACCTCTTGCTGCTCTTACAGAGGACCTAGGTTTGATTCCTAGCACCCGAATGGCAGCTCACAACCTGCTGTGACTACAGGTTCAGGGGCTCTGATGCCCTCTTGTGACCTCCAAGGGCACCAGGCACACATGATGCCCAGACATAGATGCAGGCAAAACTCATAAATATGAAGTAAAATGAATAAACCTAAAGTTTTTTTTTTTAATTACATAGAGCAAAGGGTTTCTGTTGCTCACAATTTGAAGCAGAGAAGGTACGGTGGCATTAAGAGGTAGCTGGTCACATGGTGTCCACAGGAAGTAGACAGAGGTGAGTGGTGGCGCTCAGCATCTTTTTTATAGGCAGTCCAGAGCCCCAGCCATCCAGGGGTGCTGCCCACATTTAGGATGAGTCTTTCTCACCTTGTGGAGGCAGTATCTTCGGTGGTTTCAGTTGCTAAGCAGCGCAAGGCTTTGTATGGATGTGTGTGTAGGTTCCAGGGTTGGAACTCAGGCCGTAAGGCTTTTGCAGCAAGATCTTCGACTCACTTAGCCATCTCCCTGGATGCAGTGTTAAATGTTTAAAACAAAAACAAAGCCCTATTTTTCCCCCCACAGATACTGCACTGAAGCGCAGGAAATCAGAAAGAGCTTTGGATAACGATAGGCCATCGGTGTGCAAACCATTGTCACCTCCGTACAATGCTATCTGTGTTATCCTTTGCAGGGTCGGTTCTTTAACTCGTGAAACTCCCAGTAACAGCAGAGGAAGTCAGGTGGTAAGTGGTGGCATGTGCTCATAAAATATTTGCACTTGTGCAGCTGAGGGGTTGCCATGAGTTCCCGGTCAACCTGGACTAGATAGTGAAACCTTCTCCCCCAAACCACAAACCAAATCAAGCAACTAAACCCTATATAAATGTCCGTAACATAATATCCAGGTACGCATGCAATGAACGCTGGCTGTTAACAAACTGCAATGCTAGGCAATGCATGCCTGCTCTGGCACTGAGAAGGAAAAGGCTCCGGATTGCTGCAAGTTGCAGGCCAGTCTTGTCTATGCTGCAAGATTCTGTCTGAAACATACAATGGGGCTTTGAGAACCTGAGCTCAATCCCCAGAAATCATATCAAAAGAATAGTAAAGTGTGGTAGCCTGGACTATAATCTCAGCACTAAGGAGACTGAGACAGCCAGATCCCCAGGGTTTGCTGGCCAGCCAGTCTAGCATACTCAACAAGTTCCAAAAAAAAAAAAAAGACAGTGAACAGTGTCTGACCTCCACATGCCTGTGTGTCCACATAAACATACACACATATGAGTACACAGAACATGCATAAAATTATTCAGCCTAGTTGCCAGCCAATAAAGTTTTAAACAATTGTCACAGACCACATTAGGAAGATGTTCCCTTGACTTTCTCCATTTGTATAACAGCAAGAAAAAGGGCCAGAGAGCCAAAGCAATACAAAACACCACAAGCCCTGTAATGGACACTCAGTACACAGTGCTCCCCGTGTGTATGGTGGGGGGGTGGGGGAGTTGGGGGGTGTCAGTTACAATGATACAGAGAAACCTACAGGAGCTGGAACAGGCCAAGGTGGCCCAGCAGCAGAAAAGGTCTACATATATCATACACAATTTTGGTTACCATATCAATGACTAGAAATGACTTTTCTCAAGCCAGCAAGCGCTGCCCTAAACTAATACCAGTACAATGGCTTTTGTCTCGCATAAGCTTCTGTTTCATTGCTGTTCTGTGCTGGGGGTGGGGGTGGAACACAACATCGATTAAGAAAAAAGCTGAGACCCTACCACTTCCTGTTTAAAAACCATATTCCTGTCTCCAAAGGAGGCAAAACACCGCCCCACCCCCAGCCCATTCCATCTTTAGCTTCTTCCTCAAACCCTTAATGCTTACAGCATTCACTTCCCCTATCTCAGGGGAAGGAAACCAAGAACCAGGAGGCCGACTCCATTAGGCTTTGCGTCAAGGCCCATCTTTGCTGCAGGAACACAGGCCGCTCCTGTCTACCAGGAGTGTGCTATTGTGAGGATCCAGTAAGAAGGGCAAAAGTGCTTTCTAAAGTCTAAACTCAGGGCCAGAGAGATGGTTCAGCCAGTACTGTGCTTCCCCAGTGAGCAGGGAGACCTGAGCTCTACGCCAACAGCCGTGGGAAAGACGGAGGCCTGACATCACAAGCTTGTAGTCCCAGTGCGGGGGAGTCAAGACATGAGGAACCCCCAGAGCTTGTTGGCCAGTCTATCCAGATCACTCAGTTCCATGTTCATGAGGCCCCAAAAAGTAAAATGGGGAGGAAGCTGTACATGTATTTCAGCTTGGTAAAATGTGTGTCTAATGTTCATAAAGGCCTGGGCTCCACCAACCTCCAGAACCATATAAACTGAGCATGGTGGGGCTTACCTATAGTCCTACCACTCTTGAGGTAGAGGCAGGAGGATCAGAAGTTCAAGGCCAGCCTCAGCTACATAGTAAGTTTCAGCCCAATCTGGCTGCATGAGACAGGAGCAGGGAGACGGCTCAGCGGGTAAAGGTGTTTGCTGCCAAGCCTGATGACTTGAGTTCATTTCCTGGGTGCCACGTGGTAGAAAGAGAGAACTGACTCCCATAAGTCGTCCTCTGACCTGCCTATGTCTTGTGGCATGCACGCACAAACACACGCAATAAGTAAATAAATGAAATAAAAAATATCCTAAGTCAATGAATAAATAAACGGAACCAAAGAGGTGGTTCAACCGGTAAAGGTGCCGGCTGCCAAGTCTGGTGATCTGAGATTGATCCCCAGGACACACATGTGGAAAATGGAGAACTGACTCCCCCAAGTTCTGACCTCCACACACCTACCATTATTGGTGAAATTATTAAGGCCACTCCACGTAGTTAAAAGGGAGGTTTATTTAGTGGCATAACTTACAAATGAAGGGATAGGTAGGTTGAAGGGTCTGGGAAAGACATAGCTCAGTCCAGCGGTGTTCTCTGGAGAACTCTGCTCAGTCTACCTCCAGCATCCAGGGTCCGGGAACCAAGAGAGGGTGGCGCATCTGGATCTCGGGTCTTCAGGGCCCTCTCTTGGCCCTGCCTTGTAGGTGTGACAGTTACCAAAGCCTCAATGGGGGTTGGAACTTCCAGACCAAAGCTGGAATGGCTACCCACTACATACCATGGCATGTGCATTCACACATGTGTGAGCTCACACACACACACACACACACACACACACACACACACACACACACACATACACGTTAAAAAAAATAAGGACTGGAGAGATGGCTGAGCAGTTAAGAGCACTTGTTGAGTCTTAGCATTCACACAGTGATTTGAAACCATCCATAATCCCAGTTGCAGGGAACCCAATGCCATCTTCTGACCTCTGAGGACACCAGGCATGTGTGTGGTGTACATACATACATGCAGTCAAAAAATCCACACATAAAGTAAAATGAACAAGTTGAATTTTTAAAATGTAAGCAAGTAACTATGTAAAGGATGACTGAGGAAGACACCTGGCATGTGCTCACATGTACATGCACACACACACTTGATTATGGACATACACGAGGTTTAAAACTGACCTGGCATGGTGGCAGACATCTGTAGTCAAGCACTCAGGAGGCAGAGGGCAGGAGTATTATAAGTAACGGGTCAACCTAGGCTAAATGAGAGTCTATCTCAAAAAGGAGAGTTATATTTTTTTAAAAATCCTTTAGGTCAACTTACTTTAGTTTATCTCACTTTCATAAAGAACATAAGGACTGATGATTGACAACATCATAGCAAACCTAGGTAAGGCCTAGGTCTCTGTATGCCTATGACATCACCCTCAGAAGATCTCATTGTCAACAGTGTCCTTGGTCTTTCAGCAACTTTCAGAAGATGACTTTTATACCTCCGCCACTGTGGGCTGTGGTGACTTCAGTAGATATCTCACTTCCTGGAAACATGGAAGAAGTGATTGATTCCTTCTTCCGGCCAGAGACTCTCCATTTCTATCATGGAAATTAGCACCAGGGCAGGTTCTGATAACAGGATACAGTGCTTTCCAATCCCACCCCTTCATATTGGACTTTCTACTAGAATTCTGGGCTTAAGCAACAAGCTTCACCCCTGCTGTTCTCATGGCCTTCAATTACAAATCCTCCTGCCTCATCTCCCTGATTACTTGTTTGTGTGCCTGTTTGGTTATTGAGACAGGTTTCTCATTGCGCCTCAGAATAGCCTGGAAACGCAAGACCCTCCTGCCTCATCCTACCACATCCTGGGGTTATGGTGTGTGACCCTGTGGTCAGCCCCTAGTGAATTCAAGACCAGTCAGGGATACATGAGACCCTGTCTCTAAACATATGAATGAAATGCCTTCTCTAGCAGAATTTAGTAAGTATTACGGAGCACAAATCAATGACGTCATTTTGTTAGAGCCTTTTCTAGGTTAAGCAAAGGGACCTTAGCCTGGAAGGTCCCTCTCTGTAACTGGTTAGCCACAACCCTAGTTTGGGTGTTGGTTTAAGGATCCCCTAAGAGCACCAAAGATGCTATGATCTATGTATTAGGATGGGGGTTGACTTGGTACATTTACTGAGCAAGTGCAGCTTGGGTGGAGATTTTGCCTGTCCTTTTAGGAGGTGTGGAGTCACAGCTAAACTTCCTTTGCCATCCTACCTACTCTCCCAAAAGTATGTTCTTTCACAAAGCCATGTAGTTCTTTCATAACACGAACGCCACTCACTTTGATGTACCATTTCCTGTGGCACAACTGCTCTGAAGAGATGCGGAACTGAGTTACAGTCATCGATATATCAAGCAGCTAACCTCAAGTTGTGATTCTTATTTGGTAAACAATGGTTGAAGAAGTGCTTTAAGGATTTTTCCATAAGAACAACTGTATTAAGAAGCATCTAGCCCCTGTAGTTATGAGCGGTGGGAGCAGTTGAAAATAAATGGGAAGAAGAGAGACGTCTTGATCCCAAGACTCTTCCTGAAACTTGCCCAGAGGCCCTTAGCCAGTGAAGTCAAACGAAAGGAGAAAGTCTCTGAAGCCACAGACTCTGAGGTCCGAAGTTGACCAAACAGAAACACAGAAGTTGGGACTTTTTAAAGGAAAAGACTTAAGAGAGAACCAAGAGCTGAGATGACAATGCAGACTTAAGAGTTGGAATAAAAATCACAGAGAGAGGATGCAACCTTATGTATCCTGATAGTTAGTGTAGCACACAAGGAATTAAAGCCAGCTTCGTTCCAAGGACAAAGTTCATCACGCACACGGTCGCCATAGGCGTCAGCATCACCATTATCACCGCCACGCTGTCCCCAAACTCTGTGACTCTTCAGTCTGCTCTCGGAAGTGGGATCCATCATTATCAGACAAGCCCTCATCCTTGTTCATTCTCCCACTTGCCCTGTCTTAGCTAAAATGTCTCTCCTCTGAGAGCTTTCCCTGACTGTCAAGTCTAGTCATTCAGCCCGGCCATTTTCCTCTATTAATATACATCCCCAGTCAGAGCAGGTCCCAAAATATAGTTGTTGAATTAATAGAACTGTTCATAGTTTTTCTCATTAAGAAATAGTTGAATCTAGGACATAAGTGCTAATCCCCAGCAGATGAGTAATAAAAGTGATAAGAGAGTTGTGGCCATCAGAAAGATCCTGAATTCCTGCAAAGACACACTGATGATGAGGACACCTGAGTCTCCTAGAAACAGCAGAGCATCCCGAAGTAATGCTGCTGCTTTGATACGAGCTACACTTTTTTTTTCTATTTTTGAAACAGGGTTTCTCCATGTAACAGAATCCTGGCTGTCCTGGAACTTGCTTTGTAGATCAGGCTGGCCTCGAACTCACAGAGATCCTCCTGCTTCTGGCTCCCTAATGCTGGAATTAAAGGTATGTGCCACCATGCCTGGCTCAAGAGCTACACTTGATCAGAGATTCTCCATCACCAGCTGATCACAAAACTATGTATACTGATCACTGAGCAGTTAGATAAGTGGTTCTTGACCTGTGGGTCTCGACCCCTTTGTGGTCAGAATGATCCTTTAACAAGAGTCACCTAAGAATATCAAAAAACCACAGATATTTATATTATAATTCATAACAATAACAAAATTACAATTATGAAGTAACAATGAAAATCTTTTTATGATTGGAGGTCACCACAACATGAGAAACTGTATTCAAGGGTCACAGCATTAGGAAAGTTGAGAACCACTGATATAGATAGACTGGCATTAATTGAGAAATCATACATAGCTGATCTCTGCTAGCCTTTCTGTGCCCCGGAGGCAGTGGGTCTGCACCTGTGGAGTGAACAACGATTGCTCTAAGTCAATTACTTTCCTTCCACGGGAAGATTGACTTCACTTCCCAAAGACATTTGGCCATTTCCAGAGACCAACTGTCACCACTTAAGGGGAGACACTGTAGGTGTCCAATCAATGCTCCACATTCTGCATCAGGGAGTACAGTTCCCGACACACAGTCACACCACCCAAAACACCAATAATCCCAAACTTGAGAAGCCCTGCCCTGAGCAAAACAGTGTTGACCAACTTCCCTGTAAATGATTGGCTCCAGTGAGTGAGACTCAAATCTTGGCAATAAAATACAAAGGGAAGTTTGCTGATATATTGTTGGAAAGGGGGCTTTTGTTTTGTTTTGATTTGATTTGTTTTGTTTTGTTTTGTTTTGTTTTGTTTTGTTTTGTTTTGTTTTGTTTTGTTTTGTTTTGTTTTGTTTTGTTTTGTTCACAGGGGATCTTACACTGTAGCCCTGACTGGCTTGGTATCACCATGTAGCTCAGTCTATCCACAAATTCCCAGCAACCCTTCTGGCTCAGCCTCCTAACAGGCGCACACCTCCATGCTGAGGTGAAAGGACCTTTCTTAACCTTAAAGAAGACTGGTAAAATGCATCACACACTTTTCTGCTTGGAGAGAGAGGGGGAAGGGGATAAGGGAAGAAGGGGAGAGGGGTAGGACATAAGATTTAGGATGCAATCCCTCTGTGAGATGCCTGTTAGAGGTGGTGGTGTCTAGAACAGTGCCTGTCTGGAATGCTGGACCTCAGAGCAGTTAGCAGAAGCAAATTAACGAGGATAGCAAAGCCGAAGAATGGAAGCTCCCTGCATCCTTCCTGGTATCCACGAAACTGACTAACCAACCCTTGAGATTTCCTGTCAGATGAGGTCCTACATCCCATTATTATTAAGGAATTTATGGGGCTTTAAAAACTCTGTGGCTGAAAACATCCTAGCGTATACATTGTATATTTTTATTTTGTCTAATAGGTTGAATAGAAAACAATATAAGGGGAGAAAGACTCTGGCCTATTCTTCTGGAAACAAGCTCGGTAGCTGGCTAATAATAAAATACTTTTTTATTTTTGTGCTTCCAGGATCTCTTTGAATTAGTTATATCAGAGGCTAATAAAAATCAGTGATAGGGAGATTTTTTTTTCTATTAATGCTTAGGCAGTGTTCTCTAAATAAACCAGGAGGATCTCATGTGCCATTTTGAAATCTTTAAGAAGATGGCATTTCCTAATGACTACAATTTAATTGGCCGAACCTTCAGCACGTGCGTGAGACCAGCCAGCCTGGCCTTGCTCCTGATAAGCACTTGAACACCTAATTAGCAGGCACCTGCTACAGCAAGGCGGACCTGGCTGGCTAAACTAACCTAGTTACATAGCTTGCTAAAATGGCCCGGGGAATGAATTTTACTTAGAATTGAGTTCTCTGAAAAAGCCAGCAACTTCTGGTGCAGTTTCTGAGTTTGCTGACATTTTCTTAGCAGCCATAATGATGCTTCTATTGCCAAGTCTTGCTTGAAAACACCAACAACACTTTTCAAAAAGCGTGTGTGTGCACACACACAAAAACACACACACACACACACACAGAATAACTGTGATGAAAATTAAAATGAGTTTGTAACTGAGACCTATGCCAAAGGCAGCATTCAACATAAAGAAGACATTCTCCTACCATGTTGAATACTGCGTCAGAAGGGGAGTGAATGGCAGCCGAGTGATTACCAGTTGAGAAAAGGCTGGGCCAGCACAACAGGCAATCTGGTCTAGTTTCATGCTGTTCTTTACTCACCTCCAGGGCCCAGGAGAGGAGAAGTGGGTTACAGAAACGTTGTCCCTGACCATCTGACTGGGGAGCTCTAGGCGATGCCCGCACATCAGTGACTGAAGAACAAGGAAGAATTGTTGCCAAGGGGCCAGGGACCTGTGTACTATGATCAATCCACGTGAGTCTATTAAATGGGTAACAAAATTTATGAAGATATAAATTGAGGAAATACACTCACAAATACAGCAGAAGTCATCCTCTGCTCTGACCAGGAGCGAATCCACCTTGCAGGTAGGAGCAGGGAGAAGGGGCATGGGACCCTTCTCCACTTCCTGTAAGAGGGACAACAGCAGGAAGCACCGCCTCCTTCCGGCCCTATCCACTACATTTCCCTTTCTTGTCTAAATAAGGAGGTTCTAATCTTAATATAAACTATATGCAATAAGAATGATTATCAAGTATTGTTCAGGAAAAACAAAGCAAAATGGAACTACAACCAACAAGAAAACAACAAATAAGAAAGACATGCTAAATGTCCAGAACATGGGTAAATGGCATATTTACCAAGATTACTCCCATAGCTGCTCTGTCTTGAAGATTCTAACTCGAGTATTAATATGGTCTAGCTAAGATGTGAGAAGATTGTAACTGTAACTATCTAGTCTTTAACCCCATCAAAGACCTGAGAAAGAACATAATAATACCCGAGAAAGCGGAAAATGCAAACAATTTCCAAAATTCTTTCAAGAATAGACAGAGACAGTTGGCAGCCTGGACAATCACCTAAAGTTTCTCAGCATCATTGGGGCAACCAATTTGGCTATAGGCCTAGAATATCTGACAGACCATTTTCAGAAGCAAGAAGTTTAAAAGACCATCTTACCCTGTCTTGGCAAGGTTCAGTAGTCACTTTTCCTTGTGTCTTGCTCATCCAGAAAGGACAGCATTCATACTGTCAGCAGTCGAGGCAAGGGAAGTTCTTTGCCCAGCAGGCCATTATGTGCCAGGAAGAAGACAAACTTCCAAACAGAAATGTCTCAGAAGCCCAACATTCTCTCGGGGTCAGATCAGTGCTGCCAAGAGCAATGATGTCTCACACCAACAGAATTCTAAAAACATTTAAATGCCATATTCTCGAGGTCTATGAAGTGTTTGAAGATTACCTATCCATCTGACATATGTTTCTATAAATCTGGAGAGCCTAACTAACACAACTATAGAAATAACAAGCATGAATGACTATAAATCAGTAAGTCTTCTCTACTTAAATAACTAAAAGACTGAGGCTTCATATTAAGATAAACAGTCCATAAACAGATGTACCATATAAGGAAAATGACATCAAAATTGTGACAATATACAAAATAGCTTAAACAGAGGTAGGAATGTATAGTGCAATATGCAATGTGACAATAATCTTAAATATGTATCAATATACAAAATATCTTAAACAGAGGTAGAACATACATACAGTATGACAAATATAATATTACATTTGTATCAATATATAAAATATTTCAAACAAAAGAATATGTGTACAATACAACAAATATAGTTTTGTATTTGTATCAATATACAAATTATCTTAAATAGGAATATAAGAATAGTTTACATTTGTATCAATATACAAGAGTCCATATCAGTGCAAATTATTTAAGGCTGATATTTTACTGAATTAGTTTACTAGTAAATACAATAATCTACCTTAATATCCTATACATATTCATTCCCCTTTTTCTTTTCTAAAGGAGAATACTGAGTCCAAATTTTATTGTTCCACCCCCAACATTACAACCATCCATCCATAACCCTGAGATTAATTAAACATTTGGGAGAGGGGCTTCATTTTCTTAGAATTACTTCCTGTTGTTTAGGGGCCAATGGTATCTCTGTGGGGTCCTGTAAGAAAGCTCAGATAGTTAGGTCTCAATAGGGCTAGCTGTAGAGTCTGCAGCCAGTCTCAGCAATGGATAAGGTTGTCTGAGATTCTGGATGGAAGTGTAGTATGATAGACCATCTCACCTTGGAACTGTCCTGAAGAGTTTTTAGTCCAAAGCTGATCATTGAGTAATGTTCTTAGGTACCATGACATCTTTCTGGACCAAGCAGAGTCATTGTTGTGGGGCTCCATCTTCCTTCTAAAGACTTCAGAGATTGGTATTGAGAAGACTTATTTCTACTGTGGAAAACTTGAACATTATTAATATCAAAATGGAAAGTTTGGATCTAAAGATGACATGACATGTGAGGAAGAATTCTGAGAAATCAATAATAGGCATGGAAAGAAATAGAATCTTGGTAACAACAGTCCCTAGATTATTGGTTTTATTCTGTCTCACATCAGTTGGCTCTTCCGATATGAGAAAGAATCTCTTAATTTTTTTTTTCTTTTAACAGCATGCTTAGGTTTAGAGGAGAGAGGCACATTCCAGCTCCAAAGCCAGCTTGATTTATAATTGAATCAGGACCACAGCAATTCTACAGTTAAAGAGATATTGATGTTAGGCAGTGAGATATTGCCCTGTAGAGTATATTAGTACCAATAGGCTCTTCCCTTCTGCTGTAGACCTCTGGGTGTCCAAAGCCTTATGATTTCTTAAAGATGGGAATTCCTATTATCCTGTAAAGACAAAAAACGGAACCCTGCCCTGACCCTTGTTTGTTGAGTTTTTCTTACAACTTGTAGAGATGTCACATTGGTGGATGATCTTTTACTTCTCCTCATCAAGGGGTTTTTCCTGTTCAAATCGAATTTTTATTAATTTTGTATCCATAGTTTTCTTCTCCTGCAGAAACAAAAGCAAAACCCCTTCCCCAATATAGGATGTATTCTGGTTTCCATTCCGAGGTCAACACATCTTTGAAGTAAACCAGTTGGTTTAGCTTGGAAATTTTTGTTGTTGTTGGTCAATGTCTCTCCACAGCTGTTGTTCCTTTCTCATCAGCATTGAGAAAATTCAAGGTTAATAAAGCACTATGTAATCTATTTCTAGGAGTCATTGTTACTGATTGCTATTTATTTAGCATATCCTTTAAAGTTTGATTGGATCTTTCTATGACTGCTTGGCCTGTGGGATTGTGTGGTATACATGTAACATGCTTTATATCATAATAAGCAAAAAATTGTCTCATTTTACTTGAGATATATATTGGGACATTGTCGATCTTAATTTGTACAGGTATTCCCATGATGGCCATAACTTCTAATAGGTGTGTAATCACAGAATCAGCCTTTTGGCAAATACCACTACACCTGTGGATAAAGCGGGTTTGGAGGTGGGCTGGGGAAGCGCTGCAGCAAAGCTCCAATTGGATGGTCACAGCACTTGCCTGGAGAGCGGTATAAATACTCCCACCCTGGTCAGGTTCAGGCTACCAATGTGTTGGAGTTGGGAAAGGAAGCTCGGAGTCGGCTCTCAGCAGTTCCTCGGTGCTAGCTCCAGGATATTGGAGCTTTTGATGTGGACGCTACAGCAAAGAGTTAGAAAATAACATTTTATGTCCCTAGGCTCTTCTGCTTCTCTGTAACATCAGATCCATGACAGCAGGATAAGGGAAGGACCACTCAGACCACTGATCTCCAATTCAGGTGGCGAGTGGAGCCAAAAGAAAATTCTGAGCATCTGTCAGCATGATGAACACTAGGATAAAGTCTTTTGATTCTCTAGGAGATGGGAGTTAAGATGGGGTTGGCATAAGAGAAGAATCTTTTATCAGAGGGACCTCCAATCCTAGGGGGAAACATATGATCCATATAGGGCTCCGGACCCTTGACTTCCTCAACATTGCTGGATAGTCCTTCCTTGTGGATATGATTGGTAAGAGGGTCGCTTCCTTAGGGGTTAGTCTTGGATCTCTGACCAATGTGAAAGCTAGGAACTTAAGAGTATTTTCCAAGCACCTAAATGCGTGCATTTTCTCTTCTTAAACTATCAAGTTTTCTCCAGCCTAGATAACTCTCAACCAGTTGTTATGACTCTTCCTTTTATGAAAAAATAAACTAGCTTTGGTGATATCTCATGAATTATTTTCTATCTCTTTGGAAGGAATTTTGGCTTTGACTTTTTGTTCAGCTCTTCACATCTTTCGACCCTTATGCTTCTAGCCCTAATCTATAGAGTAAATTGCTTCTGAATTGTTTTTTTTTTTTTATGAAATTTCATTTCTTTTCCTTGAGGTTATTCTGAAAGAACTTGGACATTCTGCCAGAGTTTGGCCTCTCCCTTCCTGAGAGCTCTGTGTTCATTTTGGTTCTATTTGTGGAAGAATGACATTCTGATACAAAGAGGACCATCTAGTCAAAAAGTACCATTCTGAAGACAAGATTCAAAGGACATAACCCGACCAGGTCCTGGTGATAGTAGGACCCACACTGGAATAGGAGACTCGGGTGAAAGAACTACCTGGCACCTTCTCCTCTTGTGTTTAATCAGTCTAGTTCTTGATCTGAAATCGAATTCATCTCTGAGCTGAGGATGTCTTTTTTGTCTTTCTTTCTCATGAACAATGGCATTCCACAGCAACAGTGCCTCTATGGGTTGGCTACACCAGGACTTCCAGGAAGACTTCTTTCCACAGTTTCGTTTGTCTTTCTCTACTTTGCCTACAGGGATCAAAATGTCTCTACCGTCTGTGAAGCTGTTGTCCTGAGGTTGGGGGTAAGTTTCATTCTACAAAGAGAAAGACACCCCTTCCTTAACCCCCAGATCCTCCTTCAGGCTCTAACACCATCTCCCCTCTTCTTGACATACCCCTTAAAATGTTTGAGGCTGTCTCTCCAGCCCTCATAACAAAATGGGTACCTCTTCTTTCACGCCCTTCCCACCCTTGTTTGCCCTCCATTCCCACTCTGCTTCAGATTTCTTGATTGTCAATTTGTGTCATGCTCAATGACTGCTGTGGTTTCTATCCCCTCTCCAGTTGCCTGAGGTGCTCAGGACCCCAACAACCGTCCTTTTATTGCCTTCTTGGGATACAGATGTAAGGGCTGAAGTCATGGGAGGAAGGCAGAAGATACATCAATAGAGCAAAATACAGCAGGCTGAAAAATAATGATTGTGGTAAATCAGGTACTGGTTTGGAAATGTCTACTATGGTCACCAGTTTTACCAATTTCTTCCCTCCTATCTGTACTATATACATTTAGGATTTTTTTTTTCTTCAAAAGCCTTTGCACAAGTAACTCATCTGTAACAATCCATTTTTTTTCACACTCCATTCAGGCGTCTAATTCCAAATTTCTCACATTGTGTGGTTTTCTTCCAATCTTTCTCCAGTGGAGTCCAATTTCTCATTTTTGGCCACTTTTCCCTGTACACTTGCCCTCCCCCCACAATTGTTTAGAACGTGTTCCATATGTCCTAAGCATGTCTAGACTTCTTTTCTGTGGGATAAATTCCTCCAGTCTTCTGTTCCATTCTTCAGCTTCTTGTGAACACAGCATTATGCTTTCTTGATAATCAGACTTTTCACCCAAAATCCCTTTTAGTGCTTCTGACGTTGCTGGCATTTCTGTCAGGCATTTTGAATTCTGTTTTGGGAGCAGTCTTGTGTTTTTTGTCACACATTCTAAAGACTAAATCATTCTCATGCTGTCAATCACATTCAATTTGTTTTGAATGCTTGCATCTTTTCTTTCTTAAGTTCCTGGTTTCAAACCCAAGGAAAGATCTGGCAAAGCCCAGGCCATTATCAAATGTCACTTCCATTAAAACTGATGAAAGTTTCCCAGTCCCTTTCCTTCTCCCCTGAAGGGGACCTGAATTTTATTAGCAGTAGTATATTATTGGAACTCCTGATGGAGTTTGGATCTAATGGCAGCTCAGGAATCAGCAGCGATATTTACCCACGTTAGCCTCTGAGTTGAGGATTACATGGTGCAAGAGTTTACTATTTGTTTATTCATTTATTTGACTTTGTCTCCCCACCCCACCCCTCTTCAGACAGAGTCTCACTCTGAGACTGTAGATTGGTGCCACCTTGCCAGGCTGGCTTAAGACTTTTTTTGGTAAGTTTTCTGTATTATCCTTACCACCTTTCTTGTAAACTTTAGATTTTTTTAATTAATAAACTATATTTTTAAAATAATTCTTAGGTTCACAACACAGTTAAGTGGGAAGTACAGAGTTCCCATGTGTGCACAGCATCTTCCACCATTTACAGCACGGTGGTGGTGTGCTTCTTACAGGGATGAGCCTAGACTTACACATCATGTTTGCCTAAAGTTCTTTGCATATGTCAGAGTTCTCACTTGATGTCAGGCATTCTCCAGGTTTGGTTCAATGTGCAGTGACTGCATGCATCATTGTGGTATGGCACAGAATAACTTCACTGTCCCAAAGCCCTTCTATGCTTAGGCTGTTCATCCTTCCCTACCATATCCCTGGTGATCAATAATTTCTTTTGTTTCCATAACCTTTTCCAGGGTGGAATTTAGTATGTAGTCATTTCTTTTTAAACTCTAGTTGTTGTTTTATTTTTACAGGACTAAGGATTGAACGCAGCTCTTCATTAGTACAGTGACACCAGGTATAAGCCTCAGCAGATGTGATAGGAAGTGCTGGTAGAACATTGGCCAATGACTCTTTTCCTCTTGTAATTTTTTTATTCTGAAGCCCTTAAAACATTATGATGTCCATAAAAGTGAGAATAAGAATTCCTCTTGTATTAATCAAGGTTCTCTAGAGGGAAAGAACTGAGAGAATGAATGTATTTTAAAAGGGGATTTCTTAGCATAGCTTACAGGTTGTGGTCTAGCTAATCCAACAATGGCTGTCTTCCAGCAGAAAGTCTAAGAATCCAGTAGTTGTTCAGCCCACAAAACTGGATGTCTCAAATGGTCTTCAGCCTCTAATGCCAGTGAAGAAATGAAGTTGCTAGCAAAAAGGCAAAGAGCAAAGAGCATCCTTCTTCCATGTCCTTTATATGGGCTACCACCAGAAGGTGTGGCCCAGACTTAAGTTGGATTATCTCACCTCAAAAGATCTGCATTTAGGATAGTCTTCCTATTTAAAATGATTTAATTAATAAAAATCTCTCCCAAGTGCACAAGCTACTAGGGTTTTAGTTAATTCCAGATGTAGTAAAATTGACAACCAAGAATAGCCATCACAAACCCACCCCTTGTCAAGTTGATACACAATCACATCTCTTTGTCATGCTTAATTTCAAAATGAAAGTGACAGCCAGACCATATTGTGCCTACGGTGATATAACTACTCCACGTATGACCACAAATGCATAATAAATTTTAGAATACGTGGCCATGTCCCTTGAGAGACATTCTTTTAGTGACTCAAAACTGAAATATGATAACCACTGATATTCTCTCCATTGATATTAAATTACACAATATAGAAATGAGAAAAGAACACACAAATATCTTCACAAGCACATTCTTAACAAAATATGACAGAAACATGCATGTCAGTTATATAATCCTTGCTTTTGCAACTGGCCATGTGGCCTTGGTCGGTATTTATAACTACCTTTCTCTACTACCCATTCTATATTTCTTCCATTGTAGGGAAGCAATCCAGTTTCCACTTGGTAATCTGGATCAATCATCCCTCCTAACACTATTACTTTCTTAGCCTGTTGGATTAAGGGCATCAGAAACCCAACGTGGCAAGAGGGAAGTCTGAGCTTCCAGTTCAGTGGAATGTTTGTTGTGTCTCCTGGCAGGGGCACTCCCCATTCTGGAACCAAAACTTCTAGGCCAGAAGAACCTAAGGTCATGGGAACAGGAAGCAAAAATTTTCCTAGTGGGTCACTAGGCAGGAGAGTGGAAACATTACTTTTTTCCACCCCTTGATTCATGGACGCATAGATCCTGGCTATGGGAGAAACAGTACCATATACTGGATGCTGATTCAAAGCATATACCACTTCTGGAGAAGCCTGCTCCAGCCCTCCGGGCTGCTGCCACCTAATTGGCCCTGTAACTGTGTCTTCAAAAGGCCATCATTCTATCTGGCCAGCTGCTTCAGAATGTTGGGAAACATGATAAGGCCAACAGAGCCCATGATCGCCCACTGTTGCTCTTCTCTGGCTGTGAAGTGATGAGTTCCTTGGTCAGAAGCAATACTGTGTGGAATATCATGATAAGGCATTCTGTAAGTTCATGAATGGTAGTTTTGGCAGAAGCACTACCTGTAGGAAAGGCAAATCCATAACCAGAATAAGTATCTGCAACATTAAGGACAAACCATTGTCCCTTCCATGAAGACAATGGTCCAATATAGTCAACCTGCTATCAGGTCGCTGGCTGGTTTCCTGGAGAATGATGCCATATCTGGGCCTCAGTGTTGGCCTCTGCTGTTGGCAGATCTGGCATCAGCGGCAGGTGTAGCTAGGTAGCCATGGTGACTGAAAGTCCAGGTTGTCGACCCATGCATAACCACATTGGTCATGGGCCCATTGGGCAAAGACAGAGGAGACTGAGGAAAGAGACTGGTGAGTTGATTCCTTCACTGGCATTAGAGGCTACTTCTTCAGGGTTCCGGCATATTCTGAAGAGCGTCTGAGGTATCTAGCCTTGTGGATCACTGGATTTTATGCTTGAAGGGGAAAGTATCAGCTCAGGACCCTCAAGGCCAAGTTCTCAGCACAAAGGAGATTTATTTGCCCCAGAACAGAAAGCAAGGAACAGAAGACAAAGACAGGAGATAGAGGACCAGGGAGAAGGGGAAGGGAACAATGTAGTAGGATACTATTTGAAGGTGTGTTACTTTTGTTTATGTTGTATTTGTTTAACTCTGTGAAGCTGTGTTACTGTGCCTGTCTAAAACACCTGATGGTCTAATAAAGAGCCGAATGGCCAAGAGTGAGGCAGGAGAGAGACATAGGCAAGGCTGGCAGGCAGAGAGGATCAATAGAAGAAGAAATCTGGGAGGAAAGGAGTGGCCAGAGAATGGGGACTCCAGGGGCTGCCACCCAGCTACACAGACAGCCATGGAGTAAGAGTAAGATTTACAGAAGTAAGAGAACGGAAAAGCCCAGAGGCAAAAGACAGACGGATGATTTAAGTTCAGGAAAGCTGGCAAGAAATAAGCCAAGCTAAGGCTGGGCATTCATAAGTAGGAATAAGCCTCTGTGTGTGAATTATTTAGGAGCTGGCCCCCTAAAAGAGCCAAAAGAAACAACAACAGAACAAGGAAAAGGAGCAGAGGTATTTGTCCCAGGGTGCAGTGGAGACAAAGGACTGCCTCTGGATAGAGGGGAGATGGACGTGGAACACAGGAAAATGGCAGTTTATAAAGTTACAACAGGGGTTGGGGATTTAGCTCAGTGGTAGAGCGCTTGCCTAGCAAGCACAAGGCCCTGGGTTCGATCCTTAGCTCAAAAATAAATAAATAAAGTTACAACAGGGAATTCCTGTGTTAGGATGAGGTGTTTAAATTTAACTGGGCATGTCAATTAGGTGAGCCAAAGGTCATTTTGATTGCTGGACTTCAACACTTTCATAGCTGCACCTTGGTGGTCAACCTCAGGAAGAGTGTCTTAGTCAGGGTTTCTATTGCTGTGAAGAGATACCATGACCATAGCAACTCCTATAAAGAAAAAGAAAAACATTTAATTTGGCTGGCTTACATTTTCAGAGGTTCAGCCCATGATCATCATGGTGCAACATGGTGGTGTGCAGGCAGACATGATGCTGGAGAAGTAGCCATGTGTCCTACATCTTGACTCAGAGGCAACATGAAGTGGTCTGAGATACTGGATGTGCTTGAATATATGAGACTTCAAAACCTACCTTCATGCTTCTTCTAACAAGGCCACATCTACCCCAACAAAGCCATATCTCCTAATATTCCTGCTTCCTTTGGGGGCTGGTTTTTTGTTTGTTTGTTTTTGTTTTTGTTTTCAAACCACCACAAGGAAGCAATGGCCAAATAATGGACTGGACCTTGATGACTAACTTTAGGAATAGTAATCTAATGATTTTTAGCAAGGCCGAGGGGGTGGGAGCGCAAAGCCTGCCAGGGCCACATGCTCAGGTGGGCTAGTGTCCTTCAATGCTGGTAGACAGCCATTGTTAGAAGAATTAGACCACAGCCTGTAAGCCACCCTAATACATCCAGAATGTCGGGATATTGTGAGGAAGACCCCTCATCTCCTCCTCTAGCCTCCTAACATCTGTGATAGGCATGAACACCTGCACATATCACACGCGCGCGCGCACACACACACACACACACACACACACACACCACATATACATACACCACACACATACACACATGCACGCACGCACACATCACAAAAATGAAACAAACAAAAAAGTGTAGGAGACAGCTTAGAAATGGAGAGCAGAGAACCACAATCATCTGATTCAGACACGTATCTACAAGGCAGTGGTGGGGACTCTCTGGGTTCTCCACAGCATGTGTACTAAGATTCTGGAGTTTTTTGTTTGTTTCAAAATATACCATAAAACTCACATCATATGAAATGACTGGGATACATCTCTGCTCTTAGACTCTGAAAAAGTAAAACCCACTAAAAAAGATAAAAAGTGGCCGGAATGGACAATTCTAAGTGCCCAGAGCTTGCCTACTGGATGTAAGTTCATAAAGGGACCCACATCTAGTTTATTTGTGTATTGTTCAAACACCTTTTGCTCCTGGGAAGGCTAAGGACATCCTCGTCGGAAACTGCAATGGAGTTACAGAGTAAATGCCGTACAGCCCCATTTAGAGTACAGGCTGTGGCTGTTAGAACCCCGGAGTGATGCACATTCTGGGTTGATCTCTGATCCACCATCTATCTGCTCTTTCTCCACTCTCCTCTGTACCTTAGAAGGATGATGTCCAAGGACCTCAAACCCTGGGCTCCCTTTTTCTATAGCTTTCCACAGGAAATGACTAAAAAGGAACATTCCCCACCCCCCGAAATGGGGGACTAGAGAAAAGTAAGAGCTACACCCTGTGTCCCTCTGGCCATGGCTGTGTTACTCTATGGCCACAGCTCCAGCTTCCCAGGTCTCAGAGATTTTGCTGCCTCCCTGATCTCTTAAGGTTTACAGTAGCAATAGATTCCAGCTGTTGTTAATCTCGGGTCTTTCCCCAGCCTTTGATGGATCCCTTAACCTGGTCCATACTTCTGAAAATAGTGTCTCCATTAAACTCTTCAGTACAACTCAGTAAGTGGATCATTCATGACAGCCAGAGACTCACTGTTGCATTATGTTCATATTCCAGAAGGAAGAGAACTCTGTTCTCGTTACCAAAGAGTCTTGCTACTCGACCTTACCAAGCAGGTCATTTTCGCAGAGTCTGGATGAATGCACAAAAAGGCTTTTTGTGCTGCTGGAGATAAAGGATGCCTCTGCTTCATTCCGTATCTTCCGTAAATTCTCTCACTGGGGCCAGCTCGCAGCCTTCCCCTCTCCTCTCCCCCCCTGCCCCCCGCCGCCGCCGCCGCCGCCGCCGCCGCCGCCCCCACTCCTCAGTGCAGCCCCCTCCTTCCCCAGTGCTAGATTCATTCTCTCTCTTTCAAATCTCCCTTTCACCCGAGTCCCAGGACCACTGCTTTTTATGACCACTACCACTCTTCTGATTCAGTCTGCTTCTTTGAAAAGGGATTAGGATTTCTAATTCTGGAGATCAAAGTAGAAAGAGGGCAGGGGAGGACTTAAAGAAGTCTGCCTTCAGGTTGTATAATCTACCTGATCACCAGGTCCCACAGGTCAGGTTGGGCACCATGGTAGTGCTTCCTACAAAGGCTGGAGAGTCCACTAAAGACGACCTCTGACAAACTGGTCCACTGGGTATCTGATTCTAGGAGGAGAGAAGGGACGACTTCTTTGAGGAACAAAGACCCGAATTTAGCTTTTGAGGGTGGGGATGGCACAGAACATCACACGGAAACTTAAGCTGGCCTCGAATACTCAACATCCCCCGCTTCAGCCTCGCAATTGCGGGGATTTCACACAGGAAATACCACAACCATCTCGACTTTAGCACTGAAGGAGAGGCGAGCTTAAATCACTTCTAAGAAGAAAGAGGAACTTTCAGAACACGGGCAAGGATGTGAGCAACGAGTGTGGAAACATGGCAAGAAATGACCATGCCACTTTGATGTTAGGAAGAAAGGGAGTCTGATGTGGTAGCCCATGCCTATAATTCCAGCATTTGGGAGGCTAGGGCAGGCAGATTGCCATGACTTTAAAGTTGACCTTGATTATATAGTAAGTTCCAAGCCAGCCTGGGCTACAGAGTAAGATTTTATCTTGAAGAAGAAGAAGAAGGAGGAGGAGGAGGAGGAGGAGGAGGAGGAGGAGGAGGAGGAGGAGGAGGAGGAGAAGAAGAAGAAGAAGAAGAAGAAGAAGAAGAAGAAGAAGAAGAAGAAGAAGAAGAAGAAGAAGAAGAAGAAGAAAAAAAAAGTCGGGCATGGTGGCACACACCTTTAATCCCAGCATACAGGAGGCAGAGGCAGATGGATTAGAGTTCTAAGCCAGCCAGGTCTACATACTGAGTGGCAGGCCAGCCTGGGGTACATAGTGAGACCCGATCTTCCCCCCACCAACACACAAGTAGGAGGTCAGACATTCCATAAGAAGGGTTTTTAAAGGAGTCTTTGAAGACTCTTAGCAGGATTTTAGAATTCCATATAATAGATGGGAAAGAGTATGACGAGGTGGAAAATAAAGTCATCTAGATGGGAGATGGATTGTTCGAGGCTGGGTCAGGTAGTGGTCCTTGAGTTCATTGTGGAAGAAAAAAATTGCATGTAATGGCTAAATACAGTTGAAAGGGGAAATCGGAAGATAAGGCTGACTTCAAATTTGGGAATGTAGGGAGAGTGAGAGTAATGTTTTAAGTGAGAACAGAGAATTTTACAGAGCAAGGCATTTGGGAAGGATGAGGTTAGTGCAGCTAGGTGGCTAATGTGCTTGAGGTGCCTGTGGGAACGGGGCCTGAAACACAAGGAAGTCTGAGACCTAAGCTGTGAGCGAGCAGCTCTCGGGGAAAGCTGCATATTAATCAGGTGGGCAATAAGCCATGCCATGTGATTCCGTGGACTTAGAGGACAAGACGTGAAATAAACCAATCACAGAAAGACTTATAAAATCTCGCTTATGAATGTAATCTGAAAGCAGAGGCCGGTCTGGAGGAGGGTCAGGAAGAGGTTGGTCAAAAGACACAATTGGGGCTGGAGAGATGGCTCAGAGGTTAAGAGCACTGACTGCTCTTCCAGAGGTCCTGAGTTCAATTCCCAGCACCCACATGGTGGCTCACAATCACCTGTAATGAGATCTGATGCCCTCTTCTGGCCTGCAGGCATATATGCAGGCAGAACTTTGTATACTTAATAAATAAATCTTTAAAAAAAAAAAAAGACACAACTGTAGTTACATGGGAGGAATAAGTTCAAGAGAGCTGATATAGTTAATAATAATGTATAGCATACTTGAAAAAGCAAGAAAACCAGTGCTCTACAAAAAGTGTGTGAAATAAAGAATGTTATCTCATTTTAGCCATTTTACAATGTATTCATATTTAAAATGTCTGTCCACCACAAATATGTTTTCACTTGTCAATAAAAGAGAAATATTTGGTTGGGGATTTAGCTCAGTGGTAAAGCACTTGCCTAGCAAGCACAAGGCCCTGGGTTCGGTCCTCAGCTCTGGGGTGGGGGAGGAGGGGGGTGGAGGAGGGAATATTTAAATAAATTGACAAACTGAGACATTCAATGTGCCCATCTTTCTGAAACTTAAGAGAAATCACTTTTGAAGGTTTCACTACTGACAACATCCAAGAAATGGGCAAAAAAAAAAAAAAATCTAAAGAAATGGAACAGCATAAGAAATGTAAGAAGCCCGGGTGGTGGTAGCACACGCCTTTAATTCCAGCACTCGGGAAGCAGAGGCAGGTGGATCTCTGTCTGTTCAAGGCCAGCCTGGTCTATAAAGTGAGTTCCAGGATGGCCAGGACTAAGCTACACAGAAAGACACAATCTCGAGGAAAAGAGGAAGGGAGACAGGGAGGGAGGGAGGGAGAGAGAGAGAGAGAGAGAGAGAGAGAGAGAGAGAGAGAGAGAGAGAGAGAGAGAAACCTCCATGTTTTGTGTTTTTTTTTTTTTTTCATATTTTGAGACAAGGTCTTACTCTGCGGTCTTTGTTGGACTGGAACTTGCTATATAGACTAGGTTGGCCTCAAGTCGGCATCTACCCTCTGTGTCTGCTCCCTGAGGGCTCAGACTACAAGTGTGTGTCATCATGCTAACTTCTCCATCTTTGATTTTTTTTTTAAGACAAAGTTTCATGTAGCCTAGGCTGACCTTGAACTTGCTATATAACCAAGAATGACCTTGAACCCAAGACTAGCCTCAAATTCTGGGCCTGAGGGGCTCCTCTGCCTTGGGAACTATAGGCCTGTGTCACTACACTCAGCTTGATGGGCATTACTGAACACTGATGTGACCCTGAAGTCACTGGAAGGTGTAACAGGAGATATATTTAGTGCTAGTAGCAGAAAACCCAAGTCAGCTGAGCTTAAAGAATCTTACTGGATATATGTTGGCATTTTCCTGAAATGGCCACATGTTGGCTTTAGTGTTAGTCCAGTCTCAGAGAAATCACCCACAATTCCCTTGGATCTACATTTCTCCACCAACTGCATTCTCTTTACCTTGGTTTCTGTACAGCTAGCGGCTTCCATGTTTGCCTGTGGAACTGCATTCTTTCTGAGGAGAAGGTGCCTCTACCAATCCTCCAATTATTTGTGTCAGCGGAACCAATCGCCAGGAGCACAGGAAGGCCGCAGGCTGACTGTCACTAATGAACTGACACTCATTATTGAGCCAATTCTTCACACCCAGTAGAAATGACCTGGAGTGGCCCTATCCCCAGGAGGGTGGACCTCTAGATGTAAAACATGTAATCAACGTCATTTACCTACTGCTCTGATTGATGATGACAGAAGGCAAGTTAATGCTGGGGAAATCAGTAGAGCCCACAGAAGGATAAATGTGTACATAGGGATGTGCCTGCGTAAGTCAGAATTCCAATGGATCAAACAGAGTAGCTCTCTCTACTGACTAGCGTCTATAATGTGATAATACAGGTTGGGCCATAGCTCTCTCCATTGTCCTTGGGACCCTCATCCTGATGGCATTCCTAGGATTCAACCTTTGTTGTCGTAACCCTTGGCAGCAGGATGAAGAAGGTACAAGGAAGAAGAAGCATGGGACACCAGCAGCTGGGCACATCACTGCCTTTATCCTGTGGCCATGCCTACCTTAGAAGCACACTCAGAAGGGGACTTTACCCTGGGTGGCCATTTTCCTGTAAACAGCCTATCACTAGGAAACAGGGGGAAATAAATTTTGGGAACAATACGCATTTTCAGCTGCTCTAAAGAAATGGGATTAGGGCTGGGCTGTGGTGGTGCATTCCTTTAATCCAGCACTCGGGAGGCAGAGGCAGGAGGATCTCTGTGAGTTCGAGACCAGCCTGGTCTACAGAGTGAGTTCCAGGATAGGCTCCAAAGTTACACAGAGAAACCCTGTCTAGACCCCTCCCCCCAAAAAAAAGAATTGAGATTAGTGCAGTTGGTAGAATGACCTCAAGCCTGGTGGCACAGGAGTGACTTATTAATACTTGGAAAGGTGGTGACCCATTTCTAATCTAGCAAACAAGACAAGTATGAGAAGAGAGAAAAAAAAATCCCAAATTAGAAAAATAAGTAATGAAAAGGGGCCAATAAGTTATGGGTTAAAAGAACTGTGTTTGGGTGCTGGAGGGATGGTTCAGCTCTAACAGAGGACCAGTCACAGCACCCACATGGGAGCTAACAAGCATGTGTAACTCCAGATTCAGGGGTCTGAAGCCCTCTTCTGGCCTCCTCAGGTGCCAGGGACATATACGGTGCACAGACTCAAACACTCAGACACATAAATAAAATACTTTAATATATATTTTAAAAACAACTGTATCTGGATTCTAATTCTAATAGCTAAGTGACCAGTAACAAGCTACATTTTTGTTTGTTTGTTTGTTTGTTTTTTGTTGTTGTTGTTGTTGTTTTTGAGACAGTGTTTCTCTGCAGACCAGCCTGGCCTTGAACTCGGAGATCTGCCTGCCTCTGCCTCCCGAGTGCTGTGATCTAAGGTGTGCGCCATCACTGCCCAGCTAACAAGCTACATTCTTAACAAGCCTTCGATGTATCTATTAAGTGAAGATGATCTCAGTGATGCCACAGAGCCAGAAGAAATTGGGATGTTAGCTCTTAAATGCTTTGTAAACCACGGCACTCATGCAGATAAAAGCTACCTTTATTAACAGCAATGCTCACAGTCATGTAGCAAATACTTTAGAAACACATTTATTGAGTAAGAGTGAGATTTGAGTTTTTTCATTACCTCTTCAAGATTGGCATCTGTGGCTAATTGACTTTAAATTTTTCTCACTCCTTTCCCCTGCTGATCAGATCTCATCTGTCAAGTTTGTATATCCAGAAAGAAGCTGAACAACCATTCTCAAGTGCAGTAAGTTCGTAAACAGAGCAGACACACCAAGCAAGGTGGTTCCAGCTATTATATATATACCATCAATGTCAAAATAAATAAACATGAAATAAATTTCTTAGGGTTATAATAAATAGAGTTCTAAAGTTCATCTATAAACTTTTACACACAGAGTAGACATTACTTGAAAAGAAAGTATTTCATGTTTTGGATAACATGCATTTTACAAGTTACAGTAGAAATAGCAGATGGGTTGCCTCACTATGGAGACATCATTTCCTCTCCTGGGTTAGCCATAGGGAAGGTGATGTCTTGGTCTGCAAGGCAGTCATTGGTGGAGAAATGTTTTATACACAGGGAGCTTATTTGAGGGCATTGTGATCATGGGAGCCATCTTTGTCACGGTCAAAGAAGAGAATTAATACAGGAAGGGAGCTCCATTCTCCACAAAGAAGATACAAAAATCCACGAATAAACGGTTGACTTGCTGGGACAGGGTAAGGTCAAAGTGTTCCTGGAACATCTTGTTGAGCAAGAAAGTAACAAAGCACTCAAAGAATGATGGGTAAGTTCGAGAAAGATCAGAGCCAGTTTGAAGGTCTCCCATTAGCTAAATCTGAGACAGTCTGGATGTCAAATAGTGACAGCAGCAGATTAACTCCTGTTGAAGTCTGTACGATGGGCAAAGCTTACTGAAGGAGCTTGTGCTGTCCGGGCATCTGGACAGACACACTTCTACTTCTCCATTATATACACAGCAAGCTTTGGAGACCAGACTCCCCTGTCCCTTGTGCCAGCAAATACAAATAAGACTGTCAAAATGAGGGAGGAGGTGAGGGGTCATCATGGTGGGATACAATTGTAATCCCAGTACCTGAAAGGTTGAGGCAGAGGGATCCTAAGTTTAAAGTCTAACATACCTAGACCCCATGTCAAACTCACACAAAAACAAATAAAGGGCATGAGAAGAACTGAACCTGAGTTTGATGATGCCTCTGGACCTAGGGGCCAATTTCTAAGAAACACAGAAGACAGACAAACAAGAAGAACAATGCAATGAGTGTGTCATCAACAAAATAGAGACAGTAAGGAGGTCTAAGTCAGACACACTGCTTTCCACAGTAAATAATATAAGGGAAGGAGTGGAGGAGAAACCTGGAGACCGAAAGAGACTCCAAAGACACAACAAATGTTTGGGGGGCTTCCCTCCAACATCAGGTATCTGCTGAGATTGTATGAAGCTGATACTAATAAAGATCTCAAAATGCTCATTAGCATTTTATTCATTTGTTTTTGAGACAGGATCTCACTTGGCACAAATGACCTTCCTGCCTCAGTACTGCCAATGCTAAGAGCCCAGGCTTCCTGGTGCCATGCCTGGCTCATTATTTGTTACTTTTTTAACCACTGACAGGGATAGAATACACTCAGGACACATATGTGGTCAGTACTATCATTAATTATATGCACTTAGCTTAACCATCTTTATCAAAATCTGAAGTTCATCAAATCCAAGACAGGAGCTATATGTCAAATAATTTTTTTTTTTTTTTTTTTTTGGTTTTTTCGAGACAGGGTTTCTCTGCGTAGTTTTGCGCCTTTCCTGGAGCTCACTTGGTAGCCCAGGCTGGCCTCGAACTCACAGCGATCCGCCTGCCTCTGCCTCCCGAGTGCTGGGATTAAAGGCGTGCGCCACCACCGCCCGGCCAAATAATTTTTAAAAGCACGATTCTGGACAATAGTAAGTTAGTGTACAAGTGCCACATAGGAGGGAAGAAGTTGTAGAGGACACCAGAGAGTGGCTGATTCAAAAGCCAGGAGAGGAGCTGGGGAGGAGAAACGGGTGTGAATAGCAAGGGACTCCAGAGGATGCTGGGTCACATCTGAGTCTGGAGCTGGGTTACAGGGGTAGCCTTCTTATTATAACACAAAAGCTCTATATTTGTGCTGTTTAGTTGTATATTTCTATTTAATTTAACGGGTAAAAAGGTTTTAAGAGGAGGGAATTGGGGGGTAGATTTGATCAAAACATACTCAATGCATGTATGGAATTGTTTTTATTGCCATTCTTTTCTTTTATTGAAAATAGATTATTTTCATACAATATATTCTGATTATGGTTTCTCCTCCCTCAGCTCCTCACATTTCCTCACCAACTCCCCCTCCCATCTTGATCTATATCTCATCTGTCTCTCATTAAAAGACAACAGGCATCTAAGGCATCTAATATAAAATAAAATAATATACAACAAGAACAAAAAAAATCAAAATAAAATAAAAGAAACATAAGAAAAAGAGCCTAAGGAAAAATATAGCAAATGCAATATAGACACAGAGACACGCATGTCCTAAAACACAGAAAACCCATGAAAACACGAAACCGAGTTCATTTTGTGTTAGCCAACTTTTGCCAAGCATAGGACCTCCTTTTTTTTTTCTTTTCTTTCTTTCTTTTTTTTTTTTTTTTTTTTTTTTTTTTTTTTTTTTTTTTGCTTTTCGAGACAGGGTTTTTCTGTAGCTTTGGAGCCTGTCCTGGACTAGCTCTGTAGACCAGGCTGGCCTCGAACTTGCAGAGATCCACCTGGCTCTGCCTCCGGAGTGCTGGGATTAAAGGCATGCACCACCACTGCCCGGCAGGACCTCCCCTTAGAGTGGCATGTTTCCCCCGTGAGACTCCCTTGGAGAAAACTTATTCTCCATTTGCAAATGGTCATCTGGGTTAGGTAGGGATGGGTATGGGTGTCCACCTCTCCTCTCAGCTCTAGGCCGCCACCATTTGGTGCAGACCTATGCAGGCCTGCTCTGCATGCTGCCACAGTCTCACATTTGGTGCAGACACATGCATGCTGCCACAGTCTCTGCCAGTTCCTCTGTGCATCTGTAGTGCTCTGTTTAGAAGGCCTTGCTTCCTTGGTGTCCTTTATTCCCTCTGGCTCTTACATCCTCCCCACCTCTCCACTTCTGCAGAATTCCCTGAGCTCTGAGTGGAGAGAATTGATGAAGACATCTCAATTAGGGCAGAGAGTTCCAAGGTCTCTCACTCTCTGCATGTTGTCAGACTGTGGGTCTCTGTATTTGTTCTTATCTGCTGCAGGAAGAAGCTTCTCTGATGATGGCTGAGCAAGACACTGATCTGTAAGTACAGCAGAATGTCATTAGGGAATCATTTTACTGCCAACTTCCTTTAACAGGACAGTAGTATTTGGTTTTCCCCAGGTCCCTTGTTGGAACATGGTCCAAGAATGGAGTAGTGTGACGAGATTTCTGAGTGCTTGTGAGAAAACCCCAAGAAAACAAAACATGAATCTTGTGACCTCAGTTTCTTCAAAAACACAAAATTGTTCTGGGAATGTGTTTTCATGCTCCTCCCAGATGTTAACAGATAGGAATGAGTTGACAGCCGGGTGGTGGTGGTGGTGGCGGCGGCGGCGGCGGCGGCGGCGGCGGCAGCGGCGGCGGCGGCGGCGGCGGCGGCGGTGAGTTCGAGGCCAGCCTGGGCTACAGAGTGAGCACCAAAACTACAAAGAGAAACCCTATCTTGAAAGAAAAAAAAAAAAAAGAATGAGTTGACTTTCAGCTGTTGTTATTCATGTGCCTCTATGGAAAAAACATGTTTTTGCCACAGGCAGTTTGTCCTTGTGACTGTATACAGCTTGAACGCATGAGAATTTTACTCAGGTGACCTTTCTTAACACTCAAGGTATAAACTGCCTGATGTTCTCAATAAACATGACTATTGCACGAGACTTTAGTCCTCTTCATTTTGGGGCCCTGCTCTCCCAGGTTCATGACATAAGAGCAGTAATCAGTCCCTGGCCCATCTGGTCTCATGTTCTAGACCACCCGAGCGGCACTGGGTATGGGTTCCATTTCATGGAATGGACTCCAACTCAAATCAAATATTGGTTGGTTACTCCCACAAGTGTGGGCAACTATTGTATCAGCATATCTTGCAGGCAGGTTATAGACCATTACAGATCGAAGGGTTGGTGGCTGGGTGGGTGTTTACATTTCTGCTCTGGTAGCATGCAGAGTGTCTTCCAGTACCAAGAACGCTAGTCCATAGCGGTGAAGGCTCCAGGTGTTATGGGGTAAAAACCCCAAACTGACCACTGAGTACAACCAACGTTCAAACTGAGAGTCTGTATTAAGCTGGCCAGTGACTGCCTGGAGAGAAACACTTCTCACAGAGCAGCCTCAAAAGCATATTACAGGGAGTTTTTAAAGACAAAGAACATAGCAAAAAAAAAAAAAAAAAAAAAAAAACTACGTCCGGGCTGGCGGTTGCAGAAGGACCAACAAGCAGTTGAACAAGAGTCAAGAACACGCAGTTAAGCCGGGCGGTGTGACTCACGCCTTTAATCCCAGCAGAGCCAGGCGAATCTCTGTGAGTTCGAGGCCAGCCTGGGCTACCATGTGAGTTCCAGGTAAGGTGCAAAGCTACATAGAGAAACCCTGTCTCAGAAAAACCACACACACACACACACAAAAAAAAAGAATACGCAGTTAGCTGGGGCATTTCAACCCTGAGTTTCTAGAACAGGGGAGGGTGCTTTCCCATGGGACTTTTCAGGGCAGGGGCTAGAAACCAAAGATGGCTTCAACTGAGACAAAATGGAGAAAGCTTGCCCTGCTACATAGGTAGGCACCGGCTTGACTTCTCCGTGTTCATTGGGTTGTAAAGGTGTTGTCGTCAGCAATAGGGCCTTACCATCACTTGGTGGGGAGCAGCCAACAGCCTTGGCAATTGCCTAGGTTGTTTGGGGGTTCTCATGGGACCCCTTTGGCCAACAACTAGATTAGATGTAACCAGTCCCTGGTACTGGAAGCTTCATTTGGTGAGATGTTCAGCTGGGGCTCTGTCTCCCCCATTATTTGGCAATTTCATTTAGATCATTTTCCTATATGTGTATAATTTAGAAAGATTCTACTGTATTAGATTTCCATATGACCCCTCCAATAGCCCTTAGTTTTAGCTGTCTCCTCCCCATAATCCCTTCCCCTACTTGTTGGATCCTCCTGTTACAGCCCCCCTCCCCGCCAGTTTATCCGTTACTATTCTATCTTCCCTTCCTAGGAAGATCTATGCTGTTTTCTTTTCTTCCTTCCTTTTTTTAGATTTGTTTATTTATTTATTATGTATACAGTGTTCTGCCTGAAGGGGTCACCAGATCTCATTAGAGATAGTTGTGAATCACCATGTGGTTGCTGGGAATTGAACCCAGGACTTCTGGAAGAGCAGCCAGTGCCCTTAACCTCTGAGCCATCTCTCCAGCCTCAGACTTATGCTGTTTTAATTACCATAGCTCTGTAGTACAATTTGAGATCAGGATGGTGATACCTCCAGCAGTTCTTTTATTACTGAGGATTGTTTTGTATATTCTGGGTTGTGTGTGTGTGTTTCTGTATGAAGCTGAAAATTATGCTTTCGAGACCTGTGAAGAACTGTGTTAGAATTTTGATGTGATTGCATTGAATCTATAGATTGCTTTTGGTAGGATGGCCATTTTAACTATATTATTCCTGCCTATCCATGATATCTTCTTCAATGTCTTAAAGGGTTTTTTGTTTGTTTGTTTTGTTGTTGTTTTTTCGAGACAGGGTTTCTCTGTGTAGTTTTGGTGCCTGTCCCGGATCTCGCTCTGTAGGTCTGCCTGGCTCTGCCTCTGGAGTGCTGGGACTAAAGGCTTGTGCCACCACCGCCTGGCCTAATGTCTTAAGGTTTTTATCATACAAGTCTTTTGCTTGCTTGGTGGAATTACTCCAAGAGGTTTTACACTTTTTGAAGCCATTGTGAAAGGTGCTATTTTCCTGATTTCCTTTGGTTGTTTTATATATAGGAAGGTTAGTGGGTTTTGTGTGCTAATTTTGTGTCCTGCTACTTTGCTGAAAGGTTTTTCAGCTGTAGCAGTTTCCTGGTGGAATTTTTAGGGTCACACATGTATATCTATCATATCTTCTGTAAATAAAGATACCTTGACTTCTTCTCTTCCTGTTTGTATCCCCTTGGTCTCCTTCAGTTGTCTTATTGCTCCAGCTGAGGCTTCAAGTACCATAGTGAATAGGTATGGAGCGAGTGGGCAGCCTTGATGGTTGTGAGCATCTACGCAGGTGCTGAGATGCGAACACAGGTCTGGGGGAGCAGCCAGGGCTCTTTCCCGCTGAGCTGTAGCTCCTGTGCATCTTTTTCTTCTTTCCCACGGACACAAGCGAATCCACAGGTGGCATGCCTAACTTAACTGCAAATGAGCTCTATTGTTTTATAATACCTCCTGCTTAATGAGACCAGGAGCTCTATTCAATATATCACCCTACTCCCAGTCCCTAAAACAGCACCTGATGAAGAGCGAAGGATGAGTGACTTTAATGCTCAACATAGGAAACGGATATATGTGGTTAAAGACTTTCTGCAGAAAATCTAAATGAACTTGTAAATTTCACAGAAAGCCAGGGCAATGGCCTCATTAACAAATAGCAGTCTGCAAAAAAAAAAAATCACCAGCGTCCCCTCTCCAGGCCACAGAGTGGCCTAATATGTATCTTTCACATTATTGGATTTCTTGTAATGATACCACAGGGAGGATTATTTAAGGAAACCTAGAATATACAAGTGCTAAGTTCCATTACTTAATGAATAATGTATAAATTAATTGCTCCTGGAAAATTGGCGAAACTTTCCTTTGGCTGTCTACAAATTTACGTTTGCACCTTACACTCCTGGGGAGGCAGTAACACATCAGAGTTAATTAAGATCACAGGCTTGGAGTTAGGCAGCAACACCCCATTCTACTTATTTCCTTCTATTCTTTGAGAGGAAATTTTAATTCCACAACATACTGTGACATCATGCTGGAAAGGAACCAGAGTTGGGCAGTTGAATTAACACACAAGCCAGGCACTCTGTCCTCGCAACACAGGGTTCTACTCTTCTCTTTAGTTTAGTTTGGCATTTTGACAAGAAAAATAATCTCACAATTCCAGCCTGGGGCTAAAATTAGAGTACTAGATTTCGTTTCCAGTGCTACGTCTGGTAAGCACTATGGCCATGAGAAAAGTATCTATCCCACAGTACACACGTTTCTTCATCTATAATAATGACAAAATCCTGATCACCAGGGAAGCATGTAAAATGAGGGAAAATAGCATGACATTCTTTTTTTTTTTTTTTTTGTCTCAGCATATTAAGGAAGAGGCAAGGTATGCTAGAAAGTACAGTGAGCTAAAAGAAAATACAGACTATTTCCAACTTATTGCTAGAAGACTAGAGGATCTGGGATGAGTACTAACTTCTGTGGGTTAGAATCTAGCAGCCACATGGACTCTAGGGTTGGTTCATCTAGATTCCCTGCTGACTTTTCATCACCATAATAACATACTCGGTGCAATTAACAGAAACAGAACAGATTTCTTAGGGTGCACAATTTCATGGGTTCTAGTTCCTGACCATCTGGGTCTGATGTTTGAAGCCTTTGATGAATGAGTCCATTATGACCATAAAACCACACCATTTCCTAAAGACCCCACCATTTCCTAACAGTATCGCCTGGAGCCATGCCTACAACCTAGATTTGGGGTACCATTTATACAAACCACGACACCCTCAGTCTAAAAGGTCCAAGTTGTTATTCTGGGCATTGTGCGAGTTCAGAATTTTCTCCGATGATCAAATTGTTTGGGTGGAGTAAGGGAATAGATAGAACCATGCTAAAGAAATGCTAAATTAATGGTCATGTCTCCATCATCCACAGTGTCCTCCAGGTTTTGTAAAATTGATCTTATAAAGGAATATCCATTGTTAGGAAGAGAGACAGCTGTTCCCTTCCAATAAGGACAGGATCAGCACAGTTTGCTCCATGCTTCACAAGGTTGCTTTTCCAACCCCTGGTGAAAAGAACTTACTCAACAGCCATTCCCAAGGGAAGTGGTGTTGATTGGCTATTTGGCAGATTCCATGGCTCCCCTAATCCTCAACCAAATGTCCAGCCTAGGTTCTTGCAATGAGTATTTATCGAAAAACTCTTCTCCACCAGCATCTCTCAAAGTTAGATTTCAACCAATGAAACTGAGCATACTTACTGTGCTATAAGGAATTGGCTTATGAGATTGTGGGCAAGTTAAGCAAGCCCGAAGTCCACAGAGCAGGTAGTAGACAAGGCAAGATCTTGAATGTGCTACATCCCCATGGGGCCAAGCTGAAGCTTGTCCACAGGCCTTCAGGAAGGAAGAGCCAAGAGGAAAGGGCGCAATGACAAACTCAGCTGTGCTTTCCAGTCACTGAACTCAGGAGAGACTCACGTCCCCCCTCAAAAGGGACAGCTTTGTGGAGGTGGAGCCTGACCTGGAAGCCCAGATCAGTGTGGCTCTCAGCAGATAGCAGAGAAGCTGCTTCTTGCTGTAGATGACAATCAGTACAGAAACCCGACACAGGTCAGTGGAAGAACCAGAGACTAAGGAGTGCTCAGCCCTAAATGAGAGGTCTGTGTCATGCCCCACCCCTGAGGCTCAGGGAGCTTCTTGTAAGATTGTGAGAGCCAAAGGTGGTGACAACTTCAGGCGAAGTGTCTTCCAGACTCAACAGGGCAGCAGCACATATGAACCCACAGGAGCCGTGACAGCATGCCTAAGGCCCGCAGAAGCTCAAGCCAGACATAATCCCAGCAGGGAAGGGGAAGGTGGGCATGAAGTCCCACCCTGAGGAGCTGAGGAGCTATTAACATCTGATAGTGCTGGGAGAGGGAGAGTTCATTTTCTTTAATCATGTGACCCTGGTAGGTTGACCATAGATAGTACAGAGCAAGCCCCACTCCCAAGAGTAGCTGGGCTGCACAAATTAGACTCAATGGTTTTAAATTTAGAGAGAGAGAGCACAGGAAGGTGGGTGGATAAGGATGTGGGAGTGAACCTGAGAGGAGCTGAAAGACAGAGGTGAATATGATTAAAATACATTGTATGAAATTCTCAGAGGATTAACAAAATATTTAAAAGACAATATAGCTTTATTATTTATTATTGAGATATAATTAACACAAAATAAATATAATTTGCCTGCTTAAAGTATTAATTCAGTTGATTACAGTATATTGTCATTTATCAATATCCACAAGGCATTTGTCTTAGGGTTTTATTGCTATGAAGAGACACCATGACCACAGCACGGCAACTCTTACAAAGGAAAACATTTAATTGGGGTTGGCTTACAGTTTCAGAGGCTTAGTCCATTATCGTAATAGCAGAGAGCATGGCATCATGCAGACAGACATGGTGCTGGAGAGGTAGCTGAGAGTTCTACGTCAGGATACTACGCAGGCAGCGGGAAGTGACAGTGACACACTGGCCACGCTTGAGATTCTGAGACCTCAAAGCCCACTCCCTAGTGACACACTTCCTCCAACAAAGCCACACCTCCTCCAACAAAGCCACACCCCTCCAACAAAGCCACACCTCCTCCAACAAAGCCACACCTCTTAATAGTGCCACTCCCTATGGGTCTATGGGGGTCATTTTCATTCAAGCCACCACAGCATTGCTTCTAGGTCCTTCCACAGATACCAAAATCTATAGGTGGTAAAATCCCTTGGATATAATGGTATAGTATCTGTATATAATCTGTAGCCATCCTCCCATGTAACTGTGACTCACATATTACTTAAAACATATGATTAAAAAAAAATAGCACACAACTAGTTGTTATACTATACTGTTTAAAAGATAATGGCAAGACCATGAAACGTTTTAGCAGAGAAGTACTGTTTTAAAGATTTGTTTATTTTTATTTTATGTGTATAAATGTTTTTCTGCATGTATGTCTGTGTACCATGTCCATGCCTGGTGCCCATGGGGTCCAAAAGAGGTGTCAGATGCCCAGAACTGGAGATACAGACAATTGTGAGCCATCCTGTGAGTGATTGGAACCAAACCCAGTCCTCTGCAAGATTAGCAAGTGATCTTAACTGCTGAGCCATCTCTCCAGCCACAACAGGAGCAATTGAAAAAATAAATTCTGGATAAAGGATGCCAGAGAAGCAGAGAGGAAGGACAGTGGAGGGTAGAAGAGGGGCGAATATGAGCAAGGCACACTGACAAATGTGTCCTGAAATGTCATAATGAAACTCATTTGTACACTAAAAGGTTAGTAAGAGAAAATAAGTGTTTTCAGGCAGCTGAGGGTATTGTTTAGTGGTGCAGCATATGTTTAGCATGCACAGGCCCTGGGTATGGCGTCCAGTGCACATATGTACAGTTTTACCCCCAGTTTGTAGCTGGTTGACTGTGAAGATGTGGAACCTGCAGATTCAAGGGACTGACTGCGTTACAGAAGCTGGGCCATTGCCACCACAGTCAATTTTAGAAAAGGTTTTATCCTTCGCATATGCCTCCATCCCTACCCACCCTCTCCAAACCCTACACCTAAGGCCTCATCAGTCACTTCTTGTGTCTCTAGATCTGTTGGATTAGAGGATTGATATAAACAGAATCAAGGAATATTTTCATAAGGTTTTTGTTTTTATTTTATGTGATGCCAGTTGGTGGTTGAAACAAGGCCTCATGCATGTAATCACTGAGCTGTATCCCCCATTCCCACATGTAAAATCATGTCAATTTAAAAGTTTTAATTATTTTCTTTCTAATTCAGATACTGTTTTTTTTTTTAATGTCTTGCTCAATTTACCTAGAAAGAATGTCTAATGAAATGTTCACTTGAGTTGATGAGAATAAGCTGGGCGCAAGCCTATAGCTCCAGCTACTTGGGAGGCTTACGTGGGAGCATCAAGTGAGCCCAGGAGTTGGTCACCAGCATGGGCAGCATCAAGACTTCCGACTCAAAAACAAAAGTGGAGTGGGGGAGGAAGAGGGGTGCTGTTCTTGTCTTATGCCCAACTCTAGGCAGAAAACAATCTTTTATTATGTTGTATGAGCTGGCTGTTGGTTTTTCATAGGTGTCCTTTTTAGGTTGGGAAGATTCTCCTCTACTGCTTTTATCAAGAAGAGGTTTCAGAGGCCCTGGGGAGACAGCTCAGTTGTTCAGAGCACTAGAGGTTCATCCTGAGGACATGGGCTTGAAATGTGAATGCAACGTTACTGGGTGTGAGCAGATAATTGTTGACGCTGTCTGGTTGACACAAAAATGTGGTCTTCTTCTCCTTCTTCTTCATATGAAAAATCTCTATATAGATCACGCTGGCCTTGAACTCACAGAGAGCCACCTGCCTTTGCCTCCTTCGGGTTGCTGGGATTAAAGGTATAAACCACCACACCTGGCAAAAATTTATTTTATTTATGTGTATGTGCGTGTGTGCGTGCATGTACATACACATGCAGATGTCCTTAGAGGCCAGAAGAGGACGTCAGATCCCCTGGAGCTGGTGTTACAGGCAAGTGTGGGTGCTGGGGCCCGAACTCTTGTCCTTTGCAAGAGCAGCACGTGCACTTATCTGTTGAGCCATCTCCCCAGCTCCTGCTTTCCTTTCGAAGAATATGGTTGAAATATGTATCAACTGAAGTTTTTGTTTGTTTTGTTTTGTTTTACATGGCTAGGGAGCAAACCCAGGGCCTTGTGCCTGTTGACAAGCACACTATATCTTCGCTATAGCCCCAGATTAAAAGGGTGTTTTTGTTTTGTTTTTCTTTGTTTTGTTTGTTGAGATAAGTTCTGAGCAGCCCAGGATGGCTTCCATCTCTCGTTCTTTCTGTCTCGGCCTCCAGAGTGATGGAGTTCCAGGCCTGCATCAAAACGCTCATTCTCAAATGTTTTTGAGGGGATTTTCTGTGCTTCTTTCCCCAGGAGCTACCTCATTCTGTCCTAATATCTTGTTTGGCAACTTGGTGACCACTTACAGACAAAGATCTAAGAGACAGAGAGATGATTACACTACACACTGGCAACCACACAGCTAGCTGGAGGCTGTACTCAAATCCAGGCACTCTGCCTCCAAATCTAGGGTCCTTCTGTTCTAAAATTCTCACCAATGGCTTACTGGAGAATATGCAGAGAAGAACCAGGAAATGGGTTAATGGCCATTGCTTTCATTCAGAATGATGAATGTAGCACAGGCTTCTCTATAGGAATTATACCAGCCCCCAACTGCTATGAGTTTACACATAAAAGTGTTACTAACCAGGACTGACTCTGAAGTTCCAGATGTGCAAGAAGGGCTCCAGATGAGAAAGAAGGGTTCCACCAACATTTTTGTCAACCACCACAGAAGTCACTGATAAAAGCAAATTTATCATTAAATTAATTGCAATTGCCTTTCTTGGGACTCAGGGTTGTACTATGCACCTTTTCTTTCAAAATAGAGTATCTGCTGAGAAAGCTGAGCCATTAACTTCTGCTTAGAATCTGTTAACACATCCACTGTCAAATCAGTTTAGTCATGGGTTGCTGTCGGTTTCCCAAAGGCCGTGTGCCGAGGCCTACGATTTCCTTTTGGCATTTACATTTCATACATAAAAGATGTCACAGCAGAGGACAGATCAGCTAACACTCTTAGCAAATATTTTCACTCTTTAGTAATTCTAATGCAGAGGAGTGTCCTTAAGCTAGTGAATTAGCCACCAGCTCTCTAGTAGGAGACATAAAAGGAGATATTAATATACCAGTTATCACTCGTTGTATACCACAAAGGAGGTTTCCACACAGAAATCTGATGAATGCCCACATGGAGGTAAATTCCATTTAGTTTTTTTTTTTTTCATTTAGGTTTATACAGTGGTGAAGGAACATAATCCAACATCTAGAGATGGTACAGGGAACTATGATTAGGAGTCATACTCTTTTAGGTAATACATTTTATGAAAAGTGTTGAACATGAAAATAAGAAAACATCCCTGGTTTCTGAAGAAGCAAACACATTTTCAGTCCACATCAAGACTTCCGATTCACCACACCTGCTCCATTCCTCACTCACTTTATAAACGCATTGCCTGTCTACACATACCACTCAGCAGGTGCCACGTCTGGTTATCCTACAGGTTTAGCGTTGTAACTGACTTGTAGCTGGGATGCCACGGCACTGTGGAATGCCATGGATAAGCTTACAGCGTAAAAACGGTTAGCCTGAACTATGGCACAGCTAACAGTTGCCGGAATCCTCAGGATTGGCTTGATGAGGAAGAGAAAGGAGGAGAGGGGGGAAGAAACATCAGTCCTGGGACCCACAGTTACCACAGGTGAACGGTTACCCTAACCCGACACTCGGGAAGGCTGCATTCGGTAACTCGGTTTTGTGCAAAGAGAAAACGCTTCAGGTGAAGAGCAGCTGGCGACGACATCCAGGGTTGAGAGGTTCCCCAAACACATCTTCTGAAGTTAATTTGACTTCACTTGTGTCCTCTCTTAATGGCTGGTAGGTATGGTGCTATATAATGGAATCAAATCACCAGATTTCTGGTCAGTTAGCACCATTTTCCAAATTTCTCCACTGTGACCTAAAAAGAGAAGTGTTTGTAAGAAATAATCACTTCTCACTCAAACTGAATATGACAAGAAAAATCAAAACTATAAGAAAAAAATCTTCTGAGCACCACTTGGTAGAGTGTCTAGCAGTCACAAAGCTCTGGGTTTGAATCTCAATACTACATAAACCAGGAGGGGTGGTACATATCCGTGGGGTAGTACATATCAGTAATCTTCGCTCAATCTTACAGCAGAAGAGCGAGAAGTTCAAGGTCATTCTCAGTTATACAGTGAATTTGAGACCAGCCTCGGTTACTTGACATCTTGTCTCAAAAAGAGAAAAAAATTATTAAAAATAAATCCAGGCTAGGGCTGTAGTTCCGTGAGAGAAAGAATCGCCTGGCTCTTGTGAGGCCCTAGGTTCGCACACCACAGTAAGTATGGAGGTAGAGGACAGCTTGAGGAAGTAGGGTTTCCTCCTCCACTCTGGGGTGTAGGGGTTAACCTGGGGTGCCAGGGTTAGTTTCAGCACCTTTAAGCACTTAGCCATCTCACAGGCCCTGCTTACTCATTTTAAAAAAAAGAAGGCAAAAGGTAATTCTTTCTTCAAAAATGTTCAACTCTGGTGTGGTGTCTCATGCCCCAGCCCTGGGGAAGCAGAGCCACGGGGCCTGCAGTGAATTCAACCCCAGCATGGGCAACATAGTGAGTCTGAGGAAGGATTAGGTTGCAGAGTGAAGCCTTAAAAAAGACAAATCAAAACAATTGAAAAGTGTTCAGGTATTTTCTCAATGGTTCCATCGCCTTGCTCGCTAGACAGATCCTTCATCCTCCAAGCCCAAGCTGACCGGAGCATCCTGTCCCCACCATCCTCTCCTTTCATGGAGGCAGAACCAGTCTTGTCCGCTTCCAGATATTATATTACAGATGTTAGAGCCTAAAACTTATCTCCTCCCCTGGGGTTCAACTAAGTTAGACCAATGTCCTCTAATCACAAACCGCTAGCCTCACTGAGGCAAGGTTGACGGACAGGCCCTTCTGTCCTTTATTAGCAACATTAATCAGGAGACTGGCACGCTTGTGGACAGCTTCTCCTGGGAACCTTTGTTGTGAAATGAGTCTGTCTCACACAAATCCTTGTGGATCCTGAAGTGACTTGTTTAAGGACAACTGCTACAGATGGTATGTTCAGTCTTTTGTTATTTCCTGTCTCATTTTACCCTGAAGGATAGAGGAAAAGAGTCAAGATTTTAGTGCATATGAGGAAGGTTTCGGGTAGACAAATGATCTCCACACACTCGGGCACATCAGCGGAGGCAGGGTGGTTTCCTCTGGGGAAGGTGGAGAAGCATGAAATCAGAGAGGCACACAAGAAGTTCAATTGAACTTGGAACAGTCCAGTCTCTAAAAAGAAAAAAGGAAAAACGGCCGGACTGGGTAGATGGCTCAGAGGGTAAAGATGTTTGCCACCTAGCCTGACAAATGACCGAGGCTTGATCTCCAGGAGGCACGTGGTAGAAAGCCAGAGCCAGCTCCACAAATGTTGTCTCCTGGCCTCCATACAAGTGCTGTGGCCCACGCACACACCTAATAAAAATTTAAAAGCACGCATACTACTGTGGTTAGGATGGGGTATGTTCCCTGTAGGCTCACATGTCTGAAAGCTTGGACCCAGCTGGTGGTGACTTTTTTCCTTTTTTAATCTAGCCATCTTTCCAGCCTTATATAAATATTCTTTTTTAAAAAAATTTACATATTTTATCATGTTTTTCCCTCCCTTATTCTTCCCAGATCCTCTCTAACCTCCCCACCCACCCAGTTCTGTGTTCCTTTTCTCTTTCTCTTCCCCCCCAAAAAAAACAAAAGAAACAAAAATACCCTGAAAAAAGACCCCACAAAAAAACGAATATTAAAATAAACAAGCAAAAGACCAATAAGACAAAAAAAAAAAGACAAAACAAACAAACAAATGACAAATTAAAATAAACAGAACTATCACTGAGTTCATTTTGTGTTGACGGTGGCTCTATTTTTGAAGGCTGTGGAACCTTTAGGGGGCGGAGCCTAGCTGGAGGGGGCAAGTCACTGTGGGCTCACTCTCTCCCAGCCATGCCTTCCTCCCATGATGGATTGCAGCCCTTCTTAAATTATGAGTCAAAACAAACCCTTCCTGCCTTAAGTGGCTTTGGTCATGAATTTGTCAGTAATGAGAAGAGTGACTTACATGCACGTGTCTACGTAAAAGTTTAAAGGCTTGTATTACGTGCATCTGTTTTATATCCAAGCAAGTGTCTGGAACAGGCACAGCTGATGAGCTCTAGATCAGGGAACTCAAGGGTGGGAGTGGGAAGTCTTCCTAGATTTTGACAGCTCTAGTGCACAGGTGACAGAACTGCACCTGCTCTAACAAACAGGCACATCCACTGGCCAATGTAACTGAAAAATCTACGGGTAGTTTCAAGTTGGTCCTGAACCGGGGCACCTCAGTGTGACCAGGATGCTATTTCCGACTGCTCACTTCATGCTTTGCATGTGTGAGTGATGCCTCCTGGTGGCGTGTACTTACTGCTTCACCCTTGCTATCTGAATGGCTTCCTTCAAGTTAGCAATACGGTGACCTCTTACCAAGCTTTACCACTTTCCACAGCAAGAGTGGATGCTTACTTTTCCCCCAAAGTATCTTGGCTTGTCACTCTCAACTGTAGTATGTGATCATCTTTGAATCATTGTCATGGCAATAAGCTCGAGACCTATTCCAGCTAAACCAGACAGTAAATAGGAATTTTGGATTGTTCCCCAAAAGAAGGGATACTAGGCAACAAACAGTAGATAGCCACTGTAGCTAACTAATGCTTTACCACGTACGCCAACTAATCCATATCTATGTCACAATTTACAGTTCCCATCGCTTAGTCTCTAAGACCCAAGAGGAGCCCATGTCTGTCCTCAAAGTTACCCTGTCTTTAGAGCCTCCCTCAGTTTCTGACACAAGGCAAGCCATCGGAAAGAGCAAGTTGTAGACAGAACAAAGTAGTGTGCCTTGCAACTCCACTCCCAAGCATCAGCTCCACATCAGAAAAAAACGTTAGGTCTAAATGCGCATCACCAGGGCTAGCTCGCATATCTTCCTCCAAGACTAAGAGAAGAGCATCCAATGCATTAGGAGGGAGACAGGTAATTTTTAGGAAGGACTGATGGCTCTTTGCAACATTTGCTGACAATGCTTTTGGCTAAGAGAAATGGTTTGTAAATTCACTTAGAATGGTTGCAGCAACAGAACTTAGAAGATCCATTTACACTGTTGTTCAAAAGGAGCTTAGATCCAGACTAACTTCTTTTCTTTTTTTCTTCTTCCTCGGGAGGCTTGTCTGCTCATCACTCTACTTCTTCCTGTATAACTTGTATAATAGAAGTTGCCAGGTAAAATCTCCAATGCTTCATTTTTTGTAAATTTCAAATATATAATTGTCTTGTTTTTTTTGTTTTGTTTTGTTTGTTTTTTGAGATAGGGTTTCTCTGTGTAGCTTTGGGTTCTGTCCTAGAACTTGCTTTATAGACCAGGCTGGCCTCAAACTCACAGAGATCCACCTGCCTCCGTCTCCTGAGTGATGGGATTAAAGGTGTACTCCACCACAGCACAGCTTTGTCTTGTTGTTGTTGTTTTTAATATGTCCTAGATGTTGTATAACACCAGCTATTGATTGCATGGAGATATATTAATTATTGTTAGAGATTGGTTGTAGCTCAGAAGCAGAGTGCTTGTCTATCCTGAGTATGGCCCCCAGGCTTGCAGAACAAACCACAACAAAAGTATTTGCCATTTATGTGAAGTTACTGGACATCCCATATTTTAATTTTCTAGAGTTCTGTCTTTATATTTGTTAGGATCTGGCCACCCAACAGATAATTCCAGGTGCTTACAACTCTTTTTAGTTTACTAGTAGATAAAACCCTGGGTTTCTTGGAGTATAAATATCTAATTATGGGATTGTTTGTTTTTTATCTTTTTCTTTTTGCTTAAGGAGTAATTATTAGTAGTTATAAAACAAGCCCTGTGTGACTAGCACCCAGGCTAAGTACTATGAGAGATTCGGCCACACCTTAACAGCCCTCTATGTTCCTATCCTCAAGTTGTGTCCTTATCTTAGTCAGTGTCCTATTGCTGTGAAGAGACACCATGACCACAGCAACTCTATAAAGGAAAACATTTAATTGGAGCTGACTTACAGTTCAGAGGTTTAGTCCATTATCATCACGGCAGGAAGCATGGTGGCATGCAGGCTGACATGGTGCTGGAGAGGTAGCAGAGAGTTCTACATCCAGATCCCCAGACAGCAGGAAGAGAGTGTGACACTGGGCCTGGCTTGAGCATCTGAGACCTCAAAGCCCACCCCCAGTGACACACTTCCTCCAACAAGGTCATGCCTACTCCAACTACACCTCCTTAGAATGCCACTCCCTATGGGCCTATGGAGGCCATTTTCATTCAAACAACACAATCTTCCTCCTTCCCCTTAAGGAGCAGCCACTGTCCCGATTTCACAGAACAATAATAACTGTCCTCTGGCGTTTCTTTTTTCTTTTCAAATTTCTTATTAATTAAATTTTTTTCATTTATTTTACACCCCAACTGCATTTTCCCCTCTCTCCTCTCCTCCAATTCCCTCCCCCACCTCCTCTCTGTCTGGCATTTCTTTAACGTTGGCTATCCAGGTGGACATCCCTAAGTGGATTTTATTTAGAATATTTTTGAATTTTATATGAAAGTTAACATATGAGTGATATTTATGACTTTTCACTCAATATTGCGTTTGTAAAATTTGAACATGTTAAAATATATGCAGATATGATCTCTTAGCTCTCATTCATATGATGTTCCTATCTGTCAGCATAATGTTCATGGTTTATCCACCTGTATGTTTTAAATGTACTACAGTAAGCTAAAATAAATGTCCTTTTTTTAGATGAATAGATGCTCTAACTACCCAGGAAAATTGTTCACACTTAGCACTTCTTGTGAAACTTCATTACTGTGTTCAATAACAGAGAAAAAGTTTATGATTCCTTATGTAAAATGCTTCAATTCGATAGTTAATTTTTAGCTATTTAGTTATTTTTCCAGTACTGTGAATCAAAACACTTGCTTTCATTTGGAAGAGAGAGGTTTTGTCAGCCTTAGCCATTTCACAAATTTGAGCCATCTTGGGCTACATGAAACCCTGTATCAAAAAAAAAATTTAAATTTTTTTACTGATGTATTATATGTATGTAGTAAAATGTACACATCTTTTTATGGTTGTTGTTTTTTGTTGTTGTTGTTTTTTGTTTTGTTTTTTGTTTTTGTTTTGTTTTGTTTTATTTTGTTTTTTGAGATAGTGTTTCACTGTGTATCCCTGGCAGTCTGGGAACTCACACTCTAGACCAGGCTGGCCTCAAACACAGTTTAATGGTTTTTCAGATATACATGCTCTCTTTAATATAATATCTTACAGCTGTATATTTCCTGCTGCTGTCTACACCCTCTGTCAGCATGTTTGGACAGACAGAATCAGGGTTGTGTGCACAGTCTGCTAGACCTGGAGGCGCCCCCCTTTGGTGAGTCCACTGTACTGCTGCTGCTTGGTTCCTTTAAAGAAGGGCTCAAGAATGGAATTCCAAAATGAACTGAGACGATATAGATTTGGACGCAGGTGACGATGAAAGCAGATGAACTGATCTATCTACTAAGAAAGTAAGATTTACCTCCCAAGAGGCGTTAAGGCTTTAACGCAGGCCACGGTAAGTTGTATCTGAAATCCTAGCACTTAGGAGGCTGAGTCAGGAGGATTGCTGTAAGTTGGAGGCCAACCTGGGCTACATAGTGAGTCCAAAGCCAGTCTGCACTACAAAGTAAAAGACTGTCTCAAAAAACAAAACAAAAAAAAAAGAGAGAGAGAGAGAGAGAATTTAGGATCAGTCAGATAAGGACATCACAGATATTTATAGTAAAATTAAATATGTAGACTAGTACACAAAGCAAAAATGGGATGAGAAAGGACACACCTGTGACCCCAGCTATACCCCATTTCTGCCTTAAATATGGTTTTAGGGATGGGTTTTGCCTGTGCACTATTTTATGATAACCTCCGTTCATCTTCTCACACTTACGGTAGGTAGGCATTGCAAATATCATCTCCTGCTAGCTGTAGAATGCTTTGAGTGTATGGAAATGATAAGATTACAGGCAAGTGGTTTGTTCTAACTTTTGGACTTGCTGATATATTTTTCATTATTCTCTCTTCTGATGACAAACGCCTGTCATTCCTATGGAAATGATGCTCATCTGTAACTATCACGGCAGTAAAATCTCTCTAACTGTGCACCGAGTTCTGAAAACGATGTGCACTCATGCTTCGGACACTTGTTACAGAGCTGCTGGCACTATCTGGGGAGGCTGTGGAACTCTGGAATTTTGGGTTGTCTCCCAAAAGAAGGGATACTGGGCAGCAAAGAGCATAGAGGGGACTTAGCTAGCACAAGTAGGTCACTGAGATTAGGCCTTTGAGTGCTATCTCTGAGCCCCGGATCCTTCCTTCCTTACTCTGTCAACGGCTTCCACCATGCTGTGTTGCTACAGTGAACTGCTATGATGGACTGAAACCTCTGAAACCAGGAACCAAATCAAAGTCCCTTAGGTCATTCCTGTTGGGTGATTTGGTCACAGAAATACAAAGTAACTAATGGACTCACTAATACACACAATTCTAGTAGGGTTTTCTAGTGCTGTTCAGGAAAGACAGAAAGAGAAGCTGAGCACTGAGAACTTAATCAATCCTAAGCAGAAGTGTTCAGATGACGGATTCAATGATTAAACAACTGCCATGGCCTGCGGGGCTTTGGGATGGACACTACTGAGATGATGGGGAATGAAGAAATGACAGATATATGTACTGAAGAGCTGAGATTGGGCTGGAGAGATGGCTCGGAGGTTAAGGGCACTGGCTGCCCTACCTGAGGTCCTGAGTTCAATTCCCAGCACCCACATGGTGGCTCACAACCATCTACAATGAGATCTGGTGCCTTCTTCTGGCCTGCAGGCATACATAATAAATAAGTCTTGAGAGAGAGAGAGAGAGAGAGAGAGAGAGAGAGAGAGAGAGAGAGAGAGAGAGAGAGAGAGAAGCTGGGATTAGGAGGCCTGTGTACTAGGATGGAGACTCACTGACTCATTCAGCTAAAAAGAATAAACTCAGTGAGTTTATTCTTTTTAGCTGAATGAAGAGGCGAGCTAGCCAATCTTGGTAGGGGGTTTTTGTAGGGGAGCAGTCCCAGGCGGCAGTCATGCTGGATGAGGAAACTGTTGAAGGAAGCATGACATGGCCATGCTTATGTCATGAATGTTCATTCACACAGGTACACTTGTTCCCCACAACCAATCACCTTTTAAAGATTTATATTTAATTGTGTGTTTTGGGTGTGTGTCTTCTCTATGTGGATATGTACATATAAATGACAATGTCCACGGAGGCCAGAGGTGTTGGATTCCCTGAAGCTGGCGTTACAGATGGTTGTGAGCGACCTAACATGGGAGCTAAACTCAGGTCCTTGAAAGAGTAATACATGCTCTTAACCACTAAGTCTCCTCTGCAGACCTACTGCTAACAGCAGTGGAACGCAAAGAGCTCTAGATCAAACTACAGACTTTCCAATATGGCTAATCCCTCGAAATACCATCAAAGTTATTTTTAAAAAACAGCAATGGTGGTTGAAAGGTGGCCCAGTGGTTAAGAACACTGTCTGCTCTTCCAGAGAATCTGGGTTCAATTTCCAGCACCCACATGGTGGCTAACAACTGTCTGTAACTCTAGTTCCAGGGGATCTGAAACCCTCTTCTGCCTCCATGGGCAACACTTGCATGTAGTGTACAGACATATGTGTAGGCAGAACACCTATACACATAAAATAAAAACATAAATCTTTTAAAATCTTAATGGTGGAAAACAGTTTGAGTATCATTGATGTATCCCAAACTTTAAGAACTACATGGATTTAAATTTCCAGAAAAATTAAAAGAAAGAAAATTGTATCTCAAAACTTGGAAAACAAGCCAGGTTCTTTCTGAGACAGCTTCAGAGTTGTTCCAGACAAAGCATCAAAGACAGAGCAGTGGGCTGCAGGGCCACGGGAGTGCTCACCGACAGAACAGTGGGCTGCAGGGCCATGGGAGTGCTCACTGGCAGAGCAGTGGGCTGCAGAGCCATGGGAGGACTCATTGACAGAGCAGTGGGCTGCAGGGCCACGGGAGGACTCACTGACAGAGCAATGGGCTGCAGAGCCACGGGAGGACTCACTGACAGAGCAATGGGCTGTAGAGCCACGGGAGGACTCACTGACAGAGCAATGGGCTGCAGAGCCACGGGAGTGCTCACTGACAGAGCAGTGGGCTGCAGAGCCACGGGAGTGCTCACTGACAGAGCAGTGGGCTGCAGAGCCACGGGAGGGCTCACTGACGGAGCAGTGGGCTGCAGAGCCACGGGAGGACTCACTGACAGAACAGTGGGCTGCAGGGCCACGGGAGTGCTCACTGACAGAGCAGTGGGCTGCAGGGCCACGGGAGTGCTCACTGACAGAGCAGTGGGCTGCAGGGCCACGGGAGTGCTCACTGACAGAGCAGTGGGCTGCAGGGCCACAGGAGGGCTCATTGACAGAACAGTGGGCTGCAGAGCCACGGGAGGGCTCACTGACAGAGCAGTGGGCTGCAGAGCCACGGGAGGGCTCACTGACAGAGCAGTGGGCTGCAGAGCCACGGGAGTGCTCACTGGCAGAGCAGTGGGCTGCAGAGCCACGGGAGGACTCACTGACAGAGCAGTGGGCTGCAGGGCCACGGGAGGACTCACAGAAGATGCTTCTGGTGAGAGATCTGGGGCCAGAGACACTCGTTCAACACTCAGAATCAGAAGTTGTAAGTGATTCTAAGACTCGGAACAGAAGAGACGTGGAGGCTCCAGCTCAGCTCTCTTCACTCGTGTTAGTGCAAATAGATGAAAAACGGGTAACACTGGAGAATAAAGTGTAATAACAGCTTCAACAATCTGAGGAAAATATTTTTACCTCAGCATTATTATTAATTAAGCATGGGGCCAAAATAAAATTGTTTGGGGAATAAAAAGGCAAGTTTAAAATTCATTCCTTCCATAGAAAAATTTCTTAAAACAGTTGGCCAACAAAGAAGGAGCCTAAGCTCCCAGGCTACACAACAATCATGGCAATCACGTGAAACCAGAAAGAGTAAGAAATGAAACGGCAAACTCCCAGACTTTTTTCCTTCTTAATTAATTCAAATCATACTATTTGACTTACAGAGGATTACATGTATTTAATTACAACATTATCTGAACACCCTGTCGTTTTAATTTGTTTAGACTTTTGAAATGTACACGTGAGTGAGTGTTTTGCTTGTGTGTATGTGCTCTCAAAAGTCTCCCTGGGCTGGAGTTATGGATGGTTGTGGGCTATGAGTGCTGAATCTGGGTCCTCTGCAATAGTAACAAGTGATTTAATCCCTGAGCCATCAGAGCTGGAGAGATAGCTCAGAGATTAGGAGCACTGGCTGTTCTCCCAGAGGTCCTGAGTTCAATTCCCAGCAACCACATGGTGGCTCACAACCATCTATAATGAGATCTGGTGCCCTCTTCTGGTGTGCAGGCAGAACACTGTATACATAATAAATAAATAAATCTTTAAAAAAAATCACTGAGCCATTTCTCCAGCCCCTAGTGTTTTATATATATAACATATATGTATATATGCATATATTATATATATGTATATTCTTAGCATAACTTGCATTGCCTGTGAAGCCTGCTAACATGGGGATAATATTTATTGTAAGTGTTTGTGTTTGAGGGAGGGATTGTGGGGACAGGACCCAGGGCATACTCAGCGAGCATGCTCCCTCTCAGCCAGCAGATACTATTTATTTAATTAATTAATTAATTTGTAAATTTTATATATATAAATAATAATTTTATATATGTGAGTGTTTTTATTCTCCAAACAATTTTATTTTGGCCCCATGCTTAATTAATAATAATGCTGAGGTAAAAATATTTTCCTCAGATTGTTGAAGCTATTATTACACTTTATTCTCCAGTGTTACCCATTCTTCATCTATTTGCACTAACACGAGTGAAGAGAGCTGAGCTGGAGCCTCCACGTCTCTTCTGTTCCGAGTCTTAGAATCACTTACAACTTCTGCTTCTGAGTGTTGAATGAGTGTCTCTGGCCCCAGATCTCTCACCAGAAGCATCTTCTGTGAGCACTCCCATGGCTCTATACATGTGTGTGTCTATCTCTATATAGATACATATGTTTACACATACACACATGTACATATGTGCCTTGTCACCATGTGCAAGCCTGGGGTACACAGAAGTCAGAAAGGGACACCCTATAACTGGAGTCACAGTTGACTGTGAGCCACAACATGGGTTCTGGGAATTGAACCTGGGACCTCAGCAAAAGCAAAAAGTGCTCCAAACCACTGACCAGCTCTTCAGCCTCCAAGCCCTGGTTTAATTTGAATCAAAGCACAGAAAATTTAATAATTAAGAACAGTGTGTATAGGTCATAAACTTTGACAATATAAAAATTATGTAGCAGGGTAAAAATCTCAGTCAATAAACTCAAGTGTGAGAAATACCTCTTTTTTTCTACACTTCAACTTAAAAGCCTGCTTCTGGGGACGTTGAGATGGCCCAGCAAGATAAGGCACTAGCCACCAAGCCTGAGGACCTGGATTCTATCCCTGGGGCCCACATGTTGGAAAGAGAGAACCTGCTCTGACCTCCACACACAAGCTGTGGCACACACAACAGACACACACCCATACACCAAAATAATAAAATAAACGTAATCAAAAGTTTAACCAAGCCTGCTTCTGGGACAACCTCCCTTTCTTTTCCTCTCCCTCTAGTACTGCTAAATAAGAAACGAACTGCAGATGGTCTGGGATTTCCTTGACCTCTCAGGGTCTGGTCATGACACACAGTTGCCAAAGCACTAGCGAGTAGGGAGATCCTTCCACCATGAGTAATCTTTGCAGTCAGGTTCCTAAGAGTCTCCATGAATGATCGCAGGGCTCCGCTCCTGCCTCTGGAGCCCAGTGAGTGGAGCGAGTCTTAGCTGAAGTCAGAAAGCCTGTGTAAGCATCCTACCTTCTCCAAGATTTGCCGCCTCTGTCTCTTCTGAGGCTTGCCCTTGCCTCAGGATGCCAAAATGGAGCAGTATCTAAGGAGAATACACGCTTGGCCACCGCCCCAACCCTTACCCAATCTCTGCAGAGAAGGCCCTGCCAGCTTCCCGCTTCTCGGTTTCCATGGGGCTACCCTTAAGCCCTGAACGTCTCACTGAGTTAGGTTTGCAGCAAATGAAATTTTACCAGCTAACCATACTTTCATCCCTGTATTATACCTACGGTAAGAACATTTGGAGCGTGATATTTTCTTGAGTGGGGAAATGGTAAAGGGAAATATAAGTTAGAAGAAATATGAACTAATACCATAAATATTTTAAATATTCAGACACCGTGGTAATGGTTAATCCTCATTCTAAACCTGACTACATCAAGACAGGCCTGGGTGGCTCACCTAGGAGGATTGCCGAAGAATTCAGAGCCAGCCTGAGCTATACAGTGAGTTCTAGACCAGCTTGGGCTACAGAGTTAAAGAGTGAGACCCTGCCCCACCAACCACCTCCCTCCCCCAAAAAAAGGAAGGAAAGGAAGGAAGAGAGCAGAAAGAAAGAAGAAATAATTCCTAGAGCCTAGGGTCGGCGAGATGGCTCTAGGGGTAAAGATGCCTGCTACCAAGCCTGATGACCCGAGTTCAATCCCCAGAGCCTCCATGAAAGAAGACAAGCACAAATTCCTGGAAGTTGTTCTCTGACCTCCTCATCCACGCACATATACACTCCCCAAAATAAATATATAAATAGGGTTTAAGAGATCTTATTCATTCTATAAGTTCTGTTCCTCTAGAGAACTCTAACATTATTTAAGGCCAATGAATCAACCACCAGAATACTTTTAAAAACTAATAAAAATTACCATTAATAAAAACACAGAGGAGGTGGGCACTATAGTGCATACCTACACCCCCAGCATTCAACAGACAGAAGCAGGAGGCTCATGAACTCCAGGGTAGCTTGGGCTATACGGTGAAACTCTGCTTAAAAAACAAATAAATAAATAAAATATGCATCCAGAAGTGGGGGGATAGATAGATCATCTTAAGTGTTCTTTGAAGAAAATCAGCTGACTCTATGTGAATCTGACACAACTTGAAGAGCAGAAATATATTAAACTAAAAGCAGAAATTATCACCGTCAGTTATTTATGGAAATGAATTACAGACTGGGAGAGAGTCAGGCAAAGTAGGGATATTGAATTTTTCCATATTAGGCTTGTTTTATTCTAATTTTTACATTATATGAATGGAAACACTTTAACAAAATTAGATCAATTAAAAATAAATAAGGCTTTTTTTAACACATGGCCTCATTAATATTTATAAGATATAGTTAATGAAGAACTCATTAAAATATGCCCATGGGCACTAGGTTTTCACGTTTAAAATTCACTGCTAAATCTCTTCCTGTATCATAAACAACTGCTAAAAATATTCAGGAAAAACTCCTGGGGTCAGTAAGGTGGCTCAGTGGTTAGAGGCACTTGTTCAAGCCTTAGAAACCAGAGTGGGAGAAAACTGATTCCTGTAAGCTGTCTGTCCCTTGCCCTCCATGTGTGAGCCGTGGTGTGTTTGCAACCAAACACACAAAGAATAAGCAAATAAAGTATACAGAAAGGAAAAAACTCCTTGCCTTTCTACAAATGAACTATTTCCTCCAAAATAAAAACAAGTTACAACTATAACTTATTTATAACATAACAAAAATTAACAAGAGTCACAGAATAGCTTCAGTGAACATGCAGTCTTCTGAAAAAGAAAACCAGTTAGTCAAAAGGCAATCACGTTATGTGTTGAACTGCTTTTATTACATTTGTAACAGACCCCCAGACCTTCATAGGCTCCCAGACCTTGGCACAACTGACGCCATGATGGAAGTGCCGGTCAGGCCATGTAGACACTCAGCATGTAGACAGCACTACTAGCCAAACACGAAAACAAAGACTTAATCCATCGAAATACATAGTTCTGGGTAAGTCTCTAAATGTACTAACCTTGCTTTTTGGCTCCTGTAGTTCCTCTTCTGGCTAACTGTTCTTGTTCACTGAAGTATGTCAACCCAGGATATGTCTTTTGTGCTTAAAAGCTCACCCTGAGAAAGGCTCAGGGTTACACTGAGACCCCGAACACCCAGTGTAGTCCCTGCCAGCTGATAAAGACGGTCTATTGGTTTAAACCCATGTCTGAGTAGTCATCTCTGGTTGATACCCCACAACACATTTTTATTCATTTTGTGTGTGTGTGTGTGTGTATGTGTGTGTGTTTATTATGTGGTGTAGAAGTATGGGTGCATGCATGCTTTGGTACATATGTGGGAGTCTGAGAACTGTAGGGGGCATGGAGGTCTTTGTGCTCACATGCACTGGAGGAACCTGGAATGTTAAGCACACAGGGTTTTTCCTTCAAGGGAAGGAATCCCAAACCTATCTTCTGCCTGGAAGGCTGGAGCAGATGCACGTTCTAGCCTGGTGACCATTGTGAAATATGTGTGGCTGGGGACTTTCCCCGAATGGGACCTTCCTCCAGGCTCATCCTCGTAAACTTGTTTCTATACAATCTATCTTTATGTCTATCTTCATGGAAGGTGTCACGTGTGATTCAGCTTACTCTGTTCCTCAAAGAGATTTAGATATGCTTTGGTGTGCCCATGGGATTGAGTTAATCATCACAAGAATAAATTTTTACCAGATTGTGCTGTATTTAAATACACCTAAAATAAACAACTCCTGAAGTTTGAACCAACATTGGCTACCGAGTCATTTTGCGCTGAATTGCATTTCTGCCTCCTAAGGCTCATCTCTCTGCTGCCTGTGAAGGTTGCAGAGACCCCAGCAGAAGACAACTTCAGAGACTCAGTTCTTTCCTGTGATGTCAACAGGCACCTTTGTCCACTGAACCATCTCACCAGCATGAACTTTTTTAAAAAAGATGGGCATGGTGGCACACACTTGTAATTCCAGAACTTATTCTGTGGAGAATCAGTAGTTCAAGACCAGTCTCCATCTGGGCAGTTGGAAGCCAGTTTGGGTTACAGGACAATGGCCACAAAAGTATCCTGACTCTGAGTAAAAGAAAGTATAAGCCAGGCGGCGGTGGTGGCGCCACGCCTTTAATCCCAGCACTTGGGAGGCAGAGCCAGGCGGATCTTTGTATGTTCGAGGCCAGCCTGATCTACAGAACTAGATCCAGGAAAGGCGCAAAGTTACACAGAGAAATCCTGTCTCAAAAGAAAAAAAAAACAAAAAAAAAACAAAACAAAAAAAAAAAAAAAAAAAAAAAAAAAAGTATAAGATATTGTAGTCATTAAGGTCCTCATATGGTAAAATCCTTAAGAAGGTGGGTTAGTTCCTTCAGCTCTCACTCATTTTTCTCCTTTGTAAAAAGTATACTTATCCACTGAACACTGTGTTAGATATTTTTTCATCACTGTGGCCAAATTCCTGACAAAAAGCAACAAAGGCAGGCAAGGTTTACTCGGCTCACACCTGAGGGATGCAGTCCATCTCGCTAAGGCAGGGCAGCAGTGAGCAGAGGGTCCAGAGGCTGCTTGCTCACTTCTCAGTGGATCAGGATCAGAGAGGTCAACAGGAAGCTGGGCTGGGCTATAATCCTCAAGGCCCACCCTCAGGACCTCCCTCCTCCAGACAAATCCCGCCTCCCAAAGTCTCCCCAAAGTTAGCACCATCAGTTAACTGACTTCCACAAGCACACCATGGCACATGCACACACACACACACACACACACACACACACATTGTAACACACTCACACTAACACAACACTGTTACTGTGTGTGTGTGTGTGTGTGTGTGTGTGTGTGTGTGTGTGTGTGTGTGTGTGTGTAAGATCATGTACGCATGTGTGTTTGCAGGTGCCCTGGAGGCCAGAAGAAAGTGTTGGATCTCTTGAAGCTGGAGTTACAGGTCTTCGAGAACCACTTGATATGGGTGCTGAGATTCAAACTCCAGTCCCATGATAGAGCAGCAAGCGCGCTTAACTAATGAGTCATTTTTTCAGGGCCTCCTATAAGTTTTGATTAACATTATTTTCATTTTCACTTAGTGATTGTTTTAAAGCCCTGGTTTCTGGGTCGTCCCCACCCAGCCTGCCAATGATGTAATAATCCATTCAAACTGAATTAATAAATCCAGGTTTAATGAGCAAAGCAATCCTGGGAAGGCAGGGGAAGAGTCAGAGAGGAAGAGTCACAGAAGGGTCACAGAGGAAGGGTCACATGGCAAATATGACTAGCAGGCCTTAAGTACCCTGGAGGCATGGTCTTGAGCAGCCCCAGGGAGGAGCTGGTTTTGGGTGGGCTTTGAGGGGGAGAGGGTCTGGAATAGGAGGGCAGCTCTAGGGGGAGGGTTTTGAGGAGGCAGGTTTGGGGAGAGAGAGATGGGGGAGGAAAATTGAGGTGGAGCTTCCACCAGAACATTCCAGACTCTTTGGGTATACGGGTGCCAGGGGTTAAGGTGGAGTTCCCACCAGAACACTTAGCTTTAGGCTTTTTGAATTTTCCATTGTAATTTCTTCTTCAACCTGTTTCTTTTTGTTTGTTTGTTTTTTCGGTTTATTACTCTGTGTAACAGTCCTGGCTGTTCTGGAACTCACTTTGTAGATCAGGCTAGCCTTGAACTCACAGAGATCTGCCTGCCTCTGCCTCCCAAGTGCTGGGATTAAAGGTGTGTGCCACCACCACCCAGCTCAACCTATTTCTTAACAGTCTTAAATTTATCTTCTTGTTCTTGGTTTCTGATTTAATTGGAGATCTGCTCTCTGAAGCTTCGTGGTGCCTTTTGTCATGGTCTAGTGTGTGATCATTTTTAACTGTCATGTGTATTGTGAGTGCTGATGGAAAATGCATTTTCTCCTTGTTTTATGTTTCTGTTCAAGTATGTTAATTATCAAGTTAATATTTGCTTGTCTACTTGCCAAAGTTTTTCCCGCTGAGCTTATGAGGCATATGTTAAATCTACTGTGGTTTGGATGTGGTTGAAACGTGTGGTTTTAGAATGGGAAGTTTGGTCTGGAAAGACCACTCATCAGTGAAAAGCACCTGAGGACATGAGTTCGATTCTCAGCACTCACACAGTGGCATACACCCATCTGTAACCACAGTTCCAGGAGATCTAATACCCTCTTCTCACATCCATGGGAACCAGGCATGTACATGGTATACAGACCTGCATGCAGCCAAAACACCCAAATATGTAATCTTGTTTTGTTAATTTTAAAAGATGGAAAGCTAAGAGGTCACTGAGGTCATTTCCTTGGAAGCCATTAGTGTGACTCTCCAGGCTCTATCACTGGTCAGGCTGTCTCTGGCTTCCTATGGTACCCTGTGATCTCTTCTTTTTATAGCATGCCCATCATGATGCCACCAGACACCAGGTACAGCCTCCAGGGGTTCTAGCCAGAGTCTGTGCCCTAATGTTTGGTCTTTCTGTCTTCAGAGTGGAATGATAACAAACCTTTATAAACTTCCTACCCATCTTTGGAAAGTGCATTATAGTATTAGAAATAGAAAGTAAACAATACACTCTTTCACAATTGGGGTGGTTTGAAAGAAAATGGCCCCCCAAAGGGAGTGGCACTACTAGGAGGAGTGGCCTTGTTGGAGTAGGAGTGGTCTTGTTGGAGGGAGTGTGTCACTGGAGTCGGGGTTTGAGGTTTCATATGTGCTCAAGCCACGCCCAGTGTTATATGTGAAAGATGTAGAACTGTCAGCTCCTCCTCCAGCACCATGTCTGCCTGCATGCCGCCACATCCCATCGTGATGATAATGGACTAAACCTCTGAAACTGTAAGCCACTCCATTAAATGTTTTGTTGTGGTCATGGTGTCTCTTCACAGCAATAGAAACTCTAATTAGGATAACAATGATGGTAGAATCTCTCAATTTTTTTTCTCTATAACTCTAACATTTTTTTTGGTTCCATCTCTTGTCAATTATTTTAATAGATATATCCGTGTTACAAAGTGCCCAGCCTTGGCAAACCAGAACTTTTGTCATTGTACCAAGACCCCTTTCACCTCTAACAAATGCTTTGTCTGTTTGATTTGAGACAATGTCTCCTAGCTCAGGATGGCCTCAAACTCAAGATCCTCCTGCCAAAGCCTCCTCCTTAGCTCTGATTATAGTCTAGCACCACTGCACACCTCTGCCCAGGCATCCTTTGGTTATTTGTCTGTGATTCTACTACCCTCCTCCAGACTCTTTATATCAATGGGATTTGAGAATATATCTTCTAAACAGGAAATATCTAGGTTTTTAAGTAAAATCTACCCACAGATTGCTAGTTTACTAGCATTTGTAGTTACCATCTTTATTTATAGATTTGAAATGGCTTCTATTCTCTTCATTTGTCATCTCAAGGACTAGAGAGATGTCCCAGCAGTTAGGACCACTCACTGATTTTGCAGAGGAAGCTGGGTTCAGTTCCCAGGCCCCACATGGTGGCTCATCCATCTGTGACTCCAGTTCAAGGGGATCTGGCGCCCTCTTCTGGCCCCTGACAGCACTTAGCATGCACATGGTACACATACATGCAGGCAAAACACCCATACACATAAAATAAATAAATATTTAATTTGTAATTGTAGTTGGTCCAACATTTTCTATATATTTTTCTTTATCTTTGGGGTACTAAGAATTAAATCCAGGGTCTTGTACATGCCAGGAAAAAGCTATACCAGATAAGTTATATCTCCAGCTGTGTTTGCAATTTTATTTTTTTTAAATTAGATATATGTAAAGTATCTGTCCTGGTTGTTTTGTTGTTGTTGTTATTTATTTGTTTCTATCAACTTGACAGAAGTTAGAATTGTCTGGGAAGGGAAACCTCACTTGAGATAAATCCTCCATCAGATTGCTTGTAGGCAAGTCTGCAGGGCATTTCCTTAGTGTGGGAGTGCCTAACTCTCTGTGGCCGGTGCTACTCCTGGGCTGGTCGTCCCGGGATGTGTGAGGATGTGAACAAAGGGAGCAGGGGGAGCAAGCCAGGAAGCAGAGCTCCTCCGTGGGTTTTGCTTCAGTTCCTGCCTCTAGGTTCCTGCCCAGGCTTCCCTCGAGGGACGGCGACCAGGAAGAGGTAAACCCAGTGAACCCTCTCCCCTCCACCTTGCTTTCGGTCAGTGTTTTATCACAGCAATAGAAACTCAACCAAGACAGCTCCCAATTAATATTTTTTTTTCTTTTTACTATTTTGTAAGAAACAGCACCTCATTATGTGGCTCAGGCTGGTCTTGAACTAGGGATTCTCCTGCCTCTGCCTCCAGATTGCTGGGATGACAAGCATTAGCCACCAACCTAGCTGTGGAGAGTTGAGTGAGAAAGGCCCCCATATGCTCATATATTAAAATTATTAGATTTGTATTAAAATGCTTATATAATAAAAGGCTTAGCTACCCAGGATTGGAACTGTTTGAGAGGATTAGAAGAATTAGGAGGTGCAGCCTTGTTGGAAGAAGTGTGTCACTGGAGGTGGGCTTTGAATATGCTCATTTTGAGGGCTGGAGAGATGGCTCTGTGGTTAAGACCACTGGCTGCTCTTCCAGGGGACCTGGCTTCAATTCCCAGCACCTAAATGGCAGCTCACAACTGTCTGTAATTCCTATTCCAGGGGATCTGACACCTTCACACAAATGCACATAAAATAAATCTTTAAAAAAAGAAGAATATGCTCGTTTTGTTTATACAAGCTTTCCTTATAATATCCCGCTAATGTAAAAGTTAAACAGACATCTTACCAAGTAGAGAACTTGGGCAAGAAGTGCTGCAGGCTTTCTCTAGGGAATCTTCCCTGGTGAGGATGCTTTGAGAGGTTTGTCAGCTCGACTCACATCAGCCATGATGTTTTTCAGGGTTGGCAGGCTGGGGGATGGTACAAATGGAGGTTCAGCAGGTCATTGAGAGCAGAGTGGCATCAACAGGCAGTTAATTGTGAGCCCAAGGACTGTGGCAGATGTGGTTCCATGGCCACTGCCACCAGGGCCACACACAGGGGCCAATCTCTAGTCCTGTCACCCAGGGGTATCCATGCAGAGGGTAGAGAAGCCATGTTTCGGGGGTACTCCAGTGAGATTCTAAAGACCATTCCCAAAGATCCAGTTTTTGTATCATTTATATCACTGAATGGTAGATTTGTGTTTTCGGAGCTCATGAGTTGGTGGTGGTTCACGAACATATCAAGGCCACCTTGGGGTCTAGGCATGTCCAGGCCTGCCTTGGGTTTGGCTCCTACGTGAGCTACCATGTGGCTGGGTTTACCAACATACCAGAGCTTGGTTCTGAGGCCCAGCTCTGATCAGAGCTAGCTGGTGACAAGCTCCTGTCTTATAGGCATTATATTATTCCAAATCACACAGAATGGATTTTAAGTTACACAAAATGGTTTCACTCGCGCTCCTAAGAGTTTTGTTTGTATAGAGATAGGATCATACTCTGTAGCCTTGGCTTGTCTGGAACTCACTATGTAGAACAGGATGGCCTAGCACTCACAGATCTCCAGTGAAACCTGCCAGTCTGGACTGGACTCAGCATTTTCCTTTAAAAACAGAACTTATTTATTAAATGTTCTAAGACTTTGTTTTCTGTACGTGAGTGTTTTGCCTGACTATGTATCTGCCTCACATTTGTGCCCACAGAGGTCAGAAGAAGATGATGGATCCTCAGGAATTGGAGTAACAGTTGGTTGTAAGCCACCATGTAGAACTGAACCTGGGTCCTTTGCAAGAGCAAAAAAGCTCTCTCAATTGCTAAGCCAACCCTCCAGCCATTGTCTCTGCTATTTTTTTTTTTTTTTTTTAGTTTTTTGAGACAGGGTTTCTCTGTGTAGCTTTGCACCTGACCTGGAACTCGCTCTGTAGCCCAGGCTGGCCCTGAACTCACAGAGATCCGCCAGGCTCTGCCTCCTAAGCGCCGGGATTAAAGGCGTGCGCCACCACCGCCCGGCAAAGAAAAAAAAAATCTTCTAAAATGAAAGGAGATGAGAATAAACGACCTGCAGAGGCGAGAAGGAAAGCTCCTCCGCTGGCCTCGCCTCCTGCCCGCTCTAGCGGGGCAGATGCTCCCCGCCAGCCTGTTTACCGCGCCGTCACCGCCTCCTAGTCCTACGCCTTCCAAACAATTCAAAAGTCGCACAGAACCGACCTATCGCAAGCCTCGCCCGAGGGGAAGGGGCGGGAGCTTCCGGAAGTGTTGGCCAAGATCCCTCCAATCAGCGACCCGCCGCGGGAAGTTTCAGTTCAGGGCCGGCTCGAGGTGCTCCCACTGCGCGTCTGCGGAGGTTTCTCTGTTGCGGGATTGTCGGGGAACGTGCCCAGGAGCGGCTTCAGGTAAGTAGGATCTAGAGATCAAGGTCCTCCTTCGCCGCATACCGGCTTGAGAACGGCCTAGGCTGAAATGTTTGCGTGGTCCAGGAAGATGGCTCAGCAGTTAGGAGCGCTTGCTGCTTTTGCACAGGTTCACGTCACTCCCAGCAACTCACATTAGACATCTTTAGCCTGTAGCCAGCGTCGAGAGATCCGACACCCTCTTTTGGACATTAATATGCAGGTACACACACACACACACACAGTCTTCGAAAAATTAAAAAGCGGCATGAAAATTATGCATGTTGTCCTAGAGAATTAACAAAGTGTTGGAGATAAGAATCTATCTGACTTGTAAGCTGACTTGTAAGCCTCTCAAAAGAGCCCAGAAGTGGCAGCGGCCTTCGCTTTTCATGAAGACTCTTGTCATTTGTTACCTCCTCTAGTTATTAAGTTGAAAATCTTAAAAGCTAAAACTTACAGTGTTTTAAAATAGAGGGGAGTAGGGTGAGAGCCCACGCGAGGGGGCTGACGTGAGAGTCACGTTTGATCATCACCACCGCGGAAGGTAGTGGCTGTTATTGTCAGTCAGCTGCTCCCCTCACTGTGGAGCGGCCCCTGTATGGTCCATTCAGATCTTGCCTCTAGGTTCCTGCTTCGACTTCCCTGGATGGGCTGTAAGCCACATAAACCTCCTCTCCCCTAAGTAGGTTTTAGCCAGTGTTTGATCACAACAGAAAGCGGACTAACATAGAAAACTTTGGAATCAGATCTTGGTCCTTAGTGTCCTTCTCCTGTATTTTGCTTGGATACATTATTTATCAAAGATCTTCCTAGCCTGGTGGTGGCACACGCCTTTAATCCCAGCATTCAGGAGACCGGAGGCGGGGCAGATCTCTCTGAGTTCCAGGACAGCCAGGGCTACACAGAGAAACCTTGTCTTGAAAACAAAAACAAAAAGATCTTCCTAAGAAAAGGCCATTGCAAAGTATGATTTCTAAGATGGACAAAAATAATGGGGCAAACTGATGAGGTTAACAGTGTTACCAAGTTTTGCTTAAACCCTTTCTCTAGTAGTTACTTTGTGTTTGGCTTGTTTTCTATTTCTTTTTTCTTTTTTGGGGGGGTGGGGTGGGGTGGGAAGAGGATTAAAACAAGGTCTCATGTAGCTCTCTCCAGCCTTGAACACCCTGTGGAGCTAAGACTGGCCATGACCCAGCCCTCTCCCCTCCCGTCTCCCAAGCGCTGTAGCCGGGTGCTAGAATCACAAGAGTATTCATCACAGTGGGCTAGCCCTGGAATGATCTCACTCTAGCCCAACCTGGCCTTGAACTCCACTGAGCCTTCTGTGTCAGAGTCCCAATAACTATTGCTAGGAGTGTGTTTGGTGTGTGTGTACACATGCTGTGGAGGCCTGAAGTCAATGGCGGGCATCTTCCTCTATGGCTCTTGTCTGGCTGGTTTTTTGACAGTTTGACACACAAACTAGAGTCTTCCAAAAGGAGGGACCTTCAGTTGAGAAAATGCCCCCATAAGATCTGGCTGTAAGGCATTTTCCTAATTAGTGATTGATGCGGGGAGGACCCAGCCCATTGTGGATGGTGCCATCCCTGGGCTGGTGGTCCTGGGTTCTATAAGAAAGCAGGCGGAGCAAGCCAGTAAGCAGCACCCTCCATGGCCTCTGCATCTGGCTTCGGTTCCTGCCCTGTTTGAGTTCCTGTCCTGACTTCCTTCAGTGAAGGACTATGATGTGGAAGGGTAAGCCAAATAAACCCTTTTCTCCCCAACTTGCCTTTTGTTCTTGGTGTTTGGTTGCAGCAATAGAAACCCTAACTCAGACAAGTTGGCACCAGCGAACCGGGGGTTTTGCTGTGACAGACCTGACCATGTTTTTAGGGGGATTGTGGAAAGACCTTGGAACTTTGGGCTAGAAAAGCCATTGAGTGTTGAGAGCTCAGTGGGATGTTCTGTGGGAGCTTGGGAGATAAGAATGTGGAGAGCAGTGCAGAGGACGGAGGCCTGGCTTGTGAAATTTCAGAGGGAAATTTAAAGACTATCAGGGCCCTTTGCCATTTTGATTGAAGATTCTTTGGTTCTCGTTAGCTGGGGCTTAAGAATCAGCTGTGATTAAAAAGATACCAGAATTACTAAAGGAAAACTTTTCTTCGCTGGGATCCTCAATGCTGGTCAGCTGGAGCTGAGAAGTTAGCGATGATTAAGAAGAGACCAGCACCGTTGAGGTGAAATTTTCTGGGAAGTGTTTCCTGAGAGTCAGTGCACAGAAACTGTGTTCCAGAGGCGACCAAGGTTGGACCTTGTGCTGACAGCAGAATTTGATAGTGTACGAGTCATGAAGGTGGTACTGGTTTTGAAAGCATGAAGGGGTCATGAAGAGTTGGCACTGTGAGAAACCAGGAGAGGCCCCTGGTGAAGGTACAGCCTCAGTGGCAGTTGAAGGCCCAGGACTGAAGAAGTCATGCAGAGATGTTGAGGCTTGGCACCATGAAGAGAGCCTAGGAGAGGCTACTGGTGAAAGTGCAGCCCAGCTGCTGCAGAGGACCCCAGAGTTTTGGAGATGCCATTACCATGGGAAGACCACCAAGGACAGCAGCAGCAGTGGAGTGGAGCCAGCCAGAGCCCAGAAGACGAGCTGTGTGTGCTGCAGAGGGCAGAGCTGGAGAAGTGACCTAAGCCGGGCCATGGTGGCGCACGCCTTTAATCCCAGCACTTGGGAGGCAGAGCCAGGCCAATCTCTGAGTTCGAGGCCAGCCTGGTCTACAGAGTGAGATCCAGGAAAGGCGCAAAGCTACACAGAGAAACCCTGTCTTGAAAAACCAAGAAGTGACCCAAACCCCTTGGAGGATCCCATAAGATCATAATGGATCCCAGACATTGGACATTGTGTTCTTTATGCTTGGAGTTTGGTTTTGCTTTGATTTGATTGTGACTGTGCCCTGGTTCTTCCCTCTTGAAGTAAGAAAGTATTTAATTTATTTTTTATTTATATAGGAGTCCACAGTGCGAAATTCTTTGAACTTTTAAAAGAGATTTGGGGATTTGTAAAGAGATTGGGTATGTTAAAGAGACTGAAATATGAATGAATTTGTAAGGGCTATGGACTTTTCAAATTATTTATGTTTTTAATGTGAGATCTTGGGGATGAATAAGAAAGGAAAGGTTGCCAGGTGATGGTGGCACATGCCTTTAAACCCCGTACTCAGGAAGCAGAGTCAGAGGCAGGCGGATCTCTGTGAGTTTGAGGCCAGCCTGGGCTACAGAGTGAGTTCCAGGAAAGGCGCAAAGCTACACAGAGAAATCCTGTCTACAAAAAACAAAAAAAGGGAAGGTTGTGGCTTAATAGTGATGTGTGTGTTTGTCAAACTGATAAGGGGGTCTATTGTCCCGCTAGTCTTACGTCAACTTGACACACAAACTCGAGTTATCTGAGATAGAAACCTCAATTGAGAAAATGACTCCATAAGATTCAGCTGTGAGGCATTTTCTTTTTTCTTTCTTTTTTTTTTTTTTTTTTTTTTTTTTTTTTTTTTTTTGGTTTTTCGAGACAAGGTTTCTCTGTGTAGCTTTGTTCCTTTCCTGGAGCTCACTTGGTAGCACAGGCTGGCCTTGAACTCACAGAGATCTTCCTGGCTCTGCCTCCCGAGTGCTGGGATTAAAGGTGTGCGCTACCACTGCCCGGCTGTGAGGCATTTTCTTAATTAGTGATTGATGTGGGAGAGCCCAGCCCATTGTGGGTGGTGCCATCCCTGGGCAGGTTGGTGTCCAGGATTCTATAAGAAAGCAGGCTGAGCAAGGTATAGGGAGCTTGTAAGCCAGGAAGCAGCACCCTTCCAAGGCTTCTGTATCATCTCCTGCCTCTAGGTTCCTGTCCTGCTTGAGTAGGAACTTTGGATTCCTCCAATGAAGGACTGTGATCTGGAAGTGTAAGCCAAATAAGCCCTCGCTCTTTGGTCATGGTGTTTTGCTGTGGCAATAGAAACCCTAACTAAGACGGCTCTCTTCCTGAGTTTCTCATCAAAGCTGGAGCTCATTCATTCAGTTAGGCTGGCTGGCAGAAGTTAAGTGCCTGTGCCTGCCCAGGTCAGCACTGGAATTACAGATATGTGCTGCTGCTGCGCCTGCCTCTTCACGTGTTAGAGATGAGCTAAGGCACTCAGGTGGATTGAGCCATCTCCCCAGACCATTTTTGCTTTTTTTTTAAGCCTGCCTCCACCTCCCCAGTGCTGGGATTAAAGGCGTGCACCACCACCGCCGGGCTCAGTTTTTGCTGTTTGAATTGAGAAGAAAGGCTGAGGCCCTTCATCACCAGAGGAAGGTTGAGGAAGTTGTTCTGTAACATAGCTCTTTTACTTCCTTTGTTTCCACTTCACAAGTTGCCTCTTGTCTGTATTCTAGATTATAGTTTGCCTCTGCTTCATTTAATCTGCTGAGCAGCTTTCTACCCAGAAACCCCAGATAGGCACGTATCTTTGTCTTTGATAACTTTCTACTTTCATACTTATTCATTTTTATTCTGTTGTATGTTTTAATATTTTCATTTCAAGGGAGTGCAAAGGAGTATAAGAGATAGACTGAAATCTTAATTGTTTTTATTAATTTCTTTATTTTGGTCTTTGAGAGAGGCTCTTACTCTTTAGCCCAGAAGATCCTGAAACTCAACAATAATTCTGCTTTCTTGAGCCTCCCAAGTGATGGAATTATAAGGGAGAGCCAGCCACCACCACCTGGTCTCAGATCTTAATTTTTTAAATACTAAAATGAAAATCCATGGGGTTGGGGATTTAGCTCAGTGATAGAGCACTTGCCTAGCAAGCTCAAGGCCCTGGGTTCAATCCTCTGCTCCAGGAAAATAAATAAATAAAAATAAAATGAAAATCCATTAAGTTAGTGTCTATTTCTCTTTTTTGACAGGATGTCTTCATCACATTTTGCCAGTCGGCTTCGGAAAGATTTAAGCACTGAAATGATCAGAACCCAGATTGCTCACAGGAAGTCGTTATCTCAGAAGGAAAACAGACACAAGTTATATGAACGAAACAGGCACTTCGGCTTGAAAGATGTCAACATTCCATTGGAAGGTAGAGACCTTGTTAATATACATGAGATGTCTCTAGACCTCGCTCCCGAAAAGGCCAGTACCAAAACAAGTAAGTAAAGACTTTTCGAAATTGTAAGTACTATTCAGAGTGAGTCAAAGTGGGTCTGGAGAGATGGCTCAACAGTTAAGGATGCTTACTGTTCTTGCAGGGGACCTGGGTTCAGTTCCTGGTGTGGTGGCTCACAACCATCTGCAGCTCCAGCTCCAGGGTGTCTGACTTCTGATCTCACAGGCTCCTGCTTGCATGTGGTGCACTACAGACACATACATACACTCAGACGTTCATGTGCATGCATGCATGCATGCATTAGATAAATATTAAAAGCAAAGTGAAAGTTGGTTTAATGCCTGGGAGGGAAATTAAAGAACTCCACTGATCCAAGGAAAATCATTCTAAATAACTCGGTGAGAACCTTTGAAATAAAATAAAAATACTTTGCCAGTCATCTAGAGAGAACAAAGAGATCATTATTATTATTATTATTTTCCTAGAGCTGAGGACCGAACCCAGGGCCTTGCGCTGCTGGGTAAGCGCTCTACCACTGAGCTAAAATCCCCAACCCCTAAGAGATTAACATTTGCCCAAAATACAAGGAAAGAAAGAACTGAATAAGCAAAAAGGGTCATTCTCCAAAAAAAATAAAAAACAATGAAAATAGAGTGTCCTAGAAGGCAAGAAGTGTTATAGGGATGGAGGAAGAGAACCAAGGCATGACTTAAGCTCTAGCCAGGAGTCGCTGGAGTCCTGTTTTGCTTATATACCAAGTGTTAGAAACCAAATGGCCGTCATGCCACACAACATAAGTGGTGAATGAGAAAATGTTCGTAGAAGGTTTTTTGTGCTGTGTGGGAGGTAGATGGAAGTACAGCTGTTCTCCGTCCGTCAAGTGTGTGGAGCTCAGAGGACAGCTTCGGCGCTTAGTTCTTCCACCAACATTATGTTGGTTCCAGAGGTGAAACTCACGTGTCAGGGTTGCTTAGCAAGCGCTGTAACCACTGAGCTGTCCTCTTGGCCCCTAGAAGTTTTATGTTACGGTTTTCAGGGTCAGTGTGGCACGTGCACCCTGTGCATTTGAACCTGGTTTTGGAAAGGGTGGTATTGGGACTGGAAGGTAATAGTCTGCCACCTCGCCCAGCTCTCCCAGATTCTGAAGAAGTGTGAGGGGCGAGAACTGGACAAAACAGTTCTAGGATTTTGTTTCTTCTGACCTGAGGTGAATAGTGAATGCTTGAAGAAAAAAGGAACTGGGCCTGCTAGCCTGTTTGGAAAGAGAAAATAACAACCTATTTGGGGAGCTGGCAGGAAATGAAAAAGGCCTAGAACCAGAGTTTTGAAAGGGAGACTTTTTTTTTTTTGTGGTCTGAGCACAGATAAAACATACAGTGAATATTGAAGAATACAACAATAGTTTTAGGAAAAGGCATTTTTAAAATTGAGTTCAATTTTTCATTTTTGAAAAATACATTTTAAATTAAAATAGAATTACCTCACTTTCCTCCTTCCCTTTCCTCCCACCAGTTCTTAGGTCCCACCCTTCCAAACCCTCCTATGCCCCTAAATTGATAGTCTTTCTTTTATTATTATTACATACGTATGCATGTCTGTATATGTACACACAAGTATATACATACAGCCTGCTTGTTGGACATGTTGAAGTTATAATGCCTATTAGGCATGTAAGCAGAGATGATTTTTAAAAAGTAATTGAGGGGCCTGACGTGATGGCTCATGCCTTTAATCCCAGTACCCAGGACGCAGAGGCATGTTAAAGCCGTAGGGGCTGTATGTAGTGAGACCCTTCCTCAAAGGAGGGGGGAGGGTGGGGGAGAGCCAGATAGGAATGGGTTCAAAAGAGAATGGAAGTGTCATCTAGGACATATTCTGTCTTCTAAGATTGAACTTGAGTCTAGTAAAACCCTTAGATGTAATTTCTACTCTCGAAAACGTGGAGGTTAGGAATAAGTGAAAAACTTGAAATAAGCAAAAACAAGAGCCCAACAAGGGACCAGTTCTTATGCAGGCTTGGTCTAGGCTTAAGAACCTAATTAATGTGAGAGACAATTCACAGAGAAGCTTATAAAATTTACAGAGAATGAAATTCAAAGAAATGACCACAGTGTGATGCTTCTTAGAGCAAAGGTCGGTAAGCTTGTGAAGGAGTGACCGGACAGGGTGGTAAGAACAGCAGTGTTGCTGAGAGACGTGCAGAGCTAGGGAGGTAAAGCTAGTGGAAGAGCTGGTCTAGTCAAAAACTGGAGCCCCGCTGAGGAAGGCTTTGTGATGAGTGACATCCCTCCCAAAGGATGCTTTTGCTTTGTTTGCGAGGTGTGAGGAACTGAACTCAGGGCATCACTCAGGCGAGGCAGTTAATTAAGCATGTGCTCTTCCACTGAACTAGACTCCCAAAAGAACCTTGTGTTTTGCTAATGCCAGGCTAGCCAAGACCTTGCTTTCCTCTCTCAAGATATGGCTTGTAGGCATATGTCAAAAAATACCAACAGAATTCTTCAAGCTTGTTGCATGTAGGAGAAGGCAGATCAAATGCCCCGTTCTAAAGTTCTTTTGAGTGATTCAGCCTGAAGTAATCAATATACCACTTTTTTTTAATTGAGCAAGTGAAGGCATACACAGTGAATACAATTTTCAAAATGATTTGAGCTTGAAATAACGTGTGTTTGCCGGTGGTGGTGGTGCTGGTGGTGGTGGTGGTGGTGGTGGTGGTGGTGCTGGTGGTGCTGGTGGTGCACACCTTTAATCCCAGCACTGGGGGGGTTGGGGGTGGGGTGGGGCTGAGCCAGGCAGATCTCTGTGAGTTTGAGGCCAGCCTGGTCTACAGATCGAGATCAGGACAGGCGCCAAAACTACACAGAGAAACCCTGACTCAAAAAACCAACAAACAAAAAATAAATAACTTGTTTTACAGTGTTAAGGAATTAATAGGACAGTATTAAAAGCATTTCTTAGCAGATGAAATTAGACAAAAAATGTGCTTTTAGAAATTTGATGTTAACCAGACACTGGTGATGCATGCCTTTAATCCCAGCACTTGGGAGGCAGAGGCAGACAGATCTCTGAGATCGAGGCCAGCCTGGTCTACAGAGCAGCAAAGGCTATACAGACAGAAACCCTGTCTTGAAAAAATAAGAAAAAAAAAAGACCCAAAACAACCAAAAGTTGTTTTGTAATATTTTGTGTAAAATGTTTCATGGACTGTTGTTTGACACTCTGCTCCCCTTAGAGTCAGAGAAAACGGTTCTGAGTGACCAGCGGAAGCAGCTCCTCCAGAAATACAAGGAAGAAAAGCAGCTTCAGAAATTGAAAGAACAACGAGAGAAAGCTAAGCGAGGAGTATTTAAAGTGGGTCTCTACAGGCCTGCTGCCCCGGGCTTCCTCGTCACAGACCAGAGGGGTGTGAGGACCCAGCCTGCTGCCCCGGGCTTCCTCGTCACAGACCAGAGGGGTGTGAGGACCCAGCCTGCCGCCCCCAGCTTCCCTGTCACAGACCAGAGGGGTGTGAGGACCCAGCCTGCTGCCCCGGGCTTCCCTGTCACAAACCAGAGGAGTGTGAGGACCCAGCCCGAGAAGGTGCGTCCATGGTTTAACTTAAAACATCAGACAGTTCCTTTAACTCTGGAACTGAAAAGCAGCTACTTAACTTAGGGAAACATTTGAATATTAAACTGAGACATAGAATAAATTTTGTCTGTATTTGTGTTTCCGTTTTTGTTCTTTTTTAATTGATTTTTTTTTTAACTGTTTAAAGGCTTTTCCATACAATGGGCGGATTACAAGATCCAAAGCCAAAGACCACATGGAACACACTAAGGTATCATTGTGTATAGATAATTGCTACTGAAATAACATACTGTGCCTTCTCCTCCCTCAAAAGTTTGTAATTCCATTTTAAACCTAAAATCGGATGCAAACATAGTGATTTATTTACCTGAATCAGAAGTGTGAAAATTAGCGGTGACTTAGTTTCTGGCTAGAGGCCAAGGAGATTTTCACTCACAATAGTCTGTGCAGAAACACCTCTTAATGCAGTCCATCCAGACTTCAGCCGCATGCTGCTGTTTACTGTGCTGCTACTGTGCGTTCCACACCAACTGCAGGAAGTGCAGATCGGAATGAGAAAAGCAACAAGGTGCCTGAGACACATTTCCGGGTCCTCTAAATACAGCAGCAAATGAAGGCTTTGGGAGAGAATTAAGTATGGGGGGGGGCGTTGAGTATGACTTTCTGTCAAGTAAGGAAGCTAAGTTTCGTGTTTTTAACATATTGGGGTCACTGCCATGTCCTCGTAGCTCCTCTAGCTTTGGGGATACTTGCAGTGCTGAACACAATTCCGAGGCTTTATGGTGCTTACTGTAGGCCTAGAAATAAAGTCGATACATATGGTGTGTAAGATGGGAGATGGCATTGAGTAACATTTCAGTGGAGCAGTCCAGGGAAACCTTACTGAGGTGCTTGCATGTGGGGTGTAGTCTTAAGGAGGTGAGTGAACCCCAGGAAAAAGGCTTTCTGCCTAGGAGAAATGTAAATGTAAAATTCAGAGATTTCTCTTTTGCTGTTGTAATTTGTTGCTTTTTTTCCCCAGCGGTGTTGGGAATCAGGGGCCAGGGAACTGCAGGTTAGGCATGCTCTGGACCCCTGAGCGACTAACTGGACCGTGGTCCAGGAGCCACTCACTGTTCATGGCTCCTCAAGAGGCTGAGGCAGGGGGCTAGCTTGCCAGCCTAGGCAACACAAAAGGCCTCATCTCAGGGAAAGAAAACCACAGTTAATGTTGTTAGTGTTTTCAGAATTCTCAAGTGAGCATATGGCCTTGAACTCAGAGAGATCCGCCTGCCTCTGCCTCCCGAGTGCTGGGATTAAAGGTGTGTGCCGCCATGCCTACCAGCTTTGTATTTTGTTTTTTTGTGTTTTTTTGAGATAGAATTTCATGTAGCCCAGACCCATGTATCTCCCTATTGGTTGAGGCTGGTCTCAACTGCTGATTCTTTTGAGATCAACTTATAAGTTAAAAGTGTATTTGGCTGGTGGCGGTGGTGCACGCCTTTAATCCCAGCACTAGGGAGGCAGAGCCAGGCGGATCTCATGTGAGTTCGAGGCCAGCCTGGGCTACCAAGTGAGTTCCAGGAAAAACAAAAAAGTGTATTTGATTTCTTATGCAGTTACATAACAAAGTACCTAATTCTCTTCACAGATTGAGAGCAAGAATGTTCTTCAAACAACACGATGTGGCCAAAAACAAACTTCTGAAAAGAAAATACTGGACAAAGAGAAAAAAGGTGGGAACATTAGCAATGATGATGCACTTGGTGCTGCCACAGGAATAACTTAGGAATGACAGAAAACATCTGATTGGATTATTTTTTCCAGTCGTGCAGCCCATGGTGTCGTCAGGGAGAGTGACTGGATCAGCTGCTCCTCAGAGGACAAAGCAGACGGCCCGAACAGTCTCGTCTGCCCCGAGAAAGCCAGTTACGAGAGTTGCTGGTGGTAAGGACTATCCCAATGCGCACACAGTAATGCACTTTTTATAAAGAACAAGAAAGCTTCAGAACAGATCATGGCCCTGAAATACAGTGTGCTAATAAACAAAAAACACTATAAACAGATGCTGAATTATCAGATTGGTGCTGGAGTCATGGCCGAGGGCTGTGTGTAGGCCGTAGGTCCACGTTGGGTCGCTTCCTCAGTTATTCCTCACCTTGCTTTCTGAGGGGCAGTCTCTGACCCTGGAGCTTGCCCATTCAGCTAGCCGGGCTGGTTGGTAAGCTCCGGGGGTCCAGCACTGACTGCAGATGGGTGCTGCCACATACAGCTTTTTATAGAGTCCTGGGACCCAGACTCGGTCCTTGCCTTACAGTTAGCACTGTGCCAACTGAACTCCTGCTCTGGACCTTTTTGTTGGTTTATTTTTCTTTTCTTTTTGAGATTTATTTCTATTTAATGTGGGTGGGTTTTACCTGCATTATGTTTGTGTACCGCATGTGTGCCTATGGAGGCCAGAAGAGGTCATCTTTATCTCCTGGAACTGGAGTTAAAGTGGTGGTTAACTGCTATCTAGATGCTGGGAGTCACCCTCTGAAGAACAGGCAGTGCTCTAAACTGCTGAACCCTCTCTCCAGCCACCATACTGGTTTTTTGAAACAAGGTCTCACCAATTAGCTGAGGCTAGCCTACACTCTTGATCCTGTTGCCTCAGTCTTCCGAGGAATTTCTGAAGTTGCAGGCTGCCCAGCTGTGTTGGTTGGTTGGTTTAGTGTTGGCAGTTAGATTTGTTGCTTCTGTTTTCTTTTTTATAATCAGTATGTATTTGGTAATCAGAAAGAAAGGAAACATACTTTATTTTGAAAGGCAAAATAAAGTTTGCTTTGTACTTGACAGGAAATTTCATTTGTTCTTGTCCCCTTTTATAGTGTGACTTGTAATTCTAAAAGTTGAAGATAAACATTCCTATTTGTCTTTCTTCAAACTTCACCGAATGATCTGGTACTTTAACGGAGCATTGCCTGTCTGTTTTAAAATGGATATCTTACTTCGTTTTTTATTTTAGAGAATGAATCCGAAAGAGTGGAGCCAAGTAGAGGAAGACCCGCCAGAAAGGTGGAGGCCAAACTTGGCAAGGTAGAGCACGGGGCTGCTTATCTCTAAGAGCCTTGACGCAGCGGAAGGGGAGCGTGCAGACTGCTTCAGCGAGCCCCTCCACACACGTCAACTAACGCCTTCCACATAAGGAAGCGTCACAAGGATTTACTGATACTGGTCGTTAGGTGTCTTGATCTAACCCTGGGTTTTATAAGTAGAGAAGGCACAGTCTGGTTAACAGAAAATGGAGACTAGAAAAACACAGCTGGGACTGTTTTTGCAAGAACTAGTTATAGGGTGAGATGCTTTGATTTTGGATTCAGCTAGAGCAGGGTATTGTCTATGCTTGCAATTAGCTGCATAGTTGGAGTTTATTTCTCCATCCCTAACAGAATTTCCTGTATAGATTGTCAAGAATCAATAAGCTAGGGTTTTTAACAGCATCCAGCCATGAGATCCTTAAAAAACAGGACCAGGGCCTGCAAGATGGCTCATCAGGTAAAGGAGCTTGCTGCCAAACCGGGTGGCCTTAGTTTAATCCCCAGAACCCACATGGTGGAAGGAGGGAATCCATTCCTCTGACCACCACTCATAGAAATTAAAAGAAGCCAGGCAGTGGTGGCGCACACCTTTAATCCCAGCACTCAGGAGGCAGAGGCAGGCGGATCTCTGTGAGTTCCAGGCCAGCCTGGTCTACAGGACAGGCACCAAAACTGAGCAGAGAAACCCTGTTGAAATTAAAAAAGAAAACAAAAATTTTAAGGAACTATTTTGAGTTCCTAGTTTCTTGGCCTACAGTGCAACCTTAATCTTTAGGGGGAAAAAATCTCCTGCTAAAGCCGGGCGTTGGTGGCGCACGTCTTTAATCCCAGCACTCGGGAGGCAGAGCCAGGCGGATCTCTGTGAGTTCGAGGCCAGCCTGGGCTACCAAGTGAGCTCCAGGAAAGGCGCAAAGCTACACAGAGAAACCCTGTCTCGAAAAACCAAAAAAAAAAAAAAAAAAAAAAAAAAAAATCTCCTGCTAAAGAGTAAGAAACCTGCCTGGAGTCTTACTGAATGTCAAAATCCTCCAAGGAAGGAAATGGAGAGTGAATCTTTTTAAGCCATGCTAAGATTGATTTTGTGGGGCCAGCGAGATGGCTCAGTGAGTTAAAGACCTTGCTGTCAACCCTGATTCCCACAAGGTGAAGGAAGGGAGCTAACATCTGAAAGATGTGTTCTAATTCCACCCATGCCCTGCTGTGCATGCCCCCAAACAAATACACAGACAGTACCATAATAAGTGTAATTTTAAAAAATGATTGTTCCTCTGCATGTTATCATTGGTTTTTACTTTCACTGACACCTTGGCCTTTGAGATCCTTATCTAGGTTGAGTTTGAGCTCAGATCTCATTAATAAGCCAAACTATTTTTTAATGTCTAAATATCAGTTAACAACTAAACCGACTTAGAAGAATATCTTTGTATTCTATTGCTTGATCTCATTGTATCACACCAAGAACTATTGTTCTGTGGTAAGATTATGTACAGCCTAAGGTTATTTTTTAGGTATTTACCAATTTTAAGTATGTGGGTGTTTTGCTTACATATATGTCTTTGTGCCACCTGTGTGCCTGGTGCCTGAGGAGGCCAGAAGAGGGTGTTAGATCCCCTGGGATTGGAGTTACAGATGGTTGTGACCCACCATGTGGCTGCCTAGAATTGAACTCGGGTCCTCTGGAAGAGCAGCCAGTCCTCTTAACCTCTGAGCCATCTCTCCAGCCCCAGAAGTTGAATCTTGTTGAATCCCGATCAGTACAAGCCATCACACTGTGAAACTTGTTTGTTGCTGCTGCTGTTTGTGTTTCTGTTTTAATGATTGGGTTTGTTCCTGAAAGAGAAATTCCAACTCGATTCTGCTTATACCTAGGTCCTTCCCTCTAAAGTTGATAGAGAAGAAAATAGTATGGATCCGCAGACCAGTGTAACGAATGGAATGGATCTGGGCGGCGTCTTCCCAGAGGTGGAGAGCTCAACAAAGACAGTCCCTGCAAAAGTGAAGGAGAGGAAGTCCTTCGCACCCACGCATTGTGTGTTTCAGCCTCCGTGCGGTCTGAAGACCTATCAAGTGGCACCCATGGGTCATAGAAGTGACAGCGCTCTCTTGACACCCATTTGTGACTGGAACCCTTTAAAAGCAGAAGTGTAAGATGAAATCTTTAAGCACACGCAAATACTAATACACAATTAATCGTAATAATAAGCACTTTATTAAAAGGAGTAACAAATGCCTGTCTTACATTTCTACTCTTTCTTTTCCTTTGTCTTTTTTTCTGCACTATTTGTAGTTAGTGAAGTATGCTAACTATGAATCACACACACAAAAGAGTTCTTTTGAGAAAAGTTCTTCAGAAGCCTACAGTAATGCCTTTGATAGTTTTGATATTTTCAGTGAGTTGTCTTCATCATAAACATGCTGGGTTTTGCTTTTAAATACGTGGTTTAATTATAGCCCTTAAATAGTATTTACTCCTTTACTTTTGTAAAGATTTATTTTTATGTACCTGAGTGATTTGCATTAGTGTATATAAGTGTACACGTGGAAAAAAATGTACCACAGTATGCAGTGCCTCCAGAGGGCATCGATCCCCCGGCACAGGAGTTACAGATGATGGGGTCAGCCTGTGGGTTCTGGGAACTGAACTCATATTCTCTTCTAGAGCTGCAAGTGTTTGTAACTAAGTCGTTTCTCCAGGCCCTTAGAATTTTGTGGGGGGGTGGGACTGGGACTGAGATAGCACCTCACTTTGTAACCTAAGCAGCCTTGGCCTCCGAAGTGCTGGGATTAAACTTTTATCACCATGCCCAGATAGAAATGTACTCAATAAAAGCAACTCTGTGAGTGACGTAATGAGGCCTACTCTCAAACAAAAGCATTTCCACTTCATCTTTTTTTTTTAAAGCAACACAGCTTCCCAGTCCTTCAGTTTTATATATATGTGGACTTCATTTTTCATGAAGTATATTTTTTTTTGCTGTTATTTTTAGCACTACAACTCAAGATGCAGCAAATGAAATCTTGGTGCAAAAACCTCTAACTTGCTCTACAGACACAGTGCAGCAGGAACGAAATGACTCCCTGAGCGCTTTGGGTTCTCCGGCAGTCTGTAAGGAAGGTACGGTGTTCTCATCCCGTCTCTGGCTGATGATCTTGAAGGACTTCCTGTAGAGTTCATTTTCACCACGTGCTTCAGGAATGTGACCTGGGCCTGGAAAAAGTGGGGATGGAGAAGGAGCTGGGGGATCGCTCAGCCGCCAAGGACAGAGCTGGATGTGGGTCGGGCAGGAGCTGGAAGGAGCCCTGGGGAGGTGGCCTGTCCCAGGCCCTGGAGAGACCATTTCAGGAAGAAAGTGGAGAGCGCTTGAAGAACGACACTTGCAGATGACCTCTGACCTACACACACACACACACACACACACACACACACACACACACACACACACACACACACACACACACACACACCACTGACAGCCATAATAGAGATGTGAATGAAATGACTGAAGTAGAAACAAAAATTTCAAAGTTCAACACTGAGAAAACTGAAGGAATTTAAAAATTATCTTGTGAGGACTGTCATTCTAGAAATTGTTCTTAATTAATGAGTAATGGTTTCTTTCGCATCGTAGAACATGGCTTAAATCAAAAGGAAGCGTCTACTACAGATTCCAGTCGCCTTTCGGTGGGAGGAGTCACATCACTTGAAGAAGGGGAAGGTCAGGTGTCTCAGCCACAGCATGATGTGCCGTATTTCAGGTTTGTCTGCTATGACCGTGAGAATGTGCGTTCATGTCTAGACATTAAACCCCAAATTAAAGTGTTTAATTTTATGCATACATATTTAATATGGTGAGTGGGGAGGAGCTGGCTTTGGGGGATTTTTACTGAGCAGTTTTAACTCTTCTAATAGCTAGGACACAGTAAGGTTTCTATTCCAAGGGTAGGCAGATGTGTAAGGGAAGTGGCCTTCCCAGCTCCGAAGTCTGACCGTCCCATGCAGGTGTTAACTTTCTTGTGTTATTTTGAGAGGTAGATAATGGATTTGTGGACACATATAGGCCTTTTGTCTTATACGGTACATTGTTTTGTTTTCATTTAGTGGTAAATATTGCTGACAGTCCTTTTCAGCACCTGAAGGACTCTCTCGTATGTGGGCGCAGAGTACTCTCTTGTCCTGCTCTATCATGGTTTATTTAGTCGGGCTCAGTGGATGTAAACAGGGTTCAGCTGCTCACTCTTGAAGCCAAAACAGAAGAGGGAGAGCATCTTATCGATGGACTGCCAGTGTCTGTTGGTAACACACTCCTAGCCCCCAGGAAGCCTTGGGACTGGTCTCAAAATGGAATAAACTGACCAGGCCTGTTGTCCCAGCACTCAGGAGGTAAAGCCAGAAGGGTCTGAAGTTAAAGGTCACCCTTGGCTACATAACAAATTCAAGACCAGCCTGGGATAGATGAGAGCTTCTCTCTCTCTTTTTCTTTTTTCTTGGTCCTCTGAGAATTCCATACAATGTATTTTCATCAAATTCACCTCCAGTATCCTTTAACTCTTTCCTGGTCCACTCTACCACCAAGTTGTTGTTTTTAATAACCCACGGACTCCTCTTTGTGCTCTCCATACACTCCTGGGTGTGGGCCATCCACTGAAGCATGGTGACCTACCAGAAGCCACCCATGTAAAGAAAACTGACTCTCCATCCCTTAGAGGCCATCAGCTGTCAGGGTGGGGGCCAGATCTGTCTTCAGAACTACAAAACAAGCACTGATTTCAAATGCTGTTCCCTCCAGCAGCGTCCGAAGGGTCTTATTTTCCCAGGATAGTGTTTGCAGTACTTAAGAACTTGGCCAGTTAACTAGATGACATGTCATCTCCCTGTCGTACTTGGATGATTTATAATGTGTGGATGTCATGCTTCCATGTAAGCTAGTGTATTATGTGCGCGCCTGGTGCTTGCAGAGGCCAGGAGAGGCCTTTGGATCCCCTGGAACTGGTGTTACAGACAGTTGTGAGCTGCCATGTGGGTGCTGGGAATCAAACCTGGGTCCTCTGGAAGAGCAGCCAGTGCTATCATTTTAATCATCTTTTCCTGAGTATTTCCTCTTAATAACCACTTGAATTGTTTGTACAGTGCAGTTTTTCAATGGAAGGGCCTCCAGAGATGTAAGCTAGGCTGTGGTGCTGTGCCACCCACCTGGTACTGTCAGGGCTAAACCGAGTCTCCTTCCCATTGCCTCAGTCATTCGGTTTCTGTGTCTGTCCATTGAATGTGAACAGTAGACCTTCCTTTTTGCCTATCATTTCATATTTCTTTACTGTTGCGCTTCAAACCCAGGCCTTGTATGTGTTCTGTAGATGTGTTCTGTCTAACATCTCTAGACAGGATGACTCACTCTTGTAATCCCAGCGCTTGGGAGGTTCTCAAATTTCAGGCTAGTAGCCTGTGTTACATAGTGAGACCCTGTCTCAAAGAAAAGGATTTAAGTGGGGCTGGAGAGATGGCTCAGTGGTTAAGAGCACTGACTGCTCTTCTAGAGGTCCTGAGTTCAATTCCCAGCAACCACATGGTGGCTCACAACCATCTGTAACGAGATCTGGTGCCCTCTTCTGGCCTGCAGACAGACATGCTGTATACATAATAAATAAATAAATCTTTAAAAAAAAAAAAAAGATTTAAGAACAAAACAAGCTGTCCTTGGGTTTTCTTCTGAGGGAGTTTGTGGGGTGATCTACCCCACTCCCTCCCATACCTTGTTTGTTTGTTTCTCTTGAGTTTGTGTTGATAGTTTTCCAGTTTTTTACTATGGTGAGATGTACATCATGCAGCTCTTTAAGTATACAGCTCACGGATATTAAATAGAGTGTTATGTGCCCATCACCACCATCCATCTCCAGAGCTTTCATCTTGTAAAACTAAAAAATTCTTTATCTGCTAGACAAATCCCTATTTCTCCCAAGAGCCCTTGACAAACATAGTTCTAGTTTGTCTCTGTGATTTTTTTTTAATTAAGCGTGTGTCATGTAATTAAATAGAATCACACACTATTTGCATTTAATTAACTAATTTCTTTTGGGAACATGAGAGCCTTTTGGATCTCTCTACATAGCCCTGGCTGTCCTGGAACTCATTATGTTGACCAGGCTGGCCTTGAACTCACAAGAGAACCACCTGCCTCTGCCTCCTGAGTGCTGGGATCAAAGGTGTGTGCTACCATATCCAGCCTTTTAATTTATTTATTTTGGTTTTTCAAGACAGGGTTTCTCTATAAAGCCTTGGCTGTCCTGGAACTCACTATGTAGACCAGGCTGGCCTTGACCTCAGAGATCTGCCTAATTCTGCCTTCTGAGGTGCTGGGATTAAAGGCATGCCTGGCCCTTTGTTTTAAGACAGTCTCAAGTAGCCCAGACTTTCCTGAAACTGTATGTTCCTGCATCAGCCTTCTGATTTTATCTTATCACCCCAGGCTAGTTTGTTTTTTTTGGTCTATCTTTGTGACTGGTTTGTTTTACTTAGCATAGTGTCCTTAAGATTGATCTGTAGTATTAACCTTTCTTTCCTCTCTCTCTCTCTTTTTGAGTTGTGATTTCAGTATGTTGTCCTGACTGGCATGGGCCTCACTTTGTAGACCAGACTGGCCTCTGCCTCATAGGGAGACCTGTCTATGCCTACCAAGTGCTGAGTCTACAGACAAACCCCTGTGCCCAGTTTTCCTTTCTCAAGGTTGAATAATATGGGGGGGGGGGGGGCAGGGGGCGTGTCTAGACAGAAAGCTCAGCCATTCAGGGTACTTTGCTGCTCTTACAGGGGAGTTTGGTTTCCAGTACCCCCATGGCAGCTGTCACTCTAGCTCCAGGAAATCCAGTACCCCCTTCTGGCCTCCAAGGCCACTACGCACACATGGTACACTTACATGCATGTAGGCAAGACACTCATATACACTTAGAAGTAAATAAATCTTTTCTTTTTTTAAATTTTGTTTATATGTTACGTATGAGTGCTCTGCGTGTACACCTGCATGCCAGAAGAGGACATCAGATCCTGTTACAGATGGTTGTGAGCCACCATGTGGTTGTTGGGAATTGAACTCAGGACCCCTGGAAGAGCAGTCAGTGCTCTTGACTGCTGAGCCATCTCTCCAGCCCAAAAGTAAATCTTAATCCATACTGGCGTTTTGCTCTTCCATGTGTCTGTCGTTTGTATTTGTTAGTTTTGGTGTTGGTGGTGTCTGTGAAGTCATGCTCTGGTCTCCTGACTGCCTAAACTCACTAGGTCAGCAGAACCTGACTGGCCCAGAGCTCCTGTAGCAGTCTCCGATCTAGATTGAGCCTCCGTGTCTCTGGCTCTGGTGCCCCCACACCCAGCCATCATGACGTTGGGCTTGCCTTCATTTTAGTGATTAGAATTGCTGTGAACACGGGTGTGCAAATAGCCTTTGGGACCCTGCTTTCAATCCTTTGATGTCTACCTGATTTCTCTGCCCTCTGGAATGCCTGGGTGAACCCAGATTGAGCTCCTCCTAGGTCTAGGTCTCTCAGCCTCACTATTACTCACATTTTAGATTGTGTACTTCTTGTTTGGGGGTCGCTTATGTACATTGTCAGGTGTTTGAAGCATCCCTAGCCTATAATGACAAACAAAAATCTCCAGCTAGACTCAATTGTACACACCTTTAGTATCAGCAGAGGGAGGCAGAAGGGAGGAGGATCTGAGTTCAAGGCCCGCTGGGGCTCTGTGGTGACACCTTGTCTTAAGAAAAATCTCGCCGGGCGGTGGTGGCGCACGCCTTTAATCCCAGCACTCAGGAGGCAGAGCCAGGCGGATCTCTGTGAGTTCGAGGCCAACCTGGGCTACCAAGTGAGTTCCAGGAAAGGCGCAAAGCTACGCAGAGAAACCCTGTCTCGAAAAACCAAAAAAAAAAAGAAAAAAGAAAAGAAAAATCTCTGGGCATCATCAAATGTTCTCTGAGGAGCAAAATTAACCCAACTAAGAAATAACTATCTAGGGCTGGAGAGATGGCTCAGAGGTTAAGAGCACTGACTTGCTCTTCCAGGGGTCCTGAGTTCCCAGCAACCACATGGTGGCTCTCAACCATCTGTAATGAGATCTGGTGCCCTCTCCTGGTGTGCAGGCATACATGCAGGCAGAACATTATACATAATCTTAAAAAAAAAAAAGGAAGGAAAAAATACTATCTAATAGATTTTGTAAGGCCCTATCATCTTGTGGAGCGGATTTGTTTGTTTCGGTCCTTGTTTTCTGAGACAGTCTGCTCTGTAGTAGCCGTGGCTGGCTGGAACTCACTGTGTGGACCATGCTGGCCATTCATTTGCACTGCTCTTCCGACCTCTGCCTCCTCAGTGCCGGACGGCAGCTGTGCAGTGCTGTACCTGAGTGAACTTAGAGTCCACAGGTTTATCCTAAGCTTGCTTTGGCAGTCCTTAGTTCTGTGAAGAGTACCTGAGTGTACATTACACACCAAGAGATGCTGGACTCTGAACAAAGAACAGAACAAATCACGAATGGTAGCTTGAGAAGTGGGAAAGTGGGTCTTAGCATCATCTGTCCGGTGTAAATTTTAGGTATAGACAAAGGACATACACAAGGTGTATATGACAGGAAATTTGTCTTTTGTGAGTTTCGTGTATTAAATTTCGTTCATTAAATCCTTACCCATAAAGTCTTCAAAATGGCTATTTTGCCTATTTCCTTTACTGTTTTGTGCCTTTGTTTTAAACCATCCTAGTCTTGTGTGTTAAAGTGTCATAATGGTCAGCCTGAACTCAGGTGGCCACACTTGTAGAACTAAAACAGATGTCACACTTTTAGAAAAATCCTCCAGTCAGAAACTGACAAGTTAACCTCACAGTGCCTGGAGTGGGACAGGAAGCTGGAACTGGACATTCCTGACGATGGTAAGAAAAAAACATTCTTAGTTTTGTTTCTTTTTGTTGTTGGCATTATTTGTTTTATATTATATATTATATAATTTTAATATAATTTAATATTTTTTAATATAATTTAATATTATTATATATTATAATATATTTATATTATATTGTTTTAGAGAGGTTTTCCTAGCACAGGCTGGCCTAGAGCTCACTCTGTAGTTGACGGTGACCTGAACCCTAGTCATCTTGTCCCGCCTGTCAAGGGCTGGGCTTACAGGTGTGCTCAAACACACCTCACAGTAAAAAGGATGATGCTGTGTACTGTTTCTTTTTTTGGAGGAGTAGCAGGGATTGAACCCAGGACCTTTTTGCTGCTAAGAAAGTGCTTGACCAGAGAGCTGTATCTATAGCCCTTGTTTCTATTGATTGATGCATTCTCTCAAAATTAAAACTCTAGCGTTCAACTTTGTAGTTTCAGTATTGCTCAAAACACCAAGAGTTGTTCAACCTCTAATGTCTCTGTGCCAAAGAAGTGTACAGCTTTTGTGTATTTTGTTTTTTAATGTGAACTTGTATGTAGTGTTGTTAATTTCATATTCCTTAATTATACAAATACTATGTTCTAAATTATAATTATGTATATCAGTACGAAAACAAATTTTGGACAAAGTCCTTAGTCCTATTTTATTTGGAGAAGCTATTTAAAAAGTTACCAGCAGCAGTGGTGGCGCATGCCTTTAATCCCAGCACTCGGGAGGCAGAGGCAGGAGGATCTCTGTGAGTTCGAGGCCAGCCTGGGCTACCAAGTGAGTCCCAGGAAAGGCGCAAAGCTACACAGAGAAACCCTGTCTCGAAAAACCAAAAAAAAAAAAAAAAAAAAAAAAAAGTTACCAGTGTGAGGTCCTGGGATACTTATGTACTTGACCTGTTTGAGGTTGAATTCTCATAAAATACAGGAGAAAGGGAATGGTACTCTTTGTGAAGCCATGTGTGATTGAGGATAAACACCACTAATTGTTACTGGTGCTTGAAGCCAGGAGCTAGGGCTCAGTATCTGTGGCAAAGTTTTCTGGATGGTTATTTTTTGTTTTTCTGTAAGAATTTAATTCTGTAAACTCTAGGGATCGGGGGTTAAGTCTCAGTTGGCTGGCTTGCTATAAAGGTCCATTTTCTTTTCTTAACTTCTTCAGCTAAAGACCTTATTCGCACAACAGTTGGTCAAACAAGACTCCTTATTATGGAAAGATTCAAACAGTTTGAAGGGCTGGTGGATAATTGTGAATATAAACGAGGTGAAAAAGAGACGACCTGTTCCGACCTGGATGGATTTTGGGATATGGTTAATTTTCAGGTAGGTGTCAGGTGCTTCCTACGTTTGCTTCTAAGGACAGTAAAGTGAACGGTAGTGGTTTAGCTACCTAGGATGTGATAAGGGAGCTATCCGGGTGCACCGTGTAAGCTGCATTGTCTTTTCCCCACGGTGTCAAATAGTCTGTGACAGGTAATTCTACAGGGGAGGCATGAGCCAGTGCAGTTAGTGAATTCTCTTGTGTGTCGGGCATTGAAGAAATGATAAAAATGAAAAGAGCTGGCCGTAGTGGCCCATGTCTTTAATCCCAGGCAGAGGCTGGTGGATCTGAGTTCGAGGCCAGCCTGGTCTACAGTTCCAGGACAGCCAGAGTACACAGAGAAACCCTGTCTTCAACACGAAACAGACGCGAAGCCGAGTGAATGGTTTCGCTAGCAGCCCTCAGATACAGTGTGACATTGTCATGTAAAGCTGAGTGTTGGTGGAGGCAGTGGCTGGGAGGCTTTTTGGAGGAAGAACATTTTCTACCTTGCTGAGTTTATTTCAGAAATAAGCATATGGGGAGCTGAAGAGATGGACCAGGGGTTAAGAGCACCTGCTCCTGTTGCATAGGACTACAATTCTGTTCCCAGCACCTACATCAGGCAGCCTGCAAAGACCATGACACTTTATGTAAAGGATTTTCACCTTCTCTATACACCTGCCACACCTGCATTGGGGGCTTCCCTCTGCCGGCGAGCACTCGGTCATCAGGGCATCCCTTCTTCCTCATCTCGGGCTTTGAATTTGTAGTGTTTATCCCCTTTCCTTCTCCTCTCCCTAAAAACATTGAGAAGGAAAGCATGAAAATGAACAGCCGAGCTTAAAAAGTTGGAAAAAGACCCGAACAGACGCCACAGCCCAGAATGAAAACAGATGGTGACTGATGAGATGGTGAGCTTGTAACTGTCAGCATCATATGCCACCAGGCAGTTAGCAGTTAGAGCAACAAGGTAACAGCTAACCAGACGCTTAGAAAACCCTGACAGTGAATGCTGGTGAGCAAGCAGCAGGACACGGGGCAGCAGGAACTCTGTCATTGCTGGTGATGGGGCCAGGTTAGAAGACGGTTTGGTGGTTCCTGGCAAAACTAAATAGACTATGACGTTGTGGTCCCAAAGTCACCATCCTGAGTGTTTACTTAAGCGATCGACAGAGTGTGTTGGCATGTGATTTGTGTGTGGTGCCAAGAGCAACGCTGTTTGTGTTTGCCAACATCTGGGGAAAACAAGATGTCCCTTAATGAGGTCAGTGATCGCTGTTTTTAAAGGGATTCTGTGTGTGTTATGAGGAAGCAGTGGTACTGAGGCCATCTTTTCTACCACCACAGTGATCCATCAATCAATCCGGGAGAGTTATGCATATATAACATCCTTTCCGTAGGTTATAAGATGTCTAGGCCAAAACTACCAATGAATAAGTTTACCATAAAAATTCTTGATTTGAACACTGTTTACAGTGACTTAAGCTGAATAACCCCAGCATTTGGGAGGTAGAGTATGTCCTGGACTGTGCAGTGAGATGTGGGTCATCCCACAGTGACTTAAGACCCTACCATTCCTACACACTCATGCACAGTCTCTTTCTCTCTCTCCCTCCGTCCGTCTCTCCCTCTCTCTCTCTTTCTCTCTCTCTCTCTCTCTCTCTCTCTCTCTCTCTCTCTCTCTCTCTCTCACACACACACACACACACACACACACACACACACACACACACACAATCATATACCAAGTCTCTTTCTCTTGCACACAGACACAGTCTTTCTCACACTCATACACAGTCTCTCTCTCTCTCTCTCTCTCTCTCTCTCTCTCTCTCTCTCTCTCTCACACACACACACACACACACACACACACACACACACAGGATTTTACGTGTAATAACTAACCAGTTCTGGGTCACCATTTTCAGTTTATTTAACATAGTCATTTTATAGTCATAAAGTAGCAATTTTAACATATCATTAATGGGATGAACTTGTGCTTTTATTAACAGGTAGATGATGTAAACCAAAAATTCAACAACCTCATCAAACTTGAGGAAGCTGGATGGAAAAACGATAATAATCCAAGCAAAAAAGTCCTCCGGGTAGGTTTGTGCATTTCTACCCAAATTTCTAGCATAGATTCTTCTCTGGTTTTTGTTTTTTACAAAAAACATGTATTTATGTGGGTGGGTGGGTGGGTGGGTGGTGGCCCAGTTGTGCCACGGAGCACATGTAGAGGTCAGAGGACAACTTGGAGACATTGATTCTTTACTTCTACCATGTAAGTTTTGAAAATATTTAGCTTTGGGTTTCTTGTTTCACAAACTAAATTTCATATATTGCTTATTACATTCTGATTGCTTTTGGGGGGGAAAGCAAGGCTATAATCAACATGAAGTGTAAGATGTGTGTTTCTAAAGAGAGGGAAGGAAGAGATGTGTGATTGAATTGGGGTGTCCAGGTGACATGTATGTTTCTAGATAGTGGGTAGATGGGCATGGGTTTGTTCTTAAAGCCGCACCTATGTTGACAGGTGTGGTGTGGCACACTTGTAATAGCAGCTCTTGGGAGGCTGAGACAGAATGATTACCATGAGTTCAAGGCCAACATGGGCTCCGTAGCAAGTTTCAGGACAGCCAGGGCTACATAACAAGACTGTGTCTTACAAAACATAACAGACCTCCTACATTTATATATTTCTTTGTAATTGCAATAGCTGTAGATAATTCATGTTTTGTTTATGCTAAATTCCAAGTAGTCCCATCTTAAGCTTTATAGCAGTCTATTTAGAGGGGTGCTATATCTAAAATTTATGGTTGGAAAAATGAAAGATTAAATAATTTGCCCAGGGTAGTGCTGGATTTCATTCCAGGCCTTTGTATTCCACAGTTCATGCTCTTACTGAGCAGATCATACCTCTTCACTGTTGATAAGCTTTTTGTGTGATGGACTGTAGAGTAATAAGATCTTATGTATTTCTTCCTCACTATGCTTATAAGGTTTTCTATTCTCCTGTAAAACATGCTTTGTCAATCTAATAAGCGTCCATTAGGGGTCAAGAGCACTAGTTCTTTCTTGCACACACACAGGGTACCAGCTCTGGGGGTTGATGCTCTCTTCTGGACTCGGGGACACCTGCACTCATGCACAGTCTCATACAGACACACACATGTACACATTAAGATCTTTTTTAAAGTCCATTTTTCCTACGCTTCAGATGGACATTTGCCTTATTAAATTGTCAGTTTTCCTTATGATGTTGGAAGAACACTTAGTTTATAAACTCAGGTTGATTCAAACTTTATAGTGTGTTATGCAAACAAAGCTGTTCTGAATTCCATCTTAGCAGAGCAAAGTGATAAAGAATTAAAAGAAACCTTATTTTCCCCAGTGAAGTCTCACTCCAAGGATCTGAGGGGAATGATTAGGTGGTTGAATGAATATCAAATCCTCTATAAAATAAAGGATGTTATTTATTTAAGGTACTAAGACAATGATAAATGTTTTTGAGATGGGTCTCACTATGTATCCCAGCCTGAACTCAAACATGGAATCCTCCTACCTCAGCTTCCAGGATGCTGGGATTGTTGCAATGCTGCTCCTGACATCCTGTGGGTATTTCTTATTGTTTAGATCTGAAAGTAGTGTCAGTGGCTGTATCATATAAGAGTTGTAATTCTGCATGTGACCACCAGATGTCTCTCTCCTACTTTGTTTTAGGCTACAGTTTGGTTGTTTGGGGGAGGTTTATGTCTGAGCTAAACACCAAGCCCTTAAGGCTACTGTTAATCAACAGTAAACTAATAAAACTAATCTCTTACCTATACTTTGACACACCCTTCACTCTTATACATTTCCCTCAGTTTGTCAGTCTTATTTGTTACTCCCTCTTTAAATGTGTTCGAGATCTAACCTTATTACACTGAAACTAACCAGCTTGCCTGGTCGGTCAGACATCTTACTATGTCTCAGCTCCCCAAGTGCTGTTCCATCTCTCCAGCCACATGTCCCGTGCATCTTAACCTGCTTCTTGGTGTCCCAAATCTGTACTGCATACAAAAGTTACTGCTCATGCTCAAATTCTGCACACCGTTATCTCAGAGTATCTTTAGTAAAATCATTTCCGTGAACTGTTTTCCTGTCTCAGGAGAATGGCATCGCCATGCCATCGGGTGTATATCCTCCCAATTTTAGTTACATATTTCTCGTCACTGCTCTACAGGCAGTGGAACTTGGGAGAATGGAGTCCATAAATGAGGTAGATTAAAGTCTCGTGCAATAGCCAACTTTATTCAGAGCCTTTAACACTATTCTCTGAGGATTAAGAAAGGTCACATGAGTAAATTTCGCATGAGTTCATGCTGTATAGAATCACAAGGATAAGTCACAGGTGGTAAAACATGTTTTTTCCAGAGAGGAATATAAAGGATCATTTAAACATTTACTTGAATAACAATAGCAAGCAATAATTAGAAATCTGAAGTAAACTCACCTCTATCTGCTACACCTTGGAGGAGCACAAAACACATTCCAAGAACAATTCTGTGTTCTGCGGAAACAGGTCACGTGAGTGTTTTCGACTGTTCTTACAAGCATTCAGAATTTTTCTCACTCCATTCCTGGACTGTATTCCAATAGTTTTCTGTAGCACGAATTCTAATTCTAAAAACCTCGAGTCAGATATCAGGGTGAAAGCTGAAAGATGAGAGAAGCAGAGCAGCCAGCCAGCCACTAGAAAGACTTCTTACCTCTAGGAATCTTCAGACTGAGGGGGCGGAGCTCCTGTCTCTACTCTGCCTTATCACTTTCTCTCTCCGCCCAGCCATATCACTTCCTGTTTCCTCCTCCCAAGTGCTGTTTTCTTCCTGTTTTTTGTTTGTTTTATTTTTTTAGATGAGGAAGTTCTAGACCATCCTGCACCACACAATGAGGTATTTTTCTTTGTTTTGTTTTGTTTTCCAGACAGGGTTTCTCTGTGTAGTTTTGGTGCCTGTCCTGGAGCTCGCTCTATAGACCAGGCTGGCCTCAAACTCACAGAGATCTGCCTATCTCTGGCTCCCGAGTGCTGGGACTAAAGGCGTGCACCTCCACCACCCGGTGCAATGAGGTTCTTTTTTTTTTTTTTTTAAATATTTATTTATTTATTATGTACCAGATCTCATTACAGATGGTTGTGAGCCACCATGTGGTTGCTGGGAATTGAACTCAGGACCTCTGGAAGAGCAAGCAGCCAGTGCTCTTAACCTCTGAGCTATCTCTCCAGCCCTACAATGAGGTTCTTAACCAAAACAAAAACTGAACTTTTTTTTGTTTTGTTTTTTTTAAACCGGATGTCTTAGTGAAGAGACACTATAACCAAGGCAAATCATATTAAAAAAAAGCATTTAATTGGGGTCCTGCTTACACTTTTAGAAGGTTAGTCCATGGTCATCATGGAGGAAAACAAATTGGCAAGGTGCTGGAGCAGTAGCTGAGAGCTTGCTATCCAGAGGCAGCAGGAGGAGAGAGAAAGAGGCCCCGTGTGGGCTTACGAAGCCTCCTAGCCTCCCGGCCTCCCAGCCTCAGCAACACACCTCCTCCAACAAAGTCACACCTACTTCAACAGGGCCACACCTCCTAATTTTGCCCAGATGGTTCCACTAACTGGGCACCAACCATTTAAACGCGTTAGCGTTTGGTGGCCAATCTCATTCAAACCGCCATACCACACAGGGTGATACTTGGTGTGGGGATGCCGGTCTTTAATCTCAACTGGTCCTAAGGTTAGAGTGGGTGTGCATTCAAGACCAGCTGGGACAACTTAGTGAGACTGTCAGAAAATAAGTTATAAAGGGCTAATGACTTACTTGAGTGGTAGAAAGACTTCCTGCCATGTACCTCAGTACCAAAGGAACAGCAAGAGGATGGTAATGTTCAAGGTGGTATATTAGGTTTTCTGTTGCTGTGAAGAGACACCGTGACCACAACAACTCTTATAAAGGAAAAACATTTAATTGGGGCTGGCTTACAGTTTCAGAGGTTCAGTCCATTATCATCATGGTGGGACATGGCGGCGTTCAGGCAGACATGATGCTGGAGAAGGGGCAGAGTGTCCTACATCTTGACTTGCAAGCAACAGGAAGTGGTCTGAGTTGCTGGGTGTGGCTTGAGCATGTATGAGACCTCAAAGCCTGCCTCCGCAGTGACATACTTCCTCCAAGAAGACCATACCCACTCTACAAGGCCACACCTAATAGTGCCACTCCCTATGAGCTTATGGGGGCCAGCTGCATCAAACCACAGATGGTAATGTTCGGTCCTCAGTACCAAAGGAACAGGAAAAGCATGGTGATATCACCTTTAATTACTACTGTTTCTCTCTGCAGAAAAAAGTTGTGCCTGCCAGAACAAGCAAGGCAAAACAGGATGACGATGGAAGGATGGCGGCTAGAAATCGTCTCGCTGCCATCAAAAATGCGATGAGAGAGAGACTGAAGCAGGAGCATGCCCCAGCCGCAGATGTGCAAGCACCAAAGGAAGTCGACAAAATAGTGTTCGATGCTGGGTTTTTCAGGATTGAGAGTCCTGTCAAATCGTTTGCAGGTTTGTATTTTTGCAGAGACTTAAGAGAAATATTTGGGCCAAATGGGAGCTTGTGTAAAAGGTGAAACGTAATTTTCACATGAAAAGATGAAAGTGCACCGATTTCTAGAAAATAGACTATGTGCGTGCAAATCACCTTTTGAGAGGTGTGATCAGATTGGCTTGTGTGTGATTTATCTTTTAAGATCATGTTTGTGTTTTCCAAGAGATTCCATAGCTGCTACTGCCATGTAATCCCAGTCTGTAGGTTCTGTGACAAGTTAGATTAGAATTCAGATGCAAAAGAAATTGGACCTGGGCTTTGCTCTTCCCTGAGCAGTCGAGCTGACTGCAGCCTGCCTCTCCGCATGAGAGATGGGGAGGTACCTGAGCTACCTTGGTGGAAACCTGTACATCGCTGCATTTTGTTTGCTGTTCATTGAGATTCTTGGGATCAAACTCAGCTTTGCATAAGTAAGCTAGGCAAGCACTTGTCCATTGAGTGATAGCCTCCTTTTTTGAAATTCTCTCCTTTGAAACAAGGTCTGGTTATATTTCCCAGGCTGTCCTTGAACTCATGCAGGCCTGGAACTTGCTCAAATCCTCCTGCCTTTGCCTCTGGGGAGGCTGGGGTGTTAGGCTTGTACCACCAGGTCCCACTTCATATCGCTGAATTCAACTGTTTCTCTGTATGCTGCTGCTCACTCCACTTGAGATCGCTCTCTCACCTCCTGCTGGGACTGTCTGATTCTGGCACCAACCATCCAAGTGCTGATGGGAAAAAGCTGAGTGTCTCAACAATTCATGTATAAATATTCACTTGTTTCCGTGTATTAACCTGTTTTTTGGCTATATCTGGTAACTACATCAGGATACAGCCTGTGCCTCAACCTTCCAGGAAATATTCTGCTTTACAAAATAATCAAAGGAACTTATTATAATTAATATTCAAACTGGGGTTTTGTTTTTGTTCAGTTTTTCAAGACAGGTTTCTCTGTGTAGCCTTGGCTGTCCTGGAATTCACTCCAGCCAGGTTGACACTCTTGACCCAAGCATTCATTTGGGTTAGCTAAGGATTCGCTCACTTGCTAATTGCATTATACCTTCTAAAATATTCTCACTGTTGTCTCAATTGTCAGAGCTGCCCCTCTTTTTATTTTTTAAGGTTTAGTGTTTTATGTGTATTGATGCTTTGCCTGCATGGTTGTCTGCACCGTGTGTGTGTGTGTGTGTGTGTGTGTGTGTGTCTGGTGCCTGCAGAAGCCCAGGGCCTGGAGTTACAGCTGTTGTGAAGCACTGTGAGGTGCCAGGAGTCAAACCTGGTTCCTCTAGGAGAGCAGCTAGTGGGGGTTTTTGTTTTTTGTTTTTTTTGGTTTTGGTTTTTCGAGACATGGTTTCTGTGTGTAGTTTTGGTGCCTGTCCTGGATCTCGCTCTGTAGACCAGGCTGGCCTGGAACTCACAGAGATCCAACAGGCTCTGTCTCCCCAGTGCTGGGATTAAAGGCGTGTACCACTGCCGCCCGGCCCAAAGTCAAACCTTTTAAGAGCAGTTCTGTAACATTGTAGGCATGGATAGCAAAGGGACACGCTGTCTAAGCGTAATTCTTCAAAGGAAATCCCTGGCACTTGTCTGGTGTTGATAAGAGAAGGCCTGGTTAGGATTTGCATTGCTTTTCTGAATGAAAAGTGAATGAAAGGACTTTTGCTATGGAGGTTACTTTCTTTTTCTAGCACTTTCTTCTGAACGTCGTTCTCAGAGATTTGGAGCACTTAAGTCTGCCAGCAGAGTCGTTCCTGAGAGTGGGGCTGCAGGGGACCTTCCGAATCAAAGGGTTTCGCTGGAGAATCCTGATCCTCACAGCAGCAAGAATGAAAGTGTCGCTAAGACATTGTTTCCGGACATTCTCGAAAGCAGGTATTTCTTCACTGTGCATTACAGGGTTAACGGTGCTGGTATTAACTGTCCTTTCTCAGGGTTAAGCTGGTAAAATGTGACGGACGTTTCACAGATGGATGACCTGTAACACATACGCTAGACTTGCTCTTCTCTAACTGAGATTTCAGTCAGAAGCAAGTTTGGTGGTGGTAATCCTGGCCACTCAGGAGACAGGTGGAGTGATGATTTAACCAGGAGCTTGAGGCCAGCCTAAGACAGTGGCACAGCCTGTCTTAGAAAGCAGAGAGATCAGAGTTGGTCAGTGGTCACGTTTAGATGGGCAGAGTGGATGGCGCAGTACAGGGAGGAAAGCAGAGTGGTGTCCTGGTATTTAGCAGAGCTGAGCTCAAGACCCACCACATGACTGGCCAGCTGTGAAAACTGGGGGCATGTTAGTTAAGTGAGATTCGCTCTCCTCATCTCCAGAGCAGGACTGATGACAGTCTGCTGCTTCTGGGGTGCTCGAGAGGCACATCCTGTCACACTGGTCTGTATAGGAAGTAGCCAGTGTGTGCAGACGACCTAGATGTCACTTTAGGTTGTTAGCTAGTGTCCGCCCATGCAGCAGCCATGTCAGGTGCCCAGTGAGGAAAGTTAAATGGTATCTTAATGAAATGCCACTTGCAGTTGGCCAAACTGGATCCATAAGAATGTCACCTCTCCACAAATGCATCGAAATAATCTAATAACGGTTCATAAATGCACAGCCCATGTGATGGGGAAAGGGATTTTAAACAAGTAGGAAATAAAATTGTAATCTGATGTCTAAACAATGTTATTGGGCTTATGAACTAATTTGAACTTTGGAAAGTGTTGAACACTCGTCATTGCAAAAAATATCACTAAGGGGGTGCGGGGAGGCAGGCCGTGCGAGTGAAAGTAGGTGAAGTTCATGAACGTTCTGAACTATTTGATAAAGTCTTTCTAAATTTCCAATATACACAAAAGCATTTTTAGCTTTGTGGGCTACAAAAATGCTTTTGGTGTTATAAAAAAATCTGTTTTATAAACTACTAATTCATTAACATGTTACTTTGTATAACTTATGGTTTATTATGCATAATAACATTTGACTCATAAGTATTTGTCCCCTCAAAATGAGAATCTGGGGCCAGCAAGATGGCTCCGTGGGTAAAGGTACTTGATTTGCAGGCCAGGGCCTGAGTTGGGTCTGTACAAACGACGTAAAGGGGGAAGAGAGAGCTCACTGCTGCCAGTCACTCGGACCTCCCATGTGCAGTGTGGCCTTCATACACATACAGTTAACTCTTTCAAATGTTGTTCACTTGCAAATGTCCGTCAAGAAGGCATCTTAAAAACAAACAACTTTGCAATAATAAGTTGTTCAAGATTCATTTTTATTAATCCCAGCACCCAGGAGGCAGAGTCAGGTGGCTTTGAGTTCCAGGCCAGCCTGGTCTACAGAACAAGTTCCAGGATGGCCAAGGTTACACAAAGCTAGAGAAACCCTGTCTTGAACACACACACACACACACACACACACACACACACACACACAAGATTGATTTTTATTTATGTGTATATACATTATGTGTATGCTTCATGTGTGTGTAGGTACCTGCAAAGACAGTGTGTGTGTGTGTGTCCCACAGAGTGCAGAAGAGAGTTGTAGGTTTCCTGAAGCCTGAGTTACAAGCAATTGTAAGCTGACCAACATGGGAAGCAAACTCCCAACCTCTGTAAGAACAGCAAACTCCATCTCTCCAGAAGAGACTATTTTTAAAACAAACTTTGAAGAAATGGAAATTAACATTCTGTTTATTCACTTTGAACGTGTGGATTCATGCATTCATGCCGTGGCATGGTGTGTGGAGGCCAGAGCACAACTTTTCAGGGATCAGTTCTCTCCTCCCAACATGTTCTAGGGGTTGAACTCAGGTCATCAGACTTGGTGGCAGGGAACCATCTCGTGGGTCTCCAAAGAGATTATGACAGATAAATATCTTAATTTGTATTTTATTAACATACAAAAAGATGAGTTTTGTTGTGGCAGTCTCAGGTTTTTTGTTTGTCTGTTTGTTTGTTTTGGTGGTGCTGGGTTTAACACAGGGCCTCACACATGCTAGGCAAGTCCTCTGCCAGCCCTAAACTTTGTTCTTTTAAATGACTTTTTTTTTTTTTTCCGAGACAGGGTAGCTTTGTGCCTTTCCTGGAACTCACTTTGGAGACCAGGCTGGCCTCGAACTCACAGAGATCCGCCTGCCTCTGCCTTCCGAGTGCTGGGATTAAAGGCGTGCGCCACCACTGCCCGGCTCTTAAATGACATTCTTATTATGCATATTGTGTCTGAATGTTTGTGGGCCCATGCATACCCAGACCTGGTCTAAACCTCATTATGATTAGAATATATTGAATTATACTAAAGTAATGTAGCCGACTTGAAGACAGCATGGCACGTCTGTAGTCCCAGCACTTGGGAAGCTGAGGGAGGAACATTGAGAAGCCAGCCTGGGTTACTCTTTCATGAAAAACAAAGCAAATCCGGCCACAGAGGTCATCCTCATCTTGACCCTGGTTATGTGGCTCTGGATTTGGCTACAGTGAGCGTTGCAGGGGGAGCCGTATTCGGCTGAGTAATTGGCACAGGAAGGGAACCTGTGAGCCATCAGGCAATAACTGTAGCCAGTCTGTACAGCTGAGGCAGGCTCTCGGGCCAGGCTCTATCTCTGACCTCCTTAGGCAAAGTAACACCCTCCATGAAGGATGGGCTCAAAGCACAGGTCAAACGACTGTGATATGCTTGATTATTGGAGTATAACCACTGTCTGTTTCAGGTCCAGCAGAGTGGAAGACACTTCGAGTCCTGGAGAGCAAGATTCAAGTGCCATAGACCACGTAAGTCTATTGCAAGGTGGCGGTAGGTAGCCAAGAGTGTCATATATTTGTGTCAGACAGGAAGTAACTCAAAGAAAGGGAAAAAAAATAACAAAACTTGCATTGGAAGTCTATGTGAATCATGCAGTAATCGTTCTCATCTGAATGGCCCTTGGGTGGTTTGAAACACAGCTCTCTTGGTATTCCTCAGGACACACCAAGATGAATGTAGAACCCGTGAACGAGGGCAAGGGCCAGCGATCTTCGGCCTCTTTTTAAGTGTTTTGAATTACTTCATGTGTAAATGTTTTGCCTGCATATGTGTATCTGTGCCCTGTGTGCATGTAGTGCCCGTGGGGTCAGAGATGGGTGTCAAGTCTCCTGAACATGGAATTACAGAAGATTGTGAGCTGCCGTGTGGGTCCTCTGGAAGAGTTTGCTGACGTGGCTGTTTGCGTCTGTGTGTTATGTGTGTCTTCTTTCACTTTGTAGGCCTGGCAGGCGTGTCCCGGGACCTCTGTGCCAGCATCCTGGGAAGCACTGTAGTCTGCTGCCACCAGGCCCCGTTTGCTCTCGTGAATTTACTTTTCTTTCACAAAAAAGTCTGCCCATCTTTGAGCTGGATGCAGGTGCTTGCTGAGAGCAGCCTGCCTTCATTCCTATCAGTTCTTTGAGGTGTGAAACGAGACAGTAGGGTTCAGTGTTCTTTAGACTTTTTGTGGGGTTTTTTGTTGCTGTTTTGACAGGGTTTCTCTGTGCAACATGCCTGGCTGTTCTGGAGCTCTTTGTGGACCAGACTGGCCTGGAACTCACAGAGATCCACCTGCCTCTGCCCCCTAAAGTTCGTGGATTAATGACGTGCACCACCTCCGCCCAGCCTTCTTTAGACTTTTCAATATGTCAGCCTTCTGTTTTGTTTTTTTCTCTTACATATCACAGCAGTAAGACTTTTTTATTTGTTCCAATTATGAGTAATTGGAATCTGTGATGCCCATTTTTACCTCTAGGATGTAAATAAGATGAATGTCGCGATGGATTGTTCTCCTGCCGGTGGAGTGGCCGATGACACTAAGCAGACAGAGGCACTTTCCGAAGTGGAAGGTGCCGAGCTGCATTCTAAAGTCAGTTCCCAAGATGTGCTGATGAGTAATCCTGAGAAAAACTCCCCCTCACGAAGTGCCTCCTCACAGGAAGAAGGCGAAGTGTCCCAGTCAGGTAAAGTTTTCTCAGATACAGCGAAGCCTGGATAAACAAATTAGACGAAGGTGTGATTGTCATAGAATTCTGAGAAGTAGTTTCTCATGATGTAGGTTAAGATATTAGAGGCTCACTGGAAATATCATGCAAACTAGTTTCAGAATACTTTGTTCTTCAACCAGGTGTGGTGGACCAAAACAGAGGCAGGAGGATTACTACTAGTTCAGGGCCAGCCTGTCCTACACATGGTATTCCAGGCCAGCATGAGCAATACAGTGAAACCCTGTCTCAAAACAACAGAAAGAATCCGGTGCTTCTGACCCGGGGCTTGAGAGACAGGTGCTGGTCCACACTGGAGATGAGGGGCATTGGTGTGAAACCTGGTTGGGAGTCCACACAGTCAGAAAAATTCCTTCAGTTCCCTTCTTCTGCCCATATCCCCAAAACTGTCTTCAAAATCCTCCATTTTTCCTCTCAAATGCCTGTTTCTATCTTCTTATGTGCTGTGGTTATTCTGTAAAGGGGACTGGGCCTCACAGTTGTGTTACAGTATATAATAAGGGCCTTGTCTCCTGTTCTGTGATGCTGTTCTCAGGTCTGCTGGAGACCCAAGGGACGGTACAATGTTACAGCTGTGCAGACTTTTCATGTCCTTACCTGGACTTCTTTTGTGTGAGACAGGATCTCACTAGGTAGCCCTGGCTGGCCTGTGACTTGCTGTGTAGACCTGCAGTGCAGGACCTCATGTAGGTCTACCTGCCCCTGCCTCCTGAGGGCTATGATTAGAGGCATGTGTCACCACCGCCTGGCCACCCCTATACTTAACGTAAGAATTTTACCTAGAAATCTAATTGCATTAAAAAATAGCTGGGCATGGCTTTGTCTTAGCATTTGATTGTAGTTTTCCCTATCTTTTAAAGCTTTGTCCGTTTGTAGAATGTTCTTTAAAATGATTTTCTCTTGTTTTTCAGTACCGTTGCACAGACAGGTCACTTCTGAACTCTACCCTCTCGATCCAGTAAGTTCCCACCTTAATTGGGCAAGTGTCTGTATGTTCTAGATTTTTCTGACTGTAAAGTTTATTTTTATCTTACTTACGGTTACTGTGTGGGTGCGAGCCTGGCGCAGCATGTGTATGGAGGTCGGAGGACAAGTTCTGGGAGTGAGTTCTTCCCTTCAGTTGGGGTTTCCAGGGATGGAACTCAAGTCGCCACCCCTTTTACCTGCTGAGACTTCTCACCCATCCTGGTTTTGTTTGGTTTCAGAATAGGGTTTTGTTCTAAAGACCAAGCTAGCCTCTAACTCTCCCTCTGTGATACTGAGATTTCAGTTTCTCGTATAAAATGAAACTCCTCCCTTTTCACTTGTGTGCAGGATTTTTGTCTTGCCATTACCTGTTCTAAAGTGGGAAAGGACTGGAGGGCCGACTGTAATGGCTGCCCTCCCAGAGCACCTGGATTCAGGTCCCAGCACCCACAGGGCAGCACACACACCATCTGTAACTATAGTTCCAGAGCATCCACCGCCCTCTTCTGGCCTTCGTGGGCAGAACACCCGTACACACGAAATACTTGTATTTTTAAATTTTTAATTGAGAAAAGGCTTCCATATTTATACCCTGTAATAGTCTTAACCCCTGACATGCATTTTGTTTGCTATTCAAATCTGATAGGACAAATTAGCTGAAAACTTACCAAATAAGTGGCTTAGATTCTGCCAGATGTTTCCAAGTGGTTCAAGTTTTTGTTTTTCTGTTTTGTTTTTAATAATTATTTTTATTTCATGTACATTGGTGTTCTGTCTGTATGCATGTCTGTGTGAGGGTGTCAGATCTTGTAGTTACAGACAGTTGTTAGCTGCCATGTAGGTGCTGGGAATTAAACTCAGGACCTCTGGAAGAGCAGTCAGTGCTCTTAACCACTGAGCCATCTCTCCAGTCCCTCAAGTTTTTATAATAAAGTATGAAAAAAGAAAAGATCCAGGCAGTGATGGCACACACCTTTAATCCCAGCACTCAGGAGGCAGAGGCAGGCGGATCTCTGAGTTCGAGGACAGCCTGGGCTACAGAGTGAGTTCCAGGACAGCCAGAACTACACAGAGAAACACTGGTCGTGCATTTTTGATAATTTCATTGTTCCATAGGGAAATTTACGAAACTTATTAATTGGCAGTGCAGGAAGTTTATTGGGGGCAGCTCTTGATGGTGAACTCAGTCACTTCTCTGCATTTGCTCTTCAGCCAGCCCTAAGCAGCAGCAGTCCGTGCACACGGGCAGAGACCAGACAGCGAGACCGCGCCAGATACGTCTCCTTTGGTGGCGACCTCATCGTCTTCTCACCGCTGAGACCCCGAAATAGAGAGCACCAGGAGGATTTTTAACTTCAAAACAACCCCAAACAGGTTTTTCCTTCATATCATTAGTTCTCTGATAATTCTTAAATTGTTGGAAAATTTAAGAATACCCATTAGTATTCACTTCTGTTTGGTCTATCTACATTGTATTACATGATGTTTTAATGTCCTATGTTCATCCAGACACACTTCAGTGGTGATCATGTAAATATGCAGGTTATGTAAAATATTAAACGTGAAGCAATATCCGCATCTGCGTCCTCATTTTCTACTTCTTCATTTGAACTGGATCTGTTGACAGCAAATAGCATTGATTTCCATTGTTCCTTTAGGTGAAGTTTTCTGGATCATGAAGTCCATTTATTGCAGGTCAACCCTGCTGCCTCTGGTAATTGTCTCTTTAACAGCACCAGCTACCATTGACAAGGAAGGGGGTGTGAGGGGGGGCACCTTAATATATTCTTAATTACAGGATGCTGTGAGCTACCTCATGTGGGAGCTGGAGGCCAGGTCCTGGAAGAGCGGTGTGCACTCTTGACGGAGTCATCACTCCAGCTCTATTCTTTGATAAACTCTTAGCTTTGTGATTATAAAACACAGTGCTAATTCAGGAGGGAGACGGCCCAGCAGATGAAGGCACTTCACATGGCATATGCCACCCCACACACATACGTGCATACATACACACATACATACATACATACACACACATACATACATACATACATACATACATACATACATACATACATACATACAATAGAAAATAAATACAAAACACAGTGCTCCAGACAACAGCACTAACAAATGCTAATAGCCAGACCTGCATTGTTGTTTTGGTCTGAGTGTGAGCCGAGGATTGGAAGAAGACATTCTGCAATAGGAACTTTGTAGGTTATTTTTTAAGATTAGACATTTTCAAAAGAGAAAGCTCAATCTACCTTTAATGTCAGAAGTAAATGTGATTGTGCCATTTGAGAAAGATGGTGTTTATTATGAAGCCCAAGCAACTTATTGGAAGGTTGCATAAGATGTTTGCACAAAGGAATGTTCATGGAATGCCTCTTACCAAAAGATGAATATTGATTTAACAGTCAACTAATGTGTCGGGAACTTTGTTGTCGGCCACCAGCTCACAAATAACAACGCGGAGACTTCTTTTTTTTATTTTATTTTATTTTATTTTACAATACCATTCAGTTCTACATATCAGCCATGGATTCCCTTGTTCGCCCCCCTCCCCTTCCCCCCAGCCCACCCCCCTACGCGGAGACTTCTTAATTATGGAAGCTTCGCCATTAGCTTGAGCTGGACCCACCAGCTCTTATAACTTAAATTAACCTATTGATATTAATCTATATTCTGCCACATGGTATTACCTCCATACTGCCCATCTTGCTTCTTCCAAGTCTGGCTGGCAATTCCACCTTTCTTCTTCCCAGAGTCCTCTCTGTGCCCAGAAGTCCCGCCTATCTCTCCTGCCTAGCTATTGGCTGTTGAGCTTTTTATTACACCAATCACAGCATCACATCCTTACACAGTGAACAAATACTCCACATGATGCAAAGTTCCAGGGCAGTGAGATTGCCTGATGGCTAAGGGAACCAAGCTTGACCTGAGGTTGATGCCTGGACCCTACATGGCGGAAGGAGAGAGCAAGCTCTCTGCATGATCTTGTTCCTTCAGGTGTTGACTGCAAGTGCTTGCTTTTTTTGTTTTTGTTTTAATGTATATGAGTGACCTGTCTTCATGCACACCAGAAGAGAGAATCAGAGCCCAATCAATGTTGATGGTTGTGAGCCACCATGTGGTTGCTGGGAATTGAACTCGGGACCTCTAGAAGAACAGCCAGTGCTCTTAACCGCTGAGCCATCTCTCCAGCCCCCGCAAGTGTTTGACTTTACCAACCTTTTGATTTCTGTTCTTCCTGGGATACCAGCTTGTGACAATTAACAGTTTAAATTGTTTGAGAAGATGGCACTGTAGAACAGACAATTCTGACATTTCCCTAATCTTTGAGCATATTGGTGATAGGAAAGATAGAAGCTTTCGGTAGGAGAATGTGGATATAAAAACCAAGACACAGAAAGTCTCATTGGTATCGAATACTGGTTTGATGGCAATGACTTATGGCTTTAGAAGAAAAATGGGCTAAAAACAGCCTATACTACAGCTATTTAAGGACTGTATTACGTGACTGTCCCATAAATAATCGTGACTGAGAATGGTTCCAGTCACCTATTGGTGTGGCCTTGGCAGTGGAGCAGTGTACAAGATTGCGGTGATGCTGGTGTGAGCATCCTGCTCCCTGTTGTATGGAAGAGTCTACATGGTACACCACATAATTCTGGGAGACAAGTGCAGTGTGCGTTAGCAGCCTCAACCCCTCTTGTTACCGTGTCCAGATTGGGTTCTGTACATGGCACCCTTTGATCTTTACTCGGAATCACCTAACAGTACTAAGTAGCATGGCTGCCCAGATGCCAGTGGTGACTGCCTACTGGTGGACCGTTAGCACTCCTCATATATTTCCTTTTAGAAATTCAGGATGGCTTACTAAATATTACATACTTTCCTTTGCATTACTTACACTGCACCAATTCAAAGGGCATATAAAGACAGCTAGAGCGGGCCTTGGTGGACCTGACTAGTCCCAGCACCTTGGGAAGAGAGATACAAGTCTTCCTGAATGGGCAACTCAGCCATCCTCTCTGGGGAAAAAAAGGGGGAGAGGGGGCTGGAAAGATGGCTCAGCAGCGAAGAGCCTGACCCGCTCTTGCGGAGGACCTGAGTCTGGTTCCCAAGCATCCATGTTAGGCGGCTCACAACCGCCTGTGACTCCAACTCCAGAGGCCTTAATGCCTCTCACCTGTGAGCAGGCACCTACACGTGCACACAGACACACACACGCACACACACAGCTTAAAGGGCTGGGGCTGTGTAGCTCAGTGATAGAACACTTGCCTAGCATTCACAGGTCCTAAGATTTGATGCCTAGTATCAGAAAACAAAAACCAGGTATCCATCAGCATGAAAATATTTATTAAATGGATGCCTTACAAGAAGGATAAGGAATAAATGTAAAGTTTTCCACTCATAATGAGCACAGAGCCTTAAATGCGTAACATTTAACTCCGGCTTTGCACGCTGCCCCTTCTGGATTAGATCATGGTGGGTGAAACACTGGTAAGGGTCACATCACCAGAAACTTCCACTTGGTTGATTTCCCTGAGATTTTTCATCCGATGGTTGTACTGCAGCAGGTGAGCATCGTTGACTGCAACCTTGAAATGGTCAGGTTCAACCAGCACTTGGATCTAGAAACCAGATAGGGAAACCGTCAGGGAGAGCGAGCACGTGGCACCTCGTGCAATTCAGGCGGCCCACCATGTGTACGCTTTTCAGGACCTACTGTCCGTGGTGTGTAATTTTCATTTGTCAGTTTCTATAGAAAGATGGAAGGAGGGGAAAGATGGCTCAGGAGTTAAGATCACAGGCTAATCTTCCAGAGGTCCTGAGTTCAATTCCCAGCACCCACATGGTGACTCACAACCGTCTGTAATGAGACCTGGTGCCCCCTTCTGGCCTGCAGGCAAACATGCAGTAAGAAATGTTAAATGAAAAAGAAAAAAGTTAAAAAACAAGAGGGAAGGAAGAAATAGACAGATTGATTTTAAACCAGTGTAACCTGAGTTACATTCCTTTTTTTTTTTTTTGTGGAATGATAAAGATCAGAGACAGTAACTGCATAGCAAAATGAATCTTGATTGTCGGATTTAAACCACAGTAAAAAGGCATCAAAATTATCAGAAGGATGGATAATGGAAACCATAGAAGCATAATTTGCCTACACCCAAATTTAGTTTTAAGGGGTCCTAAAATACCTAAAAGTTAAAAACAACATAGGAAGACGTTCATTAATGACAAATATTAATTTATAGGACTGGTTAGTTTATAGCCAGTTTGAGAAAGGCCAGGAAACGCACTCCCTATAGTGAGTGGACATTCATCCTTAAACCCGTTAGTACAGAAGAGGGTAAGTTTGGAGTTGTCAGTGACGATGGTGAGGATCCCGAAGGAACTGGATAACATGCCTCTCCTGGCCACACCCCCAGCCTGCCAAGCCTGGTCGCTGGGGTGAGGAGGAAGATTGGCTAGGTGCCCAGGACAGGCACGGGGTTTCCGAGCGGTCCCCCCTCCTAAGAGCATTGTCTGCGCACGGCAGCGGTAACTCACTTTGAACGGTTGGCCACTTTGAAATGGGAAGGCTGACTGTCTCTCTTCCCGGCCCCAGTTGTTATGCTCTTTGGTGTTGCATACAATGACCCTCTTGTTGTTCTCATTGAAGCGGGGGTTGAAGTGGAAGGCAACGTCATCCCCTTTCTTGAAATTTAGAGTAATCCTGTGTTAAACCAGAAATTAAAGATATTAAAGTATGTATCAAGTCAAGAGCATCTAAGTTTCTCAAAGGCAAACCTTCCTATAATATATAGGGATTGTTTTTCTGTACAGGAAGCAAATGAGCCAGAGCATGAGTTCCATCTCAAAGAAAGATCAGGCCCAACCTCTCATGACGGTGATCAACTCAAAAGTCTAGAAGGGCAATATGTGTGGTCTGTTCATTGAGACAGGGTCTCACTTAGGATGGTTCTCCCGTGCAGAACCAGAGGAGCAAATGCAAGCCTATCAAAGCCCTGTCCATCTGGTGACAATATGGCTCCCATTCCTTTACCAGGTATAAACTACTACAGAGGAATTCATAGCTTCATTCTAGTTTTTTGAGACAGAGTCTTGCTCTATATAGTCCAGGCTGTCCTTGAACTTAGAATCTTCCATTTCTATCTCCTACAAACTGGGATTGTGGCTATGACCACCCTATTCCAATCCTCTACTTCAAGGTTCTTAAATAAACCTGTGCATCTGGCTGGAATATCTCCCTTTTGTCCATAGGACTTAGAAACAGACTCACTAACGATCACGGGGTGTTGATGGCACCACTGACGTCAGGGACAGGTGAAATGGATTGCTCGGGACACTCAGCTGCGTCATATCACATGTAAGCATAACTAGAAGGGATCGCTGGGTCCAGTCTGCCCCGGGCTGCTATAAACTGGCATAGGTATCCTAAACTACCTCCCCCCAACCGGTCCACCTCAGTCAGTCCTGTCCCAGTGGCAAACGTTGGTTTGTTTTGAAGAAATCTTTTAACAGAATCTTCTCCAACCCTTTAAATAATAGAGCCCACTCAGAAGGGTGGGCTTCCCAGCCTGCTGGTCACTGCTGGTAAGACCTAAGCCTCAGTTGTATCTGTCAAAAGGGAAAGCTACGGTCCCTGCCCTGCTTTCACTCATAAAGATCAAAAGATATGACACACACAGTTGAGAATGTTAGCATTCACTCGGAACAGCCCTGACAGAAAAATCACATGGCTAATCCATGTGATAGCCCAGCCAGGATTCTAACATGCAGTTTGTAGCATCTTAAGATAGTATTTATTCCAAAGCCAATCAAGAGATTGGTTGTGTAGCTGGTGCCCCCCCCCTCAGTACTTGTTTGCGTTGGGTTTCACTGCGCCCACGATGGTGATCAGCATGCGGGGCATGACTCCTCCAGGCAAGGGCAGGTGATAGGGCACGGTCTGGAACAGACGAGAACGTGTGTGTCAGTAAGGCACTGTGTTTTCCTGGGGGAAGTAGAATTCCATTGCTAACACTGTTACGATGCATGTGACTAACACAGAACCCTAGTTTAGGCCACCTGTCTAGATGTTGAGGCCATCTTGCCACAGCCTAAAGTGATAAAGTTCCCAGTGTGCACAAACAAAATAATAAAAATGAGACAGGGTCTCTCTCTCTCTCTCTCTCTCTCTCTCTCTCTCTCTCTCTCTCTCTCTCTCTCTCTTCCTCCCTCCCTCCTCTCTCTCTCTTTTCTGAGACAGGGTTTCTCTGTGTAGTTTTGGTGCCTGTCCTGGATGTCACTCTGTAGACCAGACTGGCCTCGAACTCACAGAAATCCAGCTGCCTCTACCTCCCGATTGCTGGATTTAAAATTGTGCGCCACCACCGCTTGGCAAGACAAGGTCTCTCTGTTTAGACCAGGTTGGCCTCAAACTCACAGAGCTCCACCTGCCTCTGCCTCTGAGTGCTGGGATTAAAGGCGTGCATCATTATGCCCAGCTCATTACCACAATCTTAACTGGATTTATATTAAAGCACGTATCAATGCCTTATCATCTCTCTATACTAACAAGTCACAGAATAAACTCAGTATGAACATTCCTTTTTCCACCTGACCAATATACTCCTGTGGTTGCCCCATGAGACACGGCTGTAAGCAGCAGGCTTAAAGATAACCTCCCTCCCTACTGCCCTCTCCTCCGTATATCAAGCCCATGAAACAACTCTTCCTTACCAGTGATCCATTGGGGGCACCATAGGGGCCAGCAGCAGGATAGGCCCCAGGAGCACTAGGGTAGGCTCCGGGTCCTCCAGGTTGCCCTGGCATGGCTCCAGGTGCAGGAGGTCCAGGGAAAGCTCCAGGGGCAGTTGGGCCAGGGTAAGCTCCAGGGGCAGTTGGGCCAGGGTAGGCACTAGGAGGAGCCTGCCCAGGATAAGCCCCAGGAGGAGGAGCCTGTCCCGGGTAGGCCCCAGGATAGGCAGCCCCTGGGTAGCCCCCTGCCCCAGGCTGGTTCCCCCATGCACCGGGCCATCCTTGAGGGTTTGGGTTTCCAGAGCCAGCTAAGGCATCATTAAGCTGTAAAGAAAGGCAGACAATTAGAGGTCAAGACTCATTCACAAAATAGAATTCACAGGACTACAGGCATTTGTGACCTGAGAAGCCGAGAAATAAGAGAAGGTTCACTGTAGATGTAACCAACTGTCTTATTAAATAAGAAACACAGAACCAATGTAAAAGAGAAAGCCGAGAGGTCAGAGCTCAGAGCTAAAATCTCACCCTTCCTCCTGCATAGGCCCCAGCTCTCTGAAAGAGACCTATTTCCTGTGTGTATGTCTTTTCATAGTCTTTTTGTTCTGCCTTCTCATTGGTTGTAAACCCAAACACGTGACTGCCTCGTCACTGTATGTACAGCCCCCCAGGTCTTAAAGGCATATGTCTCCAATGCTGGCTGTGTCCCTGAACACACAGAGATCTACCTAGCTCTTCTACCAAGTGCTGGGATTAAAGGCGTGCGCCGCCACCGCCACACTCTGTCTATGGCTCTAATAGCTCTGACCCCTGGGCAACTTTATTAACATACAATCAAAATCACATTTCAGTACAATTAGAATACCACCACAGTTCACTGTGCCCTCGTCTATGCTACAGTTTGAGTTCCAAGGACTCAGACTTCAGGATTGAGCCTCTGCGGTTTACTTAGTTTGAGTCTGGCCTCTCATCATCGCAGATCAGGGCCCTCTAAGCTCTTCTAACTGACACCAGGAACTGCCCTGGGCCTGCTGCTTTCATCGGGGAAGTCACTGCTGCAGAGGCCAAGTCTCTCCCTGGAATCTGCTGCTGGAAAAGCAAGCCTCCAGCTAACAGGCCCTGAGCAGACAAGTGCACCAGAGGGAATTTCATGGTAGGAGGGCTGGTCAAAGGGAAAGCGTGGTAGCAGGAATGAAACCTTTAACCCTGTGAGCGTGTCGGGCTAAGAAAGCAGACATGAAATACTTACCGAAAAACTGTCTGCCATTTTCCTGAGGGAAAAAAAAAAGCCAAAGGGGGTTATTATTATTTGAGCCTAAAAGATTTAGCATCCCAAATAGTTCCTGGGCAATTCCAGCCAGTCTACAATCATTTGCCCAAGTCAATGGTGCAGGACGAAAAGACATCTTGTGGTGGGGCGGGGATACTTTTCTAGCTAAATTCCAAACTGACCCAAGTTGTGGAGTTAGACCTTGGTGCCAGGAGCTCCTGTTCTGAAGCCTGAGAGTAAAGCCTTGAGGGGCAAAGGGCAGGGTGGGCACTTCCTGCCTCTTCTCTAGGTGAAATACGGTACAAGGTGCGGCTTCTCTGGGCTGCCTTCTTCCCGCGGTTTCTCTACCCTTGAAAGGATTTATGGCAGCACAGGCCACCCCTTTCTCTCCCCAGCCCTTCTGGACACTGGGGGGCAGCTGTGTGGCGGTTCCTCCTGAGGTCTCCAAGACAGCTGGCAGAGCTGCGGCCTGGTTATTTATCCCCCACTGGCACACCCGATGCCTGCTCTGAGGCACCACTTTCCTTGCAGTCCCAGGCCCACAGACCAGCAGGGGACACGAGGTGCATGCACACAAGGGTGGTATCAATGCCGCCAGACTGCTGGGACATTCAAACCTGAGAGCTTGCTTGTGAGTTGGGAAGGGAGATGGTGTTGGACCAAAGCCTTGAGGGGCAGGTGACACCTGGGAGTGTTCGTGTCCTTGGATTTGGGGATGTTTTGTTTTATACTTCAGAAAGGTCTTTCTACGTAGCCCACCCATCCTGACCTTGCACTTAGGATCCTCTGGCCTCAGCCTCTCAAGTGCTGGCTGTGGTGTGAGCCACGGTGCCTGGCTTCTCTTAAAGGTACTTGTTATTCCAAATAAAACGTTCGGCAGTAAAGCAGCCTAGCAGAGGTGAGTCAGGTGGCGATGGGCACAGAAGCATTTGGGGGCCAAGACACTGTCAAACAGGTTTGTCTCGCACAAAGCTGCCCGGGGCTGGTTTGCAGACACAACCTACTTCCTCCTGCTCCTGTCCCTGTGCCCGGCCTATGAAAGCACCACCTACCCCTGTGGTAACAGCTCCCTCAGAGTGAAGCAGACTTGGAAACCTCTCTCTCTCTCTCTCTCTCTCTCTCTCTCTCTCTCTCTCTCTCTCTCTCTCTCTCTCTCTCTCACTCACTCACTTTTTCCCCCTTTAGGGTGCTGGGGATTAATTTCCCTGCCTTGGAATCTTTGGCAGACACTCCAGTGCTAAAGCACCACAAGCAGCCGCCAGAGGGCTGTTTGGACTGGGGTGAGTTCTAGCTGAGCTCAGAAGCATTTTGCCTGGACCTGGAAAGCCTCTTCTGACTTCATTTGCCACCTGCGATTTTACTCAATTATCCCAAGAAATAACTATTAGGCGAGTGTGCTGGCTCCTGCCTGTAACCCCAGCATTCTGTAGCATGAGGACTACCATGAGTTTGAGGCCAGCCTGGACTACATTCCGAGTTCCAGGGGCTCATTCTGGCCTGGAACACTGAGGGCAATCCTCCTCTCTCAGCCTCCCAGTGGCTGGGATCAGAGGCTTGAGCCACAGTGCCTGGCTTCAGGGTTTTCTTAAGAAAATAAAGCCTAGGTTGGGCACGGTGGCACACAGTATTCAGAAGGCAGAGGCAGGTAGATGTCTGGGAGTCGGAGGCCAGGCCTGGTCTATGTAGCAAGTCCCGGGCCAGCCAAGGCTATGTAGTCCTGTGTCCATTTTGAAGGCTGTTGGGGAACAGTTTTGAAGTTCAAAGTGGGCAGGGAACTTAGGACTTCTGGGTACCCTTTTCCCACCCCTTCTGCAGTATCTCTGGCTTCAAGCCACTAAATTCCTGTAACTTGTGACAGCCTCAAATGTTTTCAGACATCTCCAGATATCCCCTAGGGCCAAAACCACGTATGGTTGAAAAAGAACCAATCTAGGCTGCTAATGGTTATCCCTACATAAAGATACAGAAGCAAGGCAATAAAAACTACCAGGGAGTTCCAGGTTTTCAAACTAGCCAAGTTTACAGGGAAGGATGGTAGCCACTTGCGACTTCCCCTCTAGGGAAACTGACACAAGAGGATAAAGTGTAAATAAAGCCCGTCTAGGCTACAGGTCCGAGCAGACCCTCTTTCCAAAACACGGGAAGTCTATTGCTGGGTGTGGTGCTGCACACCGGTAATCCTAGCACTCAGAAGGCTGAGGCAGGAGGATTGAGTTTGAGGTTAACCTAAGCCACATAGCAAGGTTGTCTCCAAAAGCCATAAAGGTAACACTTCCCCCCAACTCCCCCCCTTCTCTCCTTAAGTAAGTTATGGTTTTAAGAGGTTGGAAGACTTACGTTAAGCTCTTAAGTCTCAAGGCCAAATCTCTGATGTTAAATAATGTGTCACTTGAAAATTCTGTGTGAGAAAAACAAAACAAAACAACCTAAGTTTACCATTTTCTTCAAAAAGTGTCCTATTAATAAAACACCAATCAATTATGTTTAAGAATGATACAACTAGAAACTATAAGGGACATTTCCACATTGAGCTTTGTTCTTGGCAAAGCCTCGGATGAGGGCTGGTTTAGTCCATTTTCCAACCTCATCAAATGAAGTTTTAGAAACAGCAGATTCCATTGTGATTCATGGGAGCCGTGGATGACTGGTCTGAACTGTGACACATTCCACGGGATGGCCTCCCTGAATTTGTGTGGAGATGGTCTGTCCCCAGGGAACTTTCACAGATCCGTTTTATTTTGTTAGCAATCTGGTGAGACCCACCGGGGAAAACACTGCCATTGTTAAGTGAGAAATCAGAGAGCTAATTCAGCGGCCCAAAGCCATCTTGCTGGCAGTCTGGGGACCAGGACACAAGTGTCCTGACTAATACAAGTTTGTTCTATACTACTTTAAATCATACATGTTTGATGTTTTAAAATAAAATCCTTTGGAATTGTTAGTTACTTCACTGAAAAGCTCTCTGGCTTTTCAGAACCCGGAACTACATGACATGCAGAAATAGGAAACAAATTTAAAAATAAGCTCATGCTTTGTTCAGAACACTAACTTGGTGACTCATTCAACACACAGGATACTGAACACAGAATACCATCCTGTACATACAGTCATGTTGCTAAGAAGAACCACAATGTAACCAAGTTGTATTTTTCCAAAACCAGTATTTATTGTTTTGTGTCTTCTCTCAGCCACAGATCGTTTTTTTTTAACTGAGATGGGTGTGTGTGTGCGCGTGCGTGCGTGCGTGCGTGCGTGCGTGCGTGCGTGCGTGTGTGTGTGTGTGTGTGTGTGTGTGTGTGTGCGCAAGCTTATCATGCACCTGTGTGTGAAGGTGCGCATGCCCCTGTGGGGAGGTCAGAGGTCAGTGCCAGATGCCCTCCACAATCTCCCTTCCCCTTATTTTCTGAGACCATTTCTATGTGAGTCTGAGGTGCCCTGACTGGCCAGAATGACTGGTGAGTGATCCCACAGAATCCTCCTGTCTCCACATCCACAATCCAGGATGAGGGATAGGCTCCGGTGGCCATCCCCAGCTTTGTGAGTGTGCGATCAAGATCTGAACTCAGGTTCTCTGATTATGCTGCATTGAGCCATCTCTCCAGCCCCCAGATAGAGTTTTTTTTCAAGTACATGAATTTCTTTTGTGTCTGTAAGTGTGTGTGTGTGTGTGTGTGTGTGTGTGTGTGTGTGTGTGTAAGGAGGGGTCAAAGGACAAGTTTTTGGAGTTGGTTCTCTCCTTCCTTCCAGTGAATAAACTCAGTTTATTCCCACCCTACAGATCATGTATATGTACAAACTCAATTCTATCACTTCTAGAACCAGAAATTTTTGAAGGGCCACGGCAAAAAAAAAAAAAAAAAAAGGCAAAATTCATCAAAGATTTTTTTTTTAAGCAGAGTATGGGACTTGGTCTCTGTTTGGAAATACTGCATTTGGAAGCAGCAGGCAGAAACAGCTCAGTGTCATTCTGATGGATTTAAATATGAGTCAATGTAACCAGCTGTTTATTGGGAGCTTTTCCTTTAATAGGAGTGACCCACTGTTCCATGCTCTGCTGTGCCTACCTCCTAACCACCCGGTTGTCTGGGCTCCCAGGGACTCTTCTGGAACTTGTGTTCATAAAGAACAAAACTGTAAAACAATAACTAGTGATCCTGGGCCCTCTCCACGCTCCTTCCCCAGGAACTCAGGCAGTGCCACTCCATTCCCCACCTTTGTGGAAACATGGAGCAGGGCGTGAGGAAGTCCACGTCCCAAAGCCGCAGTCAGTGAGGGGACACTGGCCATCTCCTAGGATTTCCTTCTCTTCCCAGTTCCTCACATCAAGGAAGATAAAGTTACTCTGTGTTTCTTTCTCAGTCACTGAGTTATTCCCTTTGGAAAAGCCAAGTGTCAGTCAAGGAAGAAGGCATGACCCCTAGTCAACAGCAAGCAGGACATGAGTCTGCTACAGTGAAGACTTGGACTCTGGCTACCAAGGGTGCTAGGCAAACAGCACCTAAATCTAAATAAGACCACACTAGGCCACTTGAGCTCACTGGCAAGAAGTAAGGTTACTTTTTTATATATTTGTTTTGAGACAGGTCTCATTCTCTGGCCCAGGTTGGCTTTGAATTCTCAATGTAGCCTATGCTGGCCTTGAACTTGGGATTCTCTGGGCTCTGCCTCTTGAGTGTTGGAATTACAGGTACTTACTCCCATACCTACCTAAGGAAAAGTTCTTTGGAAAGCATCTGTGCATACTCAGGAGGCAGAGGCAGGTGGGTGTCATAAGTCCAGGCCTGCCTGATCTACCTACCAAGTTCCAGCTGTGAGACCTCATGAAAGTCCTCCCCAGGATATGAAATAATACAGATTTTAAACTATTATTATTATTATTATTTTCCAAGACAGGGTTTCTCTGTGTAGCCTTGGCTGTCCTGGAACTCACTCTGTAGACCAGGCTGGCCTCGAACTCACAGAGATTCGCCTGGCTCTGCCTCCCAAGTGCTGGGATTAAAGGCATGGGCCACCACTGCCCAGCCCTCTTTTAAAAAGAAAAAAATGTATTTATTTGTTGTATACAGTATTCCACCTGCATATGTGCCTGCATGCCAGAAGAGGGCAGCAGATCTTATTATAGATGGTCCTGAGCCACCATGTGGTTGCTGAAAACTGAACTCAGGACCTCTGGAAGAGCAGTCAATGCTCTTAAACTCTGAGCCATCTCTGCAGCCCAGATTTTAAACTCTAAACATTGTGAATTTAGGAAGCTAGCCCCATCAAGAATAAATATGACTATCTTAGGGGAAAGGGACCTATTTGAAAAGTATTCAGAATCAATTAGCAGAGTCTAGCGTGATGGTCCACACTGTAATCCCAGCACTCTGGAGATTATGGTAGAGGGGGTTCCATGAGTTCAAGGCCAGCCTGGACTATATACTAAGTATGAAGCCAGCCAAGGCTATATTGGAAGATCCTATCTCAAGAAACAAAAGAAAAACAAAGCAAAAAAGCATCAGTGACCAAGAAGGAGACAATTGCTAAGTGTGGTTGTACTGGTCTGGAAAATCACAAGTTCAAAACCAGCCTAGATCACATAGGAAGACCTTGCCTCAGTTAAAAACAACAAAAAAATTTTCCAATCCCAAGTTCCTTTTCCCTCCACCCAAAGACTATTGTGGCAGAAAAGAAAGCTTTTGGTTACTAAACTTCAATTTTTAAGGAAACAGTTGTGGGTGGCGGCTCACACCCCAGCACTTGGGAGACTGAGACAGGATTGAAAAGTGAAAGCCAGCCTGGGCTACAAAGTGAGTTCCAGACCTGCCTAGGCTGTAGTGAGACTCTGCCTCTCCTGCCCTCCCTCAGAAAGCAAAGACATAAAAATACAGAAATACATAAACTTGAAGCAAACAACTTGGAATTTCAGAAATTAGTGAGTTTTAAACACTGTGAGTGCAATTGTTTTCTTCAGAATAAGCTGGGTCACTAGGTCCAGGGGTCCTCATTGTCTAGAAACCCTACTCCCCAAGGGTCACGTTACAAATATTCCAGTTCCTGGGACAGGAAATCCTAAGTGACAGCCTCAATCCGCGCATCAAACTTGCATTCGTGTTTGAGCAGCAGATAATTAGGAATAAATCCAACTTTTAAAAGCCTCCAGCTAAGGCTCTGCAGCTCTGGGATAAACACCACCACGCCCAAGATTTCCTCAGCCCAGATCTAGATGTTATTGCTCAAATCACATTGGGCACTGATGAGTCACTTGGCTTGCAAAAAGTTTAGAGGTTACCTTCGGTTCCCATCTAGAGCATGGGCAGCCCTGTTTTCCGTGCGGTCAGCACGCAGGGAGTGGCTATAGCCCCTGCCGCTGCTGGACCTGGCAGAGCTCAGGGGCACCACACAACACGATCTTTAGCGGAAGGCTCCGCAAGTGCACCCAATGAGTCTGCTGGCCAAGTCAAGGATCCCAGGAGATGCCCTGCAGTCTCCAGGCAGCCCCCAAGCGTTCCGGGAGGGGGACTTGGTTCCTAGGGCCAAGCTAGGGGCAACCGCTTAGAGCCAACTGCAAGGTGGCTCTTGGGGCTCACTCGAGCGCAGGGCGTTTGTGCCCAGAGCACGCTGGCATCCCGCCGCCCCAAGGATGCTTAGTATGTAGGGCGCAGCTAACTTTCTCCGAGTGTTACCGGTGGGTGAGCCACGGCTGTGGACCCGCGTCTGGGACCCTAAAGGTCGCCTCCCGCCAGGCCGCAGAGCAGGAACCGCGGGCCCTCCCGCGAGCCGAGCCCTTTCTTGGTGCACTGAGCTGCAGCACCGGCCCCCCTCGCCCGCGCCGCTCACCTGGTCAGTGCTCCGCCCGTCGCTCCGCTAGCTGTTAGCGAGTTGGGCGGCGGCTGGGGCACTTCTAGTACACTTCTTCCCGGCCCGCCCTCCCGGGGCGGGGCAGCATCCCTCGCCCAGCAGGCGCCTGACCCGACCGCGCCCTGTGGACCCCGGAGCTTTCCAAAGCTGGAACAAGGACACGCCCCGCCGGCCTGCGCCCCTCACCTGTGCCTGGCAGTGGGCCCTGGCCGTCTGCACCCAGACACTCTAAGATTCACACGATTCCCGAGTCTGAAGCTGCCTCTCACGGGCACAGCCTGCTACCCTTTCCTTCACCCAAAGCCTTCCCCAGAAGTGCGCAGTGACTTATGCGTGTGAGGGGAGGGAGGAGCAGGTGTCCCTGACATGTCTGAGATGTAAGAGGCACCCCCCGTTTGCATTCACTCCTGCACTGAATTTTGTTGTGTCTGAACACCCCAAAGTTTTGGTGTTTTTGGTCTACTCAGAAGGTGGTACATGGTAGGTTTTTCTCAGTGGGTATTTGTTGATTAATGAATGGATGAATGAGAGTAGATGAATGAATGAATGAATGAATGAATGAATGAATTGCTTCCTAGAAAGATGTTTTCTCAAAGACTGGAGGAGAGTACTGTAGGGTGAGGGACAGTTAAATCATAAGAACAGGGCGCAGCTCTGTCTGTAATATGATACACTCCACCTTTGCAAGTAGGCTGATAACCAGTTTGGAAGCATTTATTTAGATAAAAACTGAGTGATGTGGTTACGGATATTCCAGATGATTTTTCTTTTCCGGCCTCAGATGATAACATCAGCTAATATCCACCAAACGTTGGTGTGCTCCATACTGTGCCTAGGGCTTTACATACATTTATGGAGTTGGTATTATTATTTTAATCCTGTTAGGTCCAAAGCAGCCCCCCCAAAATGGCAGTGCTGGTGACTATGTCCTAAACAGAAGGACTCTGGCTGGGTAAACAGGAACTTCAAGGTGGTTTCTGTTGACCCAGAATCTCTCTTAATCTGACCCTAAATGTCAACTACCCAGGGCAAGGACATCTAGTTTCCGGTCAATTCCAACAGGCTGCATCCGCTGGAAGACACCCCACCCCCATTCTGCTACCTGTCATATAAAAAACCCTCTTGCATTTCTCCCCCACCCGGAGTGGGGGTGTTACCTTGGCAATAAACCTTTATTTCTACCCATGGAGCAGTCAGTCCAGTTCGGTGGTTTCCGTGTGCCCTTGCTTACAAATCCCATTTTAGACCCGAGAGAATTTAGGTATAGAGAATAAAATACAACCATGATCGAGGTGAAAGTCTGTTAGCGTCCAAGGGCTTGAGAAATGGTTCCTCTGGCACCAGGTGTCCCTGCTCTAACGAAAACCCCAAAGACTGACAGGCAGACAGCTCTAAGGGGGTCAGACAGGAAGCTTTGGTCCTGTGCTGTGTGGGGTCTGAAGGACTCACTGTGCTCGGCCACTGTCCAGAGAGAAGAACTTCATCTGCAGTCAGCTGCTCTTTCCATTTCTGAATGGCTGATCACAGCATTGCCTAAAGTAACCATAATTCGGTGGGCCTCCCCTGCCCTCCCCTCCCTTCCCCTCCCCACCTTCTCTTCCCTCTTCCTGGCTTCCTTTTTCCCTGCTTCAATCTGTTGGATAGGGGAAAAAAAGTTTTTTTTTTTTTTTCAGAAACATTTCTCAAACATAGTCTTTTTTTTTTTTTTTGGTTTTTGGTTTTTGGTTTTTGGTTTTTCGAGACAGGGTTTCTCTGTGTAGCTTTGCGCCTTTCCTGGAACTCACTTGGTAGCCCAGGCTGGCCTCGAACTCACAGAGATCCGCCTGCCTCTGCCTCTGGCCAAACATAGTCTATTAAGGCCAGCCTCGGCTGCATACTGAGACCCTACGTCAAAACAACAACAAATAACCAGGATGAAAGAACTGAGAATGGGGTGATGCCTGTAATTCCAGTATTCAGGAGGATTGGGGGGTTCAAGCCCTGGACTACAGTAGGAACACGCACGCACGCACGCACGCACGCATGCACGCACGCACGCACGCGTGCACCTTAAAATTAAAAAAAAAAAGCATCAAGTCAGGGCCTTTCTAATGAGATCCTAGAGGAGAGAACCATTGTTCCTCTAGTGAGAACACAGTGGGAAGCCACACTCTAACAATAAAGCAAACACAGACTTGGTGCTGGGTCCCAGCCTCCAGAGTGATAAGGGGTGAGCGCCTGCTGTTTACAAGCCACCTGGTCACTGATTCTTTCTGTAGAGAAAACCAAATGAAAATGAAACAAAAACAAACACCCCAATCACTGTAGAGGCTGGTTTATGTAAACCATGGAGCAGTCCAGAAGTCACCTGACTCTCCAGAATTCCTGTAGTCTCTAAAATAATCAGTTATCAGTGTATTAATGAATGACCTCAGCCAGTCTTCCACAACCAGAGGGAAATGTGCACACAAGCACTCATTCCTCAGTGGCACTGAGAAGGCCTACTGTGTGCTCTAGGATAGATGGACACGTTCTACAGGGCCTGCCTCCATGGAATCATTGCTATCCCCTCCAAGCTGACCCCCAGAAGTCACTGTGTGGCTGTAGATGCATTCTACATCTACCGTGAACTCTGCTCTGCACAGGTAGCCTGGCAACCAACTGTTTGAATGAGTCATCTGTAGATGATTAGCATGTGAGTAAGAACAGGATGGGCCACAGGACTGTCTTTTCTCCCTTAAGAAAATGCTTCAAGCCTTAAGATGTTGAATCATAAGAACGCCCTCTCTCTGAGGGCTAGCCAAAAGTGGACAACCAAGCAGTTTGCTATAGAGATAAGAGGTGAGTCACATTCTTCCTCTTTGGGTAATCTTTGGTCGTTTTTTAGGGCTAGATAAAGCTTATGTCTTTGTTGCTTAGAAGGCTCACTTATGCTGAACTGAATAAATTCATAAGCTCAGACTTACTTCTCCACTGCCCCATCCTACAGAACACTTTTCTGCCAATTTTATGCCAAAATAAAACTAGCCACAGGGTCTTGCTATATCAGGGAGTGCCTGGAGTTTATAATCTGTATATGTGCAGGAAATGACTCTTTAGAACCCAACCCGATGCCTATATAAACTCATTTAAAATAAATGTCCAAGACAGGCTCATAAAATATCACTGAATGACTACTAGATACGGATGACGGTGCTGTTGGAAGAAGGGACAAGCCTAACCTTGGCCCGCAGCAACAGGCCACATGATTTCTCCTGATGCAGAGATGTTAGGGCTCTGATTTAATGAACGAATGATAGAAAAAGTCAAGCAAAGGCCCTCAGGGCAACTTCATACCCACAGTGCTCTCGAAGAGGGATTTGGAGGAAGAGGCCAGGAGAGTGTGAAGGAGACTAGAGCAAAAAAGTAAACGAGAGAGAGAGAGAGAGAGAGAGAGAGAGAGAGAGAGAGAGAGGAGAGGAGAGGAGAGGAGAGGAGAGAGAACCAGTTAGTCACTTTTTAAATAGAAAAATTAGAATTGGAGAAGAATGCTAGAAGTAAATAATAGGAAAACATACACACACACACACACACACACACACACACACACACACACACATACACACACACACACATTATGGGGTTTGGGGATTTAGCTCAGTGGTAGAGCGCTTGCCTAGCAAGCACAAGGCCCTGGGTTCGGTCCTCAGCTCTGGAAAAAAAAAATTTCGGACATATAAAAAGCATGGGGGGAGTCGGGGGGGGGGGGTTGAGATGGCTCAGCAGGTAAAGGTGTCTGCCACCAAGCCTGATGACCTAAGTTCAAGCCCGGGGCCCACATGGTGGAAGGGAGAACTGACTCCCGCAAGCTGTCCTCCGACCTCCATTCATGTGCCGTGGCATTTTCATGTCCTCCCACACACAAATAAAATTAAATGCAATAAAAATTAAAGCATGAAGAAACATGAACTAAAGCCAGAGAGAGAAATTTCCCAGAAACTAGCTGCACTGTGCCAAGTAAAGAAAGATGCCCCACAAAACTTGAAGCCCTGGGGAAATACAAACAAAAACCGATGGACTGTAACTCTCACAGAGAGTAGACTGTCGGAGCAACCAGAAAAAAGAAAAAGATTTTCCCGCCTTGTCACATCTGGTCCACAGCAAATTTGCCAATTCCGCCTGTGTCTGAATCCTGTCAGTACGACCAGGTGACAAGTGAGAAATGGAGCTGGCCTGAGGACGTTTGGTGGCTATGAGGCTCACAGCGGGCTTCTGAGTTGGGAACCTGGAACTTTAGGGACAGAAGGTGAGCTTTGGTGTCATGGGAACACAGTGAATGCCTTGAAGACAGAACACTTTCCAGTTCTGGTGGCTGTCCGCAGCTAACGTCTCAGCTGTCTGTAGTTGGTCCTTCCTTTCCAGTGTGCTTAGCAGGGATGTGACGTATGCATTAACCATTTTGCAAATCCATCCCTTCCAACTCACTCGGTACACAAGTTCATCAAAACCTAGCCAACACATAAAATGGGGCCAGTGGCAGCAAGGTACCAATTGCTGGTTTACCCAGGCTCCTTGCCCAGGCTGCAGCCCAAGCCCCCTCAAGAATGCACTGGCAGCCCTAGCCAACCAGCGTAGAGAGAAGCCAACAGAATGAGGGAACGAGAGCCATCCACTATCACAGTGGAAAGCTCCTTTCCCTGCCCGCCTCAGCTCTAGCCACCTCTGTCCTGTTTCTGCCACGAGCCTAACCCAAGCTGGCCTTCAGCACAAACCCCACCCTCCTACCAGAGCCTCTCCTGAGAGCTTGGGGCCTCAGCATGCCCATCAGCTCATCCGCAGCTGCCCCTGACAGAATGCGCTTCTAGGGCTAAGTATGGGACACCTCTGTTGGCTGCGCCTGTGAAGAGACAGAAAATAAGGCGAAGAATGGAATGAAAGCGTTTGCTTCGGGTGCTGAGGGGAAGTACTGTAGACCGACTGTAGACCGGGTGGCTTCCATGACAGACATTTACTTACTTGCAAATACAGGGGCCAGAAGTCCAAGAACACCAAGTTAGTGCCTTCCTCTTCCTTCTTTTTGAGACAGGGTCTCACTGTGTATCCATGGCTGGCCTGGGACTCCCAATGTAGACCAGGCTGCCCTTAAACTCACAGACATCCTGTCAAGGGCTGGGATTAAAGGGGCATGCCACCATGCCTGGCTCTTCTGTTGTGATGGAATATCCTTTATTTATTCTTTGACATACACATGAAAGTTAGTTTCTTCTGAGGCCTCTCTCTTAGAAGTGACTGTGCTCGGGGGCTGGAGAGAAGACTCGGCGGTTAGGAGCACTGGCTGCTCTTCCAGGGATCTTGAGTTCAGTTCCCAGCACCCACATGGTGCTCACAACCATCTGTAATGAGATCTGGTGCCCTCTTCTGGTGTGCAGGCATACATGCGGGCAGAACACTGTATACATAATTAACAAATAAGTAAATCTTAAAAAAGAAAAGAAATGCCTGTGTCTTCCCGAGTCTTCACACGGTTCCCTCTGGGCATCTCCGAGTCCCCATCTTCTTACCATAGAAGGGACCCCCGTCACACAACTGGATGAGGGCCCACCCTAGGGAACCCACGTCTACCTTATCAGCTTCTTTAAGGCCCCCAGTTTCAAATAAAGTCACTGAAGGTTAGGTCTTCAACATGAATGAGGGAGGGACACAGTCCAGCTTATAAAATAGGACGACCGAGGAAGGACTGGAGGAGGTAATTGTCCTGTGAGCTAAAATGGTCACCGGCATTTCAGAAGACGACAGCTGAGCTGAGCCGCCAACGCTGAGGTGGGCCGCGAGACCACTGGGCTGAGCAGGACGACAGGACAGAAGACAGGCACTGGATGACTTCTCGTCTCTCTCCGGATGACCTTCCTGCCGTGTTTGACGGGGTGGCCCCGCTCCTACGTTGGAGCTTCTTGACACACTGGAGTTGGTAGAATCCGAGGCAATCCGCCCCCACAGGCTCAGTGTTTGGCTTTCCCACCTTGGCCCTGCCAGACGGCAGGCAGGTGGTATCCGGGAGGTGCCCGTGAGGTGTTAACCTGGGGACCTTCTCTGCCTCTGGATGAGAAGGGTGGAGAGAGATGGTCTGAGATGAAGATGGAGCATAGGGCATGGCAGGAGGATGAGGGTGACCAGAACGGAGTATGATGACCCCCACACACACGATAAAAACAGCGAAAACCGTCACTTTGGGGCCAGATGGTTAAGGGTGCTTTCCCCCAAGCCTGAAAACCTGAGTTGGATCCCAGGCCCTCACATGGTGGAAGGGGAGAACCATCTCCAACGGTGGTCCTCTGACCGCCATACACAGGCGGTGTGTACATGACATGACATGACACATGTACACAGACTCACACATGTACCATACACTCAGTTACATACACAGTAATAAATAAATAAATAATAAAAAGTGTTTTTTAAAATAAACCAGTTTCTTTGTACCCTAAGTTAAAATTTTAATTTAAAAATTAAAATAAAAAACAAGGAAGCTTGGTGAAACTTGGGAAACTGAGGCAGGAGCATTGTGAGTTTGAACTAAGCTTAGGCTACCTATCGAGATCCTACTGAAGAAAAAGAAGAAGAAAGGAGAAGAGGAGGGAAAGAGAGAAGGAAAAAGAGGAAAGGAGGAGGGAAAAACAGGAGAGGGAGGAGGAAGGGGAGGAGGAGGGAGGGGAAGGAGGGAGGGGGAAGGGAGAGGGGGAGAAAGGGGAGAGGGAGGAGGAAGGCTTTGATGGAGGAAGGACTGACACCCAGGTGGAGTCCTGGATTCTTGAAATATCCAATCTCATGTCTGCATTTGGACTGTGCATCCCACTCTTGACCAGCCCACCTGGGACCCTTTTTAACTCTGCCTTTCTAAAGCTTAGACTAGCTAAAGCTGGCTTCTGTCCCGGGCTACAAAGGCATTCTAATTAAGGCAGGGCATAGGCTCCCCAGCAGACTGGCTTGTGGAGAGGACTGTGTGTGCCAGGTCAGGCTTGAGCCAGAAAGCACTGGTTGCCATGCCTGTTACCATGACTACATGACTCATGTTCCAGAATTTCCCTATGAAGTCCAAACCAGTCAGACAACTTCCCTTGGGAGAGTCTTTTCTGGGAGCTTGCTGTTGGGGTGCACCTTCCAGGGAGCCACTGCACTGGGACTTGTGATTGCATGGACCCTCCACTTTCTTCCCTGACCCTTTCCCATCAGATCTCCCTGCCACATTGCTGAAGACCCTGGAATGTTGTCACACTTCCTGCCTGCCCCTTAGCACATTCTGTCCCTTTCTCAACTCCCCAGGCACCCTCTTCTTACCCCCCAGGAGCACACAGGCCTGCTTAGTAAGTTCCTCCCAAACTAAAAACTGACCGTCAAGGGATAACACGGAGTAGTGGCTTATACCTCTAATCCCATCATCTGGGAGGCTGCAGCAGGAGGATTGATGTGAGTTTGAGGCTAGCCTGGATTACATAGTGAGTTTCAGGACAGACCATCAACAGCCTCTCCCAGTGCGAGCTTTGTTTGAGCTTTTTGCACAGAGCAAGCAGAGAAGGGGGTCAGCTGGTGGGTGTGTGTACATGTGACCTACTGATAAGAATAATTTCCTGGCACAAAATTGCTCACACTGCAAACAGAACCGTGGGCTTGCCAGGGCTGTGCCAGGGCTGTGCCAGGGCTGTGCCAGGGCTGTGGCAGGGCGTAGAGAACAAGACAGACAGGCTACAGCTCTTCATGTCGGCAACCCACTGTGTATATCATCAATGCTTTTCCTGGCCAGCAACCATCAAAATCTTTGCAGTGAGTTGGGGGAGAACTGAATTGTGCAGAGACCCCGAGAACATGGAGAATCTTCCCCTCTGTATTTCTAGTTATTTGTTTGAGGCAGGGTCTCACGTAGCTGGGGCTGGTTGTGAACAACATACAGACTCAAGAATGACTTGATTCCTCTAACTCTACCTCTTGAAACAGGACTACAGGCATGTGCCACCAAGGCCAGTTTTCTGGCCATCTGTCTTCTTTCCTTTGTTTCCTGTGGTTTCATATGGGTGGGGGCAGTACATCTGTGTGCGTGCTTAGAAGGCACCTGTGTGCACTTAGAAGGCGAGAGGAAGACGCCATGAGCCCCGCTCCATCACTCTCCACCACGTTCCTTTGGGGCAGGGTCTGCCACTGAACGTGGAGCTAGGCTGGGGACCAGCAAGCCCAAATGATTCTGCCACCTTTGCCCTTCAAAAGAACTGAAGTTACAGGTGTGCATGACCACACCTGGCTTTTTATGTGGGCACTAAGATCTGAGGAGACTTGCTCAGCAAGTGCTCTTACCCACTGAGCCAACTTCTTAGCCCTCTCTGCACTTAAAAAAAAAAAAAGATTTATTTATTTTCCTCTTATATGTATATGTGAATGTCTGCATGTATACATCTGCACCACATGTGTGCCTGAGGCCCGCAGAGGCCCGAAGAGGTCATTGAATCCCCTGGAGCTGGAGTAACTGGGAGCCGACAAGTTGGTGCTGGGAACTGAACTTGGGTTCTTTGAAAGTGCAGCCAGCGCCTCTCCAGCCCCTCTCTGTACTTTTGAAGGGCCTGTCATAGGCTGGGAAACCACAAGGGTAGGAATCCAGGTTGCAAACTTCTCAGGGAATCCAAAAAGCACAGTCTAGCCTGGCTATTTACTATAAGGTGTGGCAGTCTAGTAACATGAGTATGCCGGAATGCTAGGCCATGCCTTTAGCTCAGGCAGCAAACTGTGGTTGGGAGATTTCAAAAGAGGCTACTTCCTCTAAGCTAACTGTAACTCAAAGTTCTCCAAAAACCTTGTGACCACTGGCAGCAATGATATTCACAGTCATGAAGACCCCAGAGCTGCTTGCCCATGCTCTCAACAAGAATGAATGCCAAGCCAGGCATGGTGGTGCACGCCTTCAATCCCAGCACTTGAGAGGCAAAGGCAGGTGGAGCTCTGTGAGTTCTAGGCTCGCCAAAGCTACATAGTGAGATCTTGTCTCAAAAAGACAGGGAGAAGGGTGTGTCGAGAGGCCTGGAATAGGGAAGGAAGGAACTCACGTTGTTCTTTACCTAGCACGGAACTGAGTGGTGGAGGAAATCAGGCCATGAAAAGTGCAATCTACGTTTATGGCGACGAGAATGAGAATTACGGCACTGACGTTCACAAAGGCCAGGCCATCCTGGATGCAAATGAAAGGTCAGGGCTAGCCAAGTGATTTCTGGCTATGCGTGCACAAAATCAGGAAAGAGCGTTGAAGCGATCGATTGATGCGGTCTTCCAGGAAGCAAAGAGAAACCTGCAAGGGAGATAAACGACTTCAACTCTGACACTACTATTACTCAGTGCTCAATCTGCCTTCGTGGCCAGTTCATTCATTCATTACCATGTCATTATTCATAATCCGGGCTACCGCCCTCCAGACACTCAGTAGAAGCAGATAACACAACAGGAAACCCATGACCCCTGCCCTTAAGGAGCACCCAAACACTGGACCTCGTGAACACAGAGATACTAACTACTGTATGACCGAGTACCTGCTAGGGTGAAAAAATGGGACGTATGCTGTGGTGGGCAGAGCAAGGACAATTTACTCCTCCTGGGAGTGCAGTAAGGAAGGGCAGGACCAGTGGAACACCCCAACCAAAGCCAAGGGTGAGGAGGGTTCCAGGTGTGATAGCAATACGATGGACGTTGCCCTTGGCTTTATTACTCGGCAGGAGCTAAGCCAGGCCTTTTCTGCCCTTCAATTTGTATGAGCCTCACAACAACCTATCAGTGAGTAATAAATACTTTCACTTGTTGATCCGGAAACCAAGGCATCGGGAATTAAATAAATGGACCAGGGTCACACAGAGAGTAAGTGGCTGACTTGGGGTTTGAAATCAGGCAGGGAGGCCTTGGGTCTGTACCATGAGCCACAAAACTGTGGTATGGGTAGGTCAGATTGTGAATGTCCTTTATGAGGGGTTTGCTTTAAAGTAGTGGTTCTCAACCTTCCTTAGTTCTGTGACCCCTTGATACAGTTCCTCATGTTGTGCTGACACCCCACCCACCCATAAAATTATTCTTGTTGCTACTTCATAACTGTAATTTTGCTACTGTTATGAAGAGTAATGTAAATAACTGATATTCAAATGGTCTGCGAAAGGGTTGTTTAAACCCCAAAGGGGTCAGAACTCACAGGTTGAGAACCACTGCTGTAGAGGGATGCTACAAGGGCTGAACTGTAGAAGGGGAGAGTCAGAAGGTAGAGGACTCTAGTGTTCTTGGAATACTTGGAATTTTGGAATACTCCAAGTATTCCAAGACTCAGCTTCTTTTTTTTTTTAATTATTAAAAATTTTTTCTTTCACTTTATACACCAACCCCTCTTCCTCCTCCTTCCCTTCTTCTGCTCCCCACCACATACCCCCATCCCACCCCCATCTCCTCCTCATAGAGGGTAAGGCCTCCCTTGTATAGTCAACACAGGCTGGCACACCAAGTTGGGGCCGGACCTAGCCCCTCCTCTTTGCATCAAGGCCGAGTAAGGCATCGCACCATAGGGAATGGGCTCTACAAAGCCAGTTCGTGTACCTGGGATAAGTCCTGGTCCCTTTGCCAGGGGACCCACAAACACATCAAGCCACGCCTCTTTCACCCACAGAGGGCCTAGTGCGGTCCCATGCAGGCTCCCCAGCTGTCAGTCCAGAGTCCATGAGCTCCCACTAGCTTGGGTCAACTGTCTCTGTGGTTTTTCCCATCACGATTCTGACTCAAGACTCAGCTTCTTAGACTGTGGGTCACATCACTGAATGTGGGGCTCGTGGCAAATGTGGCAACAGTGAAAGTCTTGCAAACGTAGAACTACCAAAAATTAATTCCAAAGCAAACAGGTAACACACCTGGGATGTCCCCGGCGGTCTTCACCCATGTTGTATCACGGGGACCTCACCGTAACGTTGGTTCCGAACACACAGAGTCCACTTTGCGCTGTGCATGCTGTCTGTCTGACATACCTCGGCTCACCTGCGAGGCTCTTCTACGTTATGAGTGGCAGTGTTTCTACTCTACAAGATTTTTGCTTTTAGAACAACGTAGTGGTTTGATTTTAGGAAGCAAAGACTTAAAAAAAAAATGTTAGGGCTGGAGGAATGGCTGGGCATTGAAGAACATTGACGGCTCTCCCAGAAGACGTGGGTTTGATTCTCAGCACCCAGTGGTGGCTCACAACTGTCTGTCACTGCAGGCCCTCTCCTGGCCTCCCCAGGCACCAAGCACACACAATGTAGACATACATGCAGGCAGAACACCCATAGCCATTAAATAATAATAATTTTTAAATTGTTAAATGAATTCTGGCTTGCTATTAGAATAGAATTTTTAACCATCTCTGAAACGGCTATGAACACACTTCTGCCATTTTATGATTATGCAAAGCAGCATGCTCAGCACTGATTATTTATAAAGCAAAATATTGATCAACCTCAAAGAATATTGAATGTCTCTACATCTTGCAGTATCAAACATTCAGCCAAGATTTAATTTTACATTTAAATAAATAAGCACATCCTTTTTTTAAGTGTAAACATTTCTTTCCTCTTAAATAAATGGTGAATTGCTACATACACCAAAGGATTGTTTAAAATACATTTCTTTTTTTTTTTTTTTTTTTTTTTTTTGGTTTTTCGAGACAGGGTTTCTCCGTGTAGCTTTGCGCCTTTCCTGGAGCTCACTTGGTAGCCCAGGCTGGCCTCGAACTCACAGAGATCCGCCTGGCTCTGCCTCCCGAGTGCTGGGATTAAAGGCGTGAGCCACCAACGCCCGGCTAAAATACATTTCTTTATGATTTACTATCAATAAATGTTTGATTTTTAGTCCTATTTGGTATATCTGTACATGCAGGGTTGCATCAATTTCTGCGGTGATGAGGGGTCACAAGTGGGAAATGTTTATTAAGAGACCCTGTTCTGAGAGAGTGCCCAGGGCAATGGCAACCCACAACAGGAAGGAGGAAGCTTCATTTGCTCCCCAGACAAGGTGTAGGCTAACTGGGAAGGACAGTGTGCATTCTGCTGTGGGGGCACAACCAGACAGAACACTGGTTTCTTGTGAGGCTGAACGCTGCCTCAGAATCCTTAACACATGACTCAGGCCGATGAAACCTAGTCACCACCCCTCAGTGGAACAGATGACTCGAGGTCAACTCTCTCTAACAGATCTCAGTGGCAGGAAGAATGCTTGGATGACAGGGGACAGTGTGGTAGTCACAGACATCATAGAGGCTTCGGACTCAGATCCCTGCTGCCGTCAATTACAGTAGAGAGGAGAGTGGAAAAGAAAACCATCGCTTTGATTTTTTGTTTCCAAGGATCGGAAACCCAACAGCATGCCCAAGAAAAGTTGAAGAGAAAATAAGGGTTGCCGGGCAGTGGTGGCGGCACACGCCTTTAATCCCAGCACTCGGGAGGTAGAGGTAGGTGAATCTTTGTGAGTTCGAGGCCAGCCCTGGTCTACAGAGTGAGATCCAGGACAGCCAGGGATACATAGAGCCTGTCTCAGAAAAAAAAAAAAAAAAAAGAAAGGAAGGAAGGAAGAGAGAGAGAGAGAGAAAGAGAGAGAGAGAGAGAGAGAGAGAGAGAGAGAGAAAGAGAGAGAGAGGGAGGAAAGGAAGAGAAAAGAAAAGGAAGAGAAAAGAAGAAAAGAAAAGAAAAGAAAAGAAAAGAAAAGAAAAGAAAAGAAAAGAAAAGAAAAGAAAAGAAAAGAAAAGAAAAGAAAAGAAAAAGAAGGGTCTAAGGTCAGGGGAGACCCCAGCTGGAGCAAAGAGAGAATGACACTGAAGTCTTCCAGGTGACCGTCATCTCCCACAGAGAACAGTGGAGGATGGAGGCTGTACCCCCAAACCACGTAGGGAGAAACGAGAAAGTGATGCCAGATACAGGGAGAATCCGGGCGGAGGTGCTCACGGATGCCCTCTCTTGTCTAAGACAAGAACAGTGATATGTCCGCCGGAAGGGTCCAGCAAGCATCCCAACCACCAACACAGAGAGAGCATTTTCAGAACTGGGGCGTGGGTGGACGCCACCTGCATGGTTTGGTGGCTGAGAAGATAAGGAGTGTAAAACTGTTCTGTGTAGACATTTGCAGGCACAGCTGGGAGCAAAGCCATTGCGCGGGGCTGACCGGAAGGAACGACAGGACGGAAGTGAGAGAGGGAAGTGGGACCTGGACAGGAGGCCGGAGGCCTGGAGGGGGAACAAGGAGGATTTCTTCTCAGAATGAGTTGGCCCTTACTTCACGATGAACTTCACATTTCCTCAAGAGGTTCTTAGCGCCAGCTCAGACTGCCATCCTTTGGTTACCGTATCCTCAGTCTCTAGCAAAATGCCAGGCACAGAATGCTACAAAGCTTGACAGTTTTGTTTTGTTTTGTTGAGACAGGGACTTGCTGTGTAGCCGGGACTGACCTCAAATTTGTAGCCCTGCCTCAGCCTCCCACGTGCTGGGACAGCAGGTGTGGGCTGCCATGGCTCAGCTGACCTCATCCCTCCTCAGACATGGAGGAGTTTTTAAGGTGGGTGCTCTTGAAAGTCAGGGGGTGGTCCACTCACCAGGAGCTACACTCTTTTTTAAAATCACACTTACTGAGTGTGATGCGTGAGGTCAGTCCTCTGCTTCCGCCACATGGTTCCTGGAAATCAAACTCAGGTTGCCAGGCTTGGTGGAAAGCACCTTGACCCATCCACCGTGTCACCAGCCCCAGGAGGCCACACTCTGAAAGAAGACTGACTTTCTCTCTCCCTCTCCCAGCAGCTAACAGTTACCAACAGCTCCTCAGCTAGGGGTGGGCCACATTCCCAGCCCTCCTCTCCACGCTGGCGTTTGACCAGGCTTGAGCTTGCACATGGCTTCCGCAGACTCTCACAGCCACCGTCAGTTCGTTCATATTTACAGCTCGTATTTACTTCTTACACAGTCAACTTATGTGAAAATCTGCTTTTGGGGAACTCTAAAGTTTGAAACAATACGGGCAGACCCATTGCAACCTTATGCCAAGCTCTGCGTTTAATTTACTTCTTTATACTTTTTTTGTTACAGGTGGGGGGCGTAGCTCAGCGGCAGGGTGATTGTCCCAGCAAGTATGGGGTTCTAGGTACAATCATGGCAGTGGTAAAAGAAAAATATTAACATTAGTTACAAAAAGTAAATATTTTATTTATTTTCTTTTTTGAGATAGGGTTTCTCTGTACAGCCCTACTATCCCGGAACCTGCTCTGTAGATCAGGCTGGCCTCGAACTCAGAAGGCTGGGATCAAAGGCATGCACCACCACCACCCAGGTGAATATTTCTAAAGCAGTTTACCTTGTCATCTGTCTATTCCTTAAATTGATACAGCTTTGTAAAAGTAAAACCTGGGACCATAAGTTGTAAGAAAAGACTTGACTTTTGAAAGTTGTTCTGTGTCCTCTACATACCCATTGTTCTGGGTATACATCTAAACACACACACACACACACACACACACACACACACACACACACACACACACATAGGGATCTCTGTGAGTTCAAGGCCAGCCTGGGCTACCAAGTGAGTTCCAGGAAAGGTGCAAAGCTACACAGAGAAACCCTGTCTCGAAAAAACCAAAAAACACACATATAGATGTATACTATATATATATATGTGTGTGTGTATACATATGTATATATATGTATATATAATTTTTAAACTTTAAAAGACTCTTCTTTAATAATTTTTTTACAATGTGTTATCTGTCAACCTTTGCTTTCTATACCCATTTTTATGTAGTTACATGCCCTGAGTCATGTAAAATTGTCTTGGGCAAGAAGGCTCTAGCATATATTTATATGACAGTACACACCCTGAGACACAGACTTTCGGGGCCTAGACATCCATATTTTGAAGAGTGTGGCTCCAGTCATCCAGGAGCTGGACATTCACTTGTCACCTGGAAAGAAAGATTTCTGTCAACATCTTCCCAGGTTCTTCATCCCTTTCCTTCAAAATGAACTCTCTCTGCTCAGCTCAGGAGGCAGGAGGAAAGTCAAGAAAGGCAAAGACAGAAGGAGGCTGTTTCCCAAGACTTCCACTTTACCGGTGAAAGCAAATGTCTCATTTCTAATTAAATGCCAAGTGGTAAGGCCCTGGTGAGAGATGGGGTGCACTCTGGGACTGGGTGTGGCCACTGTACTGGGTTGTTAGTCTCAGGACTCTCCCAGCTGATCTTCCAGAAGCAATTTTCTCCTCAGGATCAGCATTATTGTGACATCAGGGCCAGGTGTCCCTCTTTAGGTAACTGCCTGAAGGAAATGCTTTGGATATGTGAGGAAAACAAATTAGGTCAAGAGGCTGGGCTATGGTGGCCAGGAACTAGACCACCTGCCTTTCAAGACCCTGTTATCTCCAAGAAACTGTAGTTCTGACTTCAGACATGTGGTGGTATTGTGTTCCCCAAAACATCGTGCACCCTAATAAACTTATCTGGGGCCAAAGAACAGAACAGCCATTAGATACAGAGGCTAGAAAATGGTGGCACTCACACTTTTTTTTTTTTTAAAGATTTTTATTATGTATACAGAAAAGGATGCTAGATCTCATTACAGATGGTTGTGAGCCACCATGTGGGTGCTGGGAATTGAACTCACCACCTCTGGAAGAACAGTCGGTGCTTTAACCTCTGAGCCATCTCTCCAGCCCTGGCACCCATACCTTTAATCCTAGCATTCCAGAGGCAGAAATCCATCTGGGATCTCTGTGAGTTCAAGGCCACATTGGAAACAGCCAGGCATGGTGACTCACGCCTTTAATCCCAAGAAGTGAGCCTTTAATCCCAGGGAGTGATAGCAGAAAGCAAAAAGATATATAAGGCGTGAAGACCAGGAACTAGCAGCTTTTGGCTGGTTAAGCTTCAGGCTTTCAAGCAGCACAGTTCAGCTGAGAGCCATTGTGATGAGGACACAGAACCTTCTAGTGTTCTAGAAACAGGATCAGCTGAGGAACTGTCGAGGTGAGGAAGCTGTGGCTTGTTCTGCTTCTCTGATCTTCCAGCTTCACCCCAATACCTGGCCTTAGGTTTGATTTTATTAATAAGACTCTTTAAGATTCGTGCTACACAGACATCTGAAGCAACATTGCCCTAGACTACACAGATATCAGTCCTAAACCAACACGCCCTGTCTGGGGAAGGCAGATGGATGGGACCTTCTGTCAGCAAAGTTCTTCACAGGTAGAAGGCCAAGACTGACAGTGGTTGAAGCCAAAGAGAGAGGAGGCTTGGAGACCCGCGGAGGGAGGCAAATTCCCAGCCACTTCTTGTTCACTGACCTTTTAGAAATCAAATTTCATACCCTGCCTTTGCCGGAGCACTCAGCTCCCTCAAAGGTGGTGGTGGTGGTGGTTGGGGGAGGGGAGCTGAGCTGGTTCTGCATCTTGCTGACTCACCCAGCCATCAGTACAGCCTATTTTATGCACTTTATACACTTGTCTTTTAAACGTGTTACAGGGCTGGAGAGAAGGCTCGGTGGTTAAGAGCACGGGCCGCTCTTCCAGAGGACCTGGGTTTGATTCGCAACACACACACACATGGCAGCTAGCTCACAACCATGTGTAACTCCAGTCCCAGACCACCTTGCGTTCTCTTCTGACCTCTATGGGTATTGCATGGGAATGGTGCACAGATACACATGCAAGCCAAACACCCAGATATGTGAAAATATTAAAAGGTTAAAAAAAAGTGCTATAAAATCCAGCCTATTTTGTCTGGACTCTGTTAGCTCTTTATGTTGCAAGAATGAAGCACAGCCATGTCTCCACCCAGATGACTCACGGGCTCTGAGGCCTGGCTGTTTTTCCAGACCTTCTTAGGGTGAAGCTGGCAGAAACCTGGTCAGGTGTTCCAAGGGCAGGCACCTTGTCCCATGTCCTGCAGGAGCTACAAACACTCCCTGCAGGCCGGGGGGTGGGGGTGGGGGTGGGGGACGACGGACGGACAGACAAACCTCTCTGTCCCCCTCCCCAGCAGCAGACCCTGTTTGGAGTTGTGAGGTGGAGGGTCGGAGGCATTTACAAGGTCCTATACACTTTGGAGGGCTCCCAAATTGACACTCTCCTGTTTTGAGAAGTCTGTCGTACTCATCCTTTAATGTGTGCGGCACGCGGGTTAAAACAAGCAAAGAAACTGAGGCCCCAAATGGTTTTTTTAATTGATTTTTTTTGGTTGAGGTACTCCTGTCCCTGTGTGAGTATAAGCACACATGTAGTCTCTGGGTGCATGCACTTGTACACACGTGTAGAGGCCAGAAGAGGGTATCAGATGGCCTCCTCTATCGCTCTTGCCTATTCCTTCCGGGCAGGCGTCTTCCCTGCACCTGGGGCTCATTCAGCTAGATTGGAAGTCTGCGAGGCTCAGCCGTCCTTCCATCTCTGCCCCTCCTGGCGTTGGCATGTTGGGCTGGTTACGCGGGTGCTGGGATCCAGGCTGCAGCCCCACGACTGTGCAGCAAGTGCTCTTGACCACTGTTCTAGTTTCGTTTCTGTCACATGAAAAAGCACAGGGCAAATGCAACTTGGAGAGGAAAGGTTTATTTGATTCACAGCTCACAGTCCGTCATGGAGGGAAGTCAGGGCAGGAACTCAAGGAGGGACCTAGAGGTAGGAAGTCAAACAGAGGCCATGGAGGAGTGCTGCTTACTGACTTGCTCCCCATGGCTTGCTCATCTTTCTTTCTTATACCACCCAGGATCACCTGCCTCCCACATTAATCATTCATCAAGAAAAATGCCTCCCCGGCCGTGGCGCACGCCTTTAATCCCAGTACCCGGGAGGCAAAGCTAGGCGGATCTCTGTGAGTTTGAGGCCAGCCTGGTCTACAGAGCGAGATCTAGGACAGGCACCAAAACTACACAGAGAAACCCTATCTTGGGGGGAAAAAAAGCCCCACAGACTTGCTGACAGGCCATCTGTTGGAGGTCATCTTTCCACTGAGGTTCCTTCTTGCAAGATGACTTCTAGCTTGTGTCAAGTGGACAAAACCAGCCAGCACAGCCACTGACCCATCCCCACCCCACACCCAGCCCCCCAAAGGAAAGCTTTTGTGAAGCAGCATGGTGGGAATTATATCACTAGTATTGCCGAGACTGAGGCAAGGCAGAGATGCAGGAGAGAGGGACGGCTGGCGTCAGGTAAAGGGCCGCAGAGGTCGCACTGAGTGAGTTACCTTTGAACATAGACTGCTTCTCTGGAAGGAATCACTGCTTGGAGGCAGCTTCTGCCTCTCCCACTCAGCAGAGAAACACTTCCGGGCCTTGCCCTTCGGGTAAGGGGACCAGATTTTAAAAAGTCAGGTTTCCTTGCAAAAATACAAGCATTGTATTTATTAATGGGTTGTAACAAAAGCAAACTTAGACCATAATTACTTTTACGGAAGAGAATAATCCATGCACCAGTATTTACCGAGGACACTTTTGTTGGCTGTTTGCTGTGTGGCATCTGAGTCATTTGACACAAAACAGCTGCAAGACCTCTGCTCCCAGGACACGGTGGCTCTGCTGCCCGGAACCGTGTCCCAGTTTGATGTTTAGATAATTTATTTGTGCTGCTTGTGGCTGCATCGCGAGAGCCCTGAGCAAGACCACCACAGAGCCGATATCCGATGCAAAACACACCACACAGGCATCTATTGATCACAAGCAAGCCCGGGCTTGGTCCGCGTCCAACACACTGGCTAGCCAGGTGAAGGAGGACGGCCCTGAGCTCCCAGGGTGAGGCGTTTTTAAAGGGAAAAAAACCACAAGCAGGGTGGTACAAGCCTCGGCATCATGTGATTGGGTGAAGGTATGTAACCTTTGAATTGACTGGTTGCGGTTACAGTTATCATTTTTGGGCAGGCCTGGACAAGTCCCAGGCTCTGTCCTTGCGCTGCTGTGGAGGCTGGCTGTCCTGGCATGTTCACACTGACCCATGCATGTAGCTTTAAGTTGGTGAGGGGTCCCACACAGTAAACAACTGGCTGAACCTTGAGCAGTCAGAGTACGTGCAGAAAGGGAGCTACTGCAAGGACTATGTCTTTTGTTCACAGTCCTCCCAGAAACTGCTTGCTCAGTCTCAGGAAACTGAAATTGAGGCCTGATCTCTGAGAGAAGACTGACAGCCTGTTATGGCATCTGCTTGGTCCTTTCATGCTGAAATGTGGTGATATTTTATTTGTGCTTTAATAAATAAAGCTTGCCTGGAGATCAGAGGAAAAAGCCAGCCTTTATAAGTCAACAAAGAAGTCAGGCGATGGTAGCACATGCCTTTAATTCTATCACTTGGCAGGCAGGGATCTGTCTGGATCTCTGTAGGTTCAAGGCCACACTGGGAACAGAACCAGGTGGTGGCACACGCCTTAAATTTCAACACTAGTTAACCATGGAGGCCTGGGGGTCTGTACAGACAGACAGGAAGTGACAGAGCTGGGCAGAAAGAGGAAGTGATGTAACTGGACAGAGAGAGCAAATCAGATGGCAGAACAGCAAGGCATATAGGTGTGGATGGACAGGAAGTATCTCACATTTGGAAGCTGCGAAGTTGGTGAGGTAAGGTTAGCTGTGGTTTTCCCTATTTCCTTGATCTCTCAGGTTTTAACCCTATATCTGGCTCCGTGTTTTTTAATTTAATAAGGCCATTTAGAAATTCATCTACAGTCTAGTGCTGACAGAATTTGTATAGCAAATGCTCCAGCCTACCTTGGAGAGTCTACCTGTCCTCTCCCACACGTCCCAAAGTGTCCTACTCGCCCTTTCTCTGGCCCCAGCAAGCAGCACAGACCTTCAAATTAACAGATTCAGAGTGTTGCTTGGCTTCTGACCACATCCATAGGTTGCTTTGCTTTTAATTGATATAATTTATGTCATACAGAAAAATGGCAAGTGGGGCTGGAGATATGGCTCAGCGGTTAAGAGCCTGGCTGCTCTTCCAGAGGACCCAGCGCCCACATGGCAGCTCACAACTGTCTCTAACTCCAGTCCCAGAGGATCTGACACCCACACATAGAGATACATACAGGCAAAACACCAATGCACATAGAATAAATAAATAAATTTTACAAAAGAAAAGAAAAAAGGAAAATGGCAAGCAAGAGCAATATGAGTAATTCATAAATATGTGTCTCACTGTGTAGTTCTGGCCACCCTCAAACTCACACAGAAATCTGCCTGCTTCTCTGCCTCTAGAGAGCCTGAATTAAAGGCATGCACTGTGTACTCCACTCAACCCAAGATTTATTTATTATATTTATTTACGGTTATGTGTGAGTCTTGTGTGCACCACGTTTGTGCAGATGCCCACAGAACATAGAGGGTATTGGATCCCGCTGGAACTATAGTTACAGAGTTGTGAGCAGTCTGGTATAGGTCCTGGAAACCACTTACATCTGGGCCTTTGGGCAAGAGCAGTAAGCATTCTTCCCTGCTGAGTCACCTGTCCAGCCCCTCATATAATTCCTAACCCACAGTCACAGGGTTCGTTTTCTAGTTTAACAACGGAACGATAGTGATTCATTTATAAGGGAAAAGGTTTACTTTGACTCATAGCTTTAATGAAGTTAAGAGGGGGCTGGGCCCTAAGCTGCTTGAATTCACAGAGAAAAGCAGAAAGGCAAACGGATTCTTTGTAACAAGAAAAGGAACAAAAGGGGACAGAGCACATTACAGCTATCAGTCTTGTGAAGGCTAACGCATGCTCATGGGAACTCCATTCTGGAGAAAAGTGTCCATGACCCAAATACTTCCGGCAGGTCCCACCACTTCTCCAATCACTTAAGAGTGAGGAGAGACACGGTTTCCTTCCCCCATAAATACTTCAGTGTGCATTTCCAAGGCCAAGAAAGGACAGACATTCTGTTTTGTTTTTGCTTTCTGAGATCTGATCAAATGTAGCCAAGGCTGACCTTGAACTTCTCATCCTTTAGTCTGTAGCTCCTAAGTGTTGGGATTACAGGTACCGTACCACCTGTAATGTATGTACACGAGATATGTCCCACCACATCTAGCTTTTAGGAAGTATGTTTTCTGCACAGTCACAGAGCAGGTAATTCGATTGGAATTAACCATTATTCTCTCATCTATTTCTCTGATTGCTCCAGGAATCTCCTTACTTTTTTTTTCCTCCTGAGTCTTGGACTAAATCCAAGACCACACAGCAGTGTTTTGTTTTGGCCAGGTTTATTTATGCTCTTTTATTCTGGAACAGCTTGTGAGACTCTCTTTTTGTTTCCTGACTCTGGTGTTTTTCAGAGGATAGATCAGTTGTTCACAGAATGTCTTTGAATTTGGGCTGGCCTTGTGTTTCCTCATGAGTAGACTCGGGACATGCCTTTTGGGCAGGGCTACCACAGGAACAATGCTGCGTTCTTTGAGCGTATGATATTAGATACTAATCTATACGAAAATACAGCTGTTTAGTGACCTGATTGAAGCCTTGTTGGTCACTACCTGTGAGAGACCCAGGTATGCTGGGAGCAGCAAATTAGGCGAAGGCTTGAGTTCCTGGGATAACGACCTGGTATTTATACAGAGCCCGCACACAGCCTTCCCAATGGCCTTGAAGTTGATACGCAGCCAAGGATGAATGTGAATTTCCAGTCTTTCTGCTTTCACTTCACAAGTGCCGAGGTATGAGGTGTGTTACCACTCATGTCTTAGAAGATGGCAGGTGTCTGCCTCAGGGCTTTGCACATGACAGACAGGTTCTCTACCAACTCAGCCATGTCCCTGGCTCTACTTTCTCTTCCTTCCTTTCCTGTTTTTTTGTTTTTGTTTGGGGGGAGGAAGGGAAACAAGATCTTGCTATGTAGCCGATGCTGGCCTTGGATTTGTGATTCTCCTTCATCAGTTTCCAGGGTGCTGGGGGCCACCGGTCTACCATCACTTCTACCTATAAATTTCATTGATTTTTTTAAAATTTAATAGTTTGGGCTGAGAGATGCCTCAGGGGTTAAAAGCACCAGCTGCTCTACCAGAGGACCCAGGTTAAATCTCCAGCACCTACACAGCAGCTCATAACTGTCGATGATTCCCATTCCAGGGGATGTGACACCCTCTTCTGGCCTCTTTTGGCAGCAGCTACACATGAAGTATGAAGATATATATGCAGTCAAAATAACCATAAACAAAAATAAATAAACCTTAAAAAATAAAAAAGAAGCTCTTTCGGCCTTAGTGCCATCTAACGTGAAACTCCTGCTCCGTGAGATCGAAGTGGAGGGAGAAGCAAATGCCGAGGCTGAGGGGAAAGAGGAAAGATGAGGCGGAGGTCCACGTAAATTGTCCCGTGCACCCCCAAAGTCTGCAGCAGCAGAAAGAAGGGTGCTGAAGGCTGCGGCACTGGTACGAGTTGTTGGACTGAACGCTGCTGTCGGCAGTAAGTCTCAGTGGATCTGGGGCATCAGCGCCTGCACCCCAAGACCACACGAGAGACCGTCTGCCTTCCTTACAACCAGGACAGTTGGCCCTCTGCCCTGGCCCTCTGGCATCATGGATTACTTCTGTTCTCACTTGTGGTCAAGTGTAACTCACAAACAGTAAGTCACCTTTCTCAGGGTCTCAGCTGAAGAATGAAAATAAGTAAATAAAAAATTAAAAACAAGAAATAGTTTCTACATGTTAATAGCAAACTTATAAGAATAGAACAAGAGGGGCTGGAGAGATGGCTCAGAGGTTAAGAGAACCAGCTGCTCTTCCAGAGGTCCTGAGTTCAATTCCCAGCACCCACATGGTGGCTCACAACCATCTGTAATGAGATCTGGCGCCCTCTTCTGTATACATGATAAATAAATAAATCTTAAAAAAAAGGAATAATATAAGAGATGGACAATATTAAAAATTAGTGTTTTCTGGGACTTGAAAAGTTGCTCAGCTGTTAAGAGCACTTCCTGATTTTTCTTGTAGCCTCTGCAGAGGTGTATGTGTGCTTACACAAACACACAAACACACATGCACATACTGAGACATACATGCACACACAGAGACATACACACACATACAAACACACATGCACACATACACAGGCATACATGCACACACACAGAGACCCACAGACACACACACACACACACAGATATACACACAAAACAAAACTCAAAACCAAGCACTTCCACACAGGACAACCCTGAAAAGCACAGTGAATAGAGGAACTCTACTTTCTTACAAAAATGCCACCAATACCATTTAGTTGGTCTCAATACAAAAATGTACTTACGTTGAAAAACCCAAATCTTACACACTGAATTGTTAGCTCGATGCATGCACTGCTCTTACGGAGGACCTGAGTTCAGTTCCCAGCAGGGATGTCAGGCGGCTCACATCCACCTGCAATTCTCCATGTCCACATGCATGACACATACACATAATTTTTTTAAAATTTATTCCTATTTGATGCTCATTGGCGTTTTGCCTGCATGTATGTCTTTGTGAGGGTGTTCGAAGCCCTGGAAGTGAGTTAGAGACAGGTGTGAGCCGCCATGTGGGTGCTGGGAATTGAACCCGGACCCTCTAGAAGAGCAGTCAGTGCTCTTACCCGCTGAGCCATCTCTCCAGCCCTGCAATGTCGTTTTCTAATTGTTGTAAGCTAAAACAGAAGCATTTTGCTTGCACTAATGTTTTAGTTTCCATATTTCTATTGCAAGCGCACACACAAATGCGTCTGGACAAATAGCCATTACTTCATCCTGGCTTCATGTTTTTCCACTCACGATGATACACGTAGGGACCTTAGGACTCCAGGGGGATAATCGAACAATTCAGAGCTGTGAAGAACAGGAAGAAGAGAGAAAAAAGCTTTCACGGTCCCCTGACCCTCTTTTTTTCTGTGTTGAGTTCAAACCCAGGGCCTCATGTAGGAGCCATACCGACTGGATCACTGGCTCGGTGGTTAGGAGCACGTACTGCAGTCACAGAGGACCTGAGTTCAGCTGGGAACGGCTGCGAACTGCACCCCCGACCCCATAGCAGAGTCTACATGCTTTTCTCATCATTATAAGCATATTCGGCACAGACAGCAGAGGGCCAACAAAGTAGGCCTAAAGGTCTGTCTGCAAAGGGCCAACAGCCAGGTTCTCCAAGGTACAGCTCTCTTTTGAATTCCTGTACAACCCCTCACCAGAGAGTTTGTGAATGCAATCACCAATCCAGGGCCTCTCACGTGCTAGGCAAGCGCTCTGCCACTGAGCTACACTTCTGGCCCTTATTTACTTACTTGTTTTTTTATTTATTGAGACGGCCTTGAACTTTTGACTCTCCTGCCTCTGCCTCCCTAACAGCTGGCAACTGCAGGTGCAACTGCCATGTCGTGGCTCTGGGTTGTTTTTTGTTTTTTGTTTTTTTCCAAGTGGGAAGGTTCTCGTACATAGAAGCTTGCTGATTTGGTGACCCCAGGCCTGTAAGAGGGTATATTCTCCCAGCAGCGTTTGTAGTCCAGTGTTGCCTGGGTGCTTTACCAGTGATTCACCTGGGGGCTGTTCTGCTTTACAGAAACTCCCTTCTGCAGGTGGAGCTTGGCCCCAAGAGGCCGGTCCACACTGGTATTAGAGAGCAGTGGACCTGTGGTGGCTGCTTCACGAATCCTTTTAAGATTTGTTACCTGCCAGGCGCTGGTGGCACACACCTTGAATCACTGCTCTCAGGAGGCAGAGGTGGATGGATCTCTGTGAGTTCAAGGCCAGCCTGGGCTACAGAGTGAGTTCCAGGACAGGCTCCAAAGCTACATAGAGAAACCCTGTCTCCAAAAACAAACAAACAAACAAACAAAAGATTTGTTACCTAATATAAATAGCTGTTACAATGTATCATTTATGTAACAATGCAAGGAAAACTCTATGTTTAAAACAGATTCAGTGTTTTGACACAATTAAGGAAAATATTTTTGCTTTGCAGCTGGTTGACTCTGAAGACACAGACTCCGGGATGGAGGGAGCAGCTACGGTTGCCCCTTTTCTTACCAGACTTTCACTGGTTTAAGCATCTATTCTCGACTGTCCACCTCCGTCATCCTGTGTTGATGGACATTTTATTGTAATGAAGGTCTCCCTCACCCTTGTTTATTGTTGCTTTATTGCCTTTTACTGAGTGATTTGTTTACTGAATATTACTGAACCAGTAAAGACTTTTATTCAGGCCACATTGCTTACTCTGATGCCTGTCCCACACTTGACCAACCCCTTCATACTGCTTTCCAGGGTCTTCCAGATCCCACTCAAACAACGGTAGCTCTTTGAGCACTACTTGCTTTCTGGTTCAGCCTTCACTTTCTGTACTGGCTGATTGTGTGTGTCAACTTGACACAAGGCAGAGTCATCAGAGGAAGGAGCCTCAGATGAGGAAATGCCTCCATGAGGTCCAGCTGTCAGGCACTGTCTCAATTAGTGGTCAATGGGGGAGGGCCCAACCCTTTGTGGGTGGTGCCATCCTGGGCTGTGGTCATGGGTTCTATAAGAAGGAGGGCTGAGCAAGCCAGGGGAAAGCAAGCCAGTAAGCAGCACCCTCCATGGCCTCTGCATCAGCTCCCGCCTCCAGGTTCCTGTCCTGACTCCCTTCGGTGATGAACAGCAATGTGGAAGTGTAAGCCAAATAAACCCTTTCTTCCCCAACTTGCTTTTTGGTCATGGAGTTTCATTACAGAAATAGAAACCATAACTAAGATAAATCCTAACCCAAATCGACAGCAAGATCCCCTGTTCCTTTAGTGAGGAAAGCTAGCTAGAAACTGATACCCTGAGCCACACCAGGTTCGGACTCAGATCAGGCTCGATCAGTCATCATCAGAGAAGGGATTCATCAAACCCCTCCCCTTAAGACTCCGGGAACTGTGCAGAAGAGGAAGCAGAAAGACTGTAAGAGCCAGAGGAGATGAAGGACTTCGAAGAAACAGTGTCTTCTAGACACAACAGGACGGATGCACACAGGAACTCATAGAGACCAAGGCAGCATGCACAGGGCCTGCACAGGTCCATATGAACTCATAGAGACCAAGGCAGCATGCACAGGGCCTGCACAGGTCCAAGCCAGAGGGGGTCCCACTGCAGAGAGAGGGAAGTTGACATGAGCTCCCACCCCTAAACAGGAAGCTATCTCTAATTGACAGTTGCTTACAAAGGAAAAATTAGTTTTGAATGGAGTCTCACTGGGTGTAGAAACCACACTCAACGGCAGGCCCATGCCCAGCAGTGGATGGCCAACCCAAGAACTCAATGGCATTTGGGGAGATATTTTGCTTTATTCTGCTTTTGGAGGGCACTTTTGTTTTTGTCTTTTTTTTTTTTTTTTTGGTTTTTTTCGAGACAGGGTTTCTCTGTGTAGCTTTGCACCTTTCTTGGGACTCACTTGGTAGCCCAGGCTGGCCTCGAACTCACAGAGATCCACCTGGCTCTGCCTCCCGAGTGCTGGGATTAAAGGCATGAGCCACCACCGCCCGACCTGTTTTTGTCTTTTTTATCCACCTGGTCTTTTGCATGTATATTATAGTTTCTGATTCTGTATTTTTATGGGTTTTGTGTATGAGTGTATGCATGTTTCCAATGCTTTTTCTTCATTTTTTTTTTTAATTCTGGCTGATGTGGTTTATTTTCACTTGCATTGAATTGATGGATGGTGACGTGCAGAGGATCCAGGAGATGAGGGAGGGGAAGCCACGCTCAGAATATATTGTTTGAAAAAAATATATTTTCAATTAAAGAAACTGAGGGGGAAAAAAGGTACCTGGTTGCTAACTATGCTCACTTCTACTGGGTCCTCTGCTTTGAGGCCCCAGTGTTGAGTTAGGAGTCTCAGGTATAGCTGCACACATGTTTCAGAACTGCTAACTATAGCTCTGCTGGAAGGAAACTAAGGATTCAGTCGGGGGCAGTTCTTTTGTAAGATGTATTTATTTTATTACTTTTTTATATGTATGAGTATTTTTGCCTTCACATATGTATGTGTACCATGTGTGTGCCTGGTGCTCTCAAAGGTCAGAAGAGGGCTTTGGATCCCCTGGGACTGGAGCTACAGTCTTGAGCTGCCATGGGGTTGCTGGGAATGGAATTTAGTCCTCTGGAAGAGCAACAAGTGCTCTGGACCAATGAGCCAACTCTGCAGGCCTTAACTAGAATTTTTGTCTGTTTGTTTGTTTGTGTTTTTTTTTTTTGTTTGTTTGTTTTTCGACACGGGGTTTCTCTGTATCGTTTTGGTGCCTGTCCTGGACCTCGCTCTGTAGAACAGGCTGGCCTCGAACTCACAGAGATCTGTCTGGCTCTGCCTCCCAAGAGCTGGGATTAAAGGCGTGCCCTACTGCTGCCCGGCTTAACTAGAATTCTTTTTCTTTTTCTTTTGTTTCCCCCAGAGCTGAGGACCGAACCCAGGGCCTTGCACTTGCTAGGCAAGCACTCTACCACTGAGCTAAATCCCCAACCCCAAACTAGAATTCCTACAGGCAAAAAGTATGTACAGTGAAAGACACAAATCCCGAGTATGCAATGCAACAGAGTCAGCACTGTAGCACATGCGCCTTCTAAGGTACTGGACGTTATTCTCAGTCCTCTCCAGTGTTTCTGCCTAGTCAGCCACCCAAGCCCGAGGCAGCCAGTGCTCCAGGGCCTTGCCTGGTCTGTAACAGGAACTAGCTGCTACCCAACTTCCAGTGTGCCTCATTGCACACCCCGCCCCTGTGCCCGGCCTTCTGCTTTCCTTCTGCAGTTCTGCTCTGAATGCTGTCTGAATGCTTTTCCCAACCAGTGTTGCCAGGGGGCCTGATGCGGAATCGACTCCCACAAGCTTGATACTGATTGATTCCCGCACATCTACATTCTGCAGACGTTGACTGGGGCTCCCCAAAGCCCTTAGCCTGGAGCGTGCTTCCAGGAGAACACGGGCTCCCAGTTCAGCTCTTCTGGCTGGGTAGCACTGCCCTTTTAGGCTCTTCCGAATTCCAAGTCCTGGCTTCAGCTCGACTCATAACTTTTATTTTTTATTTATTTATTTATTTATTTATTTATTTATTTATTTAAATTTTTTGTTGTTGTTGTTTTTTCGAGACAGGGTTTCTCTGTGTAGCTTTGCGCCTTTTCCTGGAACTCACTTGGTAGTCCAGGCTGGCCTCGAACTCACAAAGATCCGCCTGGCTCTACCTCCCGAGTGCTGGGATTAAAGGCGTGCGCCACCACCGCCCGGGCATAACTTTTATTTTTAAAGATAGGATTCACCATGCAGCCCTCAATGGGCTCCAAGTGACAGACATCCTCCTGCCTTTGCCTCCCTAGTTTTGGGCGTAAAGGCATATGCCACTATGCCTAGCATAATTCTTTTAATAATTAAAAATAAAATTAGGAATCTCTGAGTTCCAGGCCAGCTTGGTCTACAAAGTGAGTTTCAGGACAGTCAGGGCCGTTTCACAGAGAAACCCTGTCTCTAAAAACCAAAAGCCAAAACAAACAAACAAAAAAAGGTGGTGGTGCATGCCTTTAATCCCAGCACTCAGGAGACAGAGGCAGGCAGATCTCTAGGTTCAAGGCCAGCCTGGTCTATAAAGTGAGTTCCAAGACAGCCAGGGCTACACAGAGAAACCAAAACACAAAAACAAAAAACAAATGAATAAATAATCAAATAAACAAAATAAAATTAGGGGGCTGGAGATATGTCTCAGTGGCTCAGAGCACTGGCTGCTCTTCCAGAGGACCTGGATTCATTTCCCAGCATCCCACATGGCAGCTCACAACTGTCTGTAACTCTAGTCCCAAAGCATCCTATGCCTTTTTTCTTGCCTCCTTGGACACAGGCATACATTCAAGCAAATGCTCGAACATATGAAATAGAAGTAAATAAAGTCTCAAAAGTTTTAAACTTTTTAAAATTTAAAGCCAGCCTATGAGATATGAGATATCATTATGGCTTTTTAAAAGCGTGCCTTTTCCATTCTCCTTCCCCTCTTCTCCCCGCTCTCAGCTACACTTAACTCCCCCTGAAGCCCTTCGCTGACGATCTCTTTTCATCCTTCCTGTCCGTGTGTCCTCTCACCCACTCCCATCCATCTTTGTCACCCATTTCACCCTTCTCAATCTCCTTTCTAATTCCGCAAGCCTAAATCTTCACATTTCCCCGCTCCATCTTTCTTGTTTTGAAACAGCGTCTCATGTAGCCGACAGTGGCCTCGAACTTGAACTTGTAACACAGCCAAATCTGGCTTGGGTCTCCTGATCCTTCTGGTCCTGATCCTTCTGGCTCCATCTCCCGAGGGCTGGGAACACTGAGCAGCACACAATTGTCTCCACTTGATGGTCACAGTCCTCCCTTCCCACCGAGTGTCCGAGCTGGTGACAGTCTCACAAGGATGCCTTGTGAGCTTGACTGTGACAGACAGGATCTGTCACAGGAGCATTTTGTAAATGTGAATCCACTCAGCCTACCACGAGGACTTGGTAAGTGGCCAGAGTCAGGGGAACAAGTAAAATATGTGGGTGGGCCCCTCCGCAAACCCGTATGAATGACTCTCTTTAATACAACCTAGAAAGGAGGACTCTGGAGACTGGGAACCAAGGCGAGGCCCTAGAACCAGGAAGTTACACCCATGTTAATATTTAGAAAACTGTGGGTTGTAACAGCCCACTTTCCAGGCTCCTGGATGAAAGAGTCAGTGTGGGTCAGCCATGGGAAATCTGAAAAGGCTCTTTGACATGGCCACCCTCAGCTCAGATCTTCACCGGGACCCTTAGTGACTCTTCCTGCTCTGCCTGTGTCTTCTGTGCACTTGGCTTCCCCCCAACAAGGCTAGAGGCTCCTCCAGGGGGCTGGCAGTGTCGTGCATCTTCCTGTTATTCTCCTGGCTCAGCTCCCTGTCTGGTGACCAGAGGTGTCCAGTCGGTACCTCAGAGTTTGAACTGAGTCTTCTGGGCCACCGTGATGAAGCCGTATTTCCCAGGGCATCAGGCTTCCCAGTGAAGTACCTACCTCAGGGGCGCTTCTCAGATTGGTTGAATAGATGATGACCTGATTCCACTGGCTTGCTGAAGTGCCCTTCCTTCCAGGATTCTGCATCTTAGAAGAGGGGAACCGTAGATGGCATTGCTTAACAACGGAAGTGGGGTTAGGTGAGCAGGGTTGTAGTGGGCAGGCACTGAGCCCCGGGGAGAGGGATAGTTACAAGCAAGGCCTGGTTGGTACCCTGCCGTTCATGGGCCTCTCCTGTGGCTGCAGAATTTTGGGCCATCAAGGGATTGCTCTGTCCTTCTGTCCTCCTTTCGTTTGTTCCCATTGGTCCGGCAGCCGGTCAGCTCCAGGACCTCCTTTACAGGCTTACAGGTGACATAGGCCACTTTCCAGTTCCAACCTCCCTGAGTCTGCTGTCCCTCCGTGCCAGGCCAGACACATTCCAGGATTTTGTTCCAGTTCCTCAAATCTTCTCTCAGGAGCCCAGTTATGTCGGTTCTGTTCTGCTGGCTTCCCACGCTGTCTTGACCCAGTTCCAGTCCCGCAACTCCTACCTAGATCGTTTCAACAGCCGCCTCCTAAGGAGTTTACCTGCCGCTGGCTATGGTAAGATGTATTGGCCATTATGTGGGATTTACGATTAGCCTCCTACCCAGGCTGCCACCCGATCCAGTAGTCTTCGAGGCACAAAGGCAAGAATAAGGCCAGGGAAACAGGCCATGTTCAGCTCCCAGCAGAACACCGTTCAGACGAGCCGGGTGAGTTGCTGCTGAATCTGGGGATGGCTCATTGAGATCCAGAGGAAATGGTCCTTCTCAGCCTTGGCTTTAACTGCACTAGAATGTTACACACACATACATAATTAAAATTTAAAAATAGTCTGGGCAGCAGTGGCGCACGCCTTTAATCCCAGCACTCAGGAAGCAGAGCCACGTGAATCTGTGAGTTCGAGGCCAGCCTGGTCTACAAAGTGAGATCCAGGACAGGCTTCAAAGTTACACAGAGAAACCCTGTCTCAGAAAAACAAAACAAAACAAAAATTTAAAAATAGTCGGGCGGGGGTGGCATGTGCCTTTAATTCCAGCACTCAGGAGGCAGAGGCAGGTGGATCTCTGAATCTGAGGCCAGCCTGGTCTACAGAGTGAGTTCTAAGATAGCCAAAGCTACACAGAGAAACCCTGTTTTGAACCCCCACCCCCACCCCCAACTAAAAATAACTGGTTGACTAAGATGTAGCCATCAAGATCATTCATTCATTTATTCCTTTATTTGTTCACTTATGGGGATCAAACCCAGGGCCTCAGGAGAGCTCCAGTGCTGAGCTTCCTCCAGCCTGTTGTTTTCTGTGCCACCCCTCCGTTTTTCTGGAGATGCTGTCTGATCTGGTCAGCTGGAGTTCTGAGACCGTCCGAGTCTGGAACCCCTTTGTTTCACCTTGTTCAGAGAGCTCTGTTGGAGTCAACTGGCCTGAGTCATTTTCCTTTTCACAATTATTTGGGACTGGAGATGGCTCAGTGGTTATAAGCACTGGATGCTCTTGTAGAGGACCTGGGTTCAATTCCCGTCCCTCGGATGGTGGCTCACAACCTCTGTAACTGAATTCAGTTCTAGGAGATTCAATACCCTCTTTGGTCTCATGTGTACAGACACACATCAGGCAAACACACACACACACACACACACACACACACACACACACACACATAAATAAATGCAAATCATTGTGTCCTTATTTCTTTGTGTAAGAGGCCAAGAGCCTGGAAACCTCAGCTGTAACACTGCCGGAGGCATGTAATCTCTTGGGGGTGGGTTGTGGTGTCTATCTGGGTTGGACAGACTTAACCATATCTAGGATTTTGAACTTCTGCATTTGGAATTCCAGCTAACTTCATGAATTGGAGATGATAGAATCTGCACTTTTCCTAGAAGAATGGATGACTCAATTTGGAATTACAGTGACCACAGAGTGGAAACTTTGACTTTGGTAGTTGTCTATTTGTGGGGTACACTGGAAAAGGAAGGACCAAGTTACAGCAGCCCTTTAAAGCAGAAAAGGCAGAAGTATTTATGTCTATGTAACAAGCTCTCCTTAGATACTTCCGCCCACTGAGGCTTACATCATGCTCTCATCCAGCAGTCGCTGGTGTTGGACCTAGACCTGAAGCACAATAGCGGGCTTTTGTTGTTTAGAAGACACCTAGTAGCTAATGTACTAAAGAACTCTTTGCCGCCTAACTAAGCCGGACTGTGTCAAGGTGTTCCTGTGCCTAGCCCTGGCTGTCTCTAGATGCTGCCTCATCTGGCTATTGCTTGGAGTCCTCCCTCGGAACTTGTTTTGCTTGTGGGACTTGCCTGATCCTGCACTCTCCCCTGCTCAGATAAGCTTCACTGAAGTGTACCGGAGGAAGGAATGCTCCTTTCAGCTCTTGCTGTGATGCATTCAGCTCTGGTTAGAGACACCAGCCTCATCTATCATGAAATATATGCTTTTGTCCGGTCATATGTTTCCAGCCAGGGTGGTGATGTAAGAACCCCCACTTGCTAATGGATAGCAGGCATTGGGAAAAGGAAGTCAGGTTCTGTTTTTTGTTCACTAGAAACACCTGTTTTCCTTTTTGGTGCAGGGAATTGAACCCAGGGCCTCGCAAATACTAGGTAAATGCCCTAAGTGATGCCTCTGGCTTTTTTTTTTTTTTTTTTAGGTCTCATTAAGTCACCCAGGTAGGCCTTGATGTTGAAATCTTTGTCTCCATCTCCTGAGGAGTGAAATGACCTGTTTGCACCAGGCCTGGTTAGGTATGAACCTTGAAGGTAATAATAATAATTGTGACGATTGTGTGTGTGAGGGGATGTGCACATGGGGGTCTGACGACAACCTCGTGGGTTGGTTCTCCCCTTCTGCCTCCACGTGAGTTCTGGGGCTAGAACGAAGGTCAGCAGGCTTGCTGGGCGAACCCCTTTACCCGTTCCCAGCTGCTCCCCCTCTCTCCCGTCAGGAGGGACCGTCTGCACCTTGGGGATGGGAGAGTTCCTTAGGTCTTTCATCGTTAGCATTCACAGGAAGAGCTGCCATGGCAGCCTGTGCCTGCAGTCCCAGGTGGGGAGGCGAGGCTGGTGGATCTCTGGAGTTCTCTGGCCAGCCTGCCCGACCGGTGGATGAGCTCCAATATTAGTGAGAGATCCTATCTTCAAACAGACAGTGGAAACCAGAAATTGAAAAGAAAAAGATGAGGGGCTGGAGAGACAGCTCAGCGTTAAGAGCGCCACTGGCTGCTCTTCCAGAGGACCTGGGTTCGAGTCCCAGCCCCCACATGGCAGCGCACAAGTGTCTGTACCTCCAGTCCGAAGGAATGTGCTGCCTTCCTCTGACCTCCTTGAGCACCAGGCATGCAAGGGGTGCACGTGTGCACACACGACAGGCAAATCACTCAAACACATTAAAAAATAAAATTAAAATAAATCTGTAAAAGGAAAAACACACGAACAAAAAGGGGGGGGAATAAAAATAGCTGGGTGTGGTGAAGCACACCTTTGATCCCAGCACTCAGCAGAGGCAGGTGGATCTCGGTGAGTTCGAGGCCAGACTGCTCTATATAGTGGAACTTGTCTCAACAAAGAGTGAGAGTGGGAGGCCTGGCCCCGCCCCTCCTCAGCCATAGTGTGGCATGGGCAAGGGGGAGATTGCCCCCTCCCTGCCTGAGGCGGGTGGGAGAGCGGGCCCTGAGGTCCTAAGAGCAGGAGAGCGGTCGCTGCCCCTCCCCAGCTGCAGCACTTGGAAGAGCAGGCCCTGCACCTCACCTGGACAGCACCGTAGAGCTGGCCCTGCTGGTGCAGGTGTGGGCGAGCCGACCCTGAGGACATGAAAGCAGGAGAACCAGTCCTACCCCTTGCTCGTTGCTGCAAAGGGCAATGCCAGAGAGCTTACCTTGGTGAGGAGGACAGGGAGAGCTGGCCGGCTGACCAACCCTGCAACTACCCAGTCCCAGAAACAGGGTTATGAGTTGGCCCACCCCAACATCCACCCCATCTATGATCTGCTGGAGCATGGGAAGGGGCACATCCTGCAGACCCAAAGCTACAAGATCCCCACGACACAGGGCAACAACAGGATACGCAAGAGGAGTCCCAGTGAGGGCCCAGTATAAATGGTGTAACAGAAACCAGAGGCCTTGAACCAGACCGATGACTCTTTGCAATGAACACTTGCAAGTAAAGATGTGTGGACCAAAGGTTTACTGTGTGACTCACTGTGTCACACTACAGCTTCCAGGACGAGATTTTTTTCTTTTTCTTTTCTCTCTCTCTTTTTAAAAAAATAATCTCTCTTAAATTTTATTTCATTTTATTTTGGGGGGAAGTTGCAAGGCAGAGGGTGGATACAAAGGGACAGGAGATGAATGGGCTCGAGATGCATGATGTGAAAGACACAAGGAATAAATAGAAAGAAAGTTAAAAAGAAAGAAAGAAGACAAATTAGGATCAACCAAGCTTCCTGAAGTGTAACATATGAGCAGAAACATGTATGCATCCTAGGTGTGCTGCTTGGTAACTTTATACAAAATGAACACATGTTCCTGAGGTGTCAGCTAGCCAGTCTGAGTAGTGGGACTTTAGCTATAACCTGAAGTTCTCCTCATACCCCCCACCCCCTTCCAGTTACTAATCCCGACTTCCCACTTATCATACTCATTTTGCTTGTTTTTGAGTGTCATTTCTGATGGTTAGTTCTATTTTAGTTGCTGTATGGTATCCCACTATATAAATGGACCACCATTACCCATTCTCTGTTGGTGGAATTTGGGTTGCTTCCAGATCGGGCTGTTACAAATATTACACTTCTGGCCTGGCGATGGTGGTGCACACCTTTAATCCCAGCACTCTAGAGGCAGAGGCGGTCAGATCTCTGAGTTCAAAGCCAGCCTGGTCTACAGAGTAAGTACCAGGACAGCCAGGGCTACACAGAGAAACCAATCCTGTCTTTAAAACAAAAATAAAAACAAAAACAAAAAAGCCCAACAAAACAAACAAAAACAAATTACACTGCTGTGAATATGCTTGCGTTCTTGTCTTTAGCTGGGCACAATCCAAAAAGAATTTTCACTCACAGTGTATACATACATTCATCGCTGATGGACACTGGAGACAGCCATTATGCGAGGGACGGTCTATTTTTGATAAGGGAAAGAACACAGAGCTGGCACCAGGCCCCAGATTTTTGGTCCCCTCTCAGGCTTGGGCTCACAGGAAGCCAAAGCGAATCACTTACCCTCTGTTTCCCCGGCTGTAAACTGGAAATAATTAATGCCTTCTCTGCCTGCTATGTGATGGGAGAGCCCTCTGCAAATACTCACACAGCACAAATGTGAGCTGTCATCAAAGTGGCAGCTTTTAATTATCAATGAAAACTAAGGGGTTACTACACTTACGTGGGTTCCCATTTCTAATTAAGAAACCAGATTAGATGTGGCAGCTCCGCTAAGCACAGAGCATTGCCAGGCACCACGAGGGAATTCCCAAACATACCCTCAGTCTTGCCTAGAAGATTCCTCTCAGTTTCTTCTTTCAATTGCCAAATACTCCAGGTGTCTTGTTCCCTCCAGTACCAACATGAGTTTGCTTAGTCTGGAAGCACCATCTGGCTGGGGTCTGCCTGGTTGGACAAAGTGTATCTCTCTGGAAAAGCCATAGGGCAGAGTTGGTCCGGGCCTCCACGCACTATTAACTCGCTGACTCAGTATTGCCGATGAGATGTTTTGGTGCCATGGTGAAACACCAAAGGTTATATGATACACTGACTCAAGAGCAGTAAAAAATAGTGAATTGAAAGTATCGACATCTCGTGGCATGTTGGTTCCCATGAGGATAGTTACACAAGCAGGAGACTGCGCCCTCTCCTGACCAGTGTCACACCTGCATGGCTGTGACAGGGGTTTCCGACTCACTAGACCGACTGGCTTTCCCTTGGGGAGGCCCATCCTGGAGTTATCATCAATCTTGAACAAATCATTTTTTGTTTCCTGCTGCCCTTTCCCCTTTAAACAAGCAAAATCAAACCTGTGATGGATAATTTAATGAGTCAACGTGGATAGGTAATGCTGTCCAGTTGTCTGATCAAACATATCTATTCATTGCTGTGAAGACATTTTAATTAATTAATTAATCGGTTTCCATTTTATTCACTTTCTTTCTTTTTTTTTTTAAAGATTTATTTATTTACTTTATATACAGCATGTATGACCAGAAGAGGGCACCAGATCTCATTACAGATGGCTGTGAGCTACCATGTGGTTGCTGGGAATTGAACTCAGGACCTCTGGAAGAGCAGTCAGTGCTCTTAACCTCTGAGCCATCTCTCCAGCCCTCCATTATTCACTTTCATACAATGCCAGCCTATTATAAAACAAAACAATCCATTTCCTTATGATAAAAAAGAATTAGAACTATCACTACATACCTTAAATTGAAACAAAAAGCATTCATTCAGATGGTTTTATTGATGTGTGCTGTTGGACACCGGGTCCCAAGTAGCTGGGGATGACCATGAATTCCTGGGTCTCTTACCTCTTTCTCCCCAGTCCTGGAAGTGCAAGCATCCCCCATCATGCCCAGCCACAGTTGTGTGTGTATGTGTGTGTGTGTGTGTGTGTGTTTTAAGGATGGAATTGTCTACTGTGAACAAAACAAAACCAAACAATAAAAAATGCAGGAACAACACCCCCTGAGGGACCAAACCTTAGGCCCTGCACACCCTGGCTGGGACCGACCTCCTGATGTGTGGCTGCCATGCACAAAGGAAAAACTAGATGGGATGCTAAGGGCTGGGAAGACAAGGAAAGATGGAGCACAGAGATGATCATCGAGGTTGTAGGCTAAACCTGTCCCCCAAAGCCAGAGTCCAATCCTGAAAAGGCCATGCAGAGAAAGGAACGAGGGTGTCAGAAGGAAGGCCACGAGGGCGAAGCTGATGCTGACGAGGATGGCCGTAACCCTGCCCAGCGTGGAGATGCCAAACAGACCAAGCACAGAGGATGCCTGAAGGTGCTGCAGATGCCAAGTGCATCACTCTGGTGCCTATACAATTTTTTTTAATTCAAATGTTATGTAAACATTGGATTTCATTTTATTTTCCCCTAAGCTATCCTATGATGTCAGCATGCAGGACACTTCCTGGTATTATTTATTTATCTGTTCGTTCATTCATTCTTTCTTTATTTAATGTATCCTCAGCTCTGGCTGGCTTGGAATTTACTGTGTAGCCCAGGCTGGCCTCGAACTCACAGAGATCTACCTGCCTCTGCCTCCAGAGTGCTGGGATTACAGGTGTGTGCCACCACGTCAGGCCACTTCCTTGGTTTTTTAGAGGAAGAAGAGCAGGTGCCACTGACACGTTTCCCAGGCTGCACTGGGAGGTTGGGGGAGGTGCCTTTCCTTGCTGGTTTTGATTTCTTCTTGGCTTCCAGAAAGAATTCCCTGATGACACATATAACTACAGTAGCCCAAACAAGTGTGGGAAAACTCAGATCCATTTCTTCCTTCCTTCCTTCCTTTCTTTTTCTTTCTTTTTTTAATTTAGAAGCATATTAATTTGTAATAAAGGAGTTTGTGTACAGTGTTGAAAAATCTACAACTTCTTGTTAAATTCACATTTGCACTTCACCCTTTTAAACAAACATTTATAATCATTATTTTATATAGATATAGATATGTAAATACAACATCGAGTTCAGTGATCCTTCAGCATTCTCCACTTAAATTTTTTTTTAACATAAAAACAGGTTATAATTCCAAAATCCAGAGTTATTTGAAACTGGAAAATATTTTCTGTGTAGAAAATAGTAAAAATGATAACATTTCCCAATAAGCCGTTGTAAGCCAAATAATAGCTGAATTATACATATATTGATTAGATTCTGGGATATAGAAGAAACCTATCTTCATCTGTTCAGAGAGCTATGTTTTACTTAAATTGTGTAAATGAGACTCATATTCATCTTCCCCTTCACTGTTTGATTTATGGCAGACATTTTTCTATAGGCTAATCCATAATCTAAAAAGATTTTAGCCTCTCCTCCTAAATATCCTTTTATCTGCTCTATATGGACAATTCTTATCCTAATAGTGAAATGTTTCACTAAATCATGCCCAGTGATTGGGCAAAACCAAAGCTTATTATAAGCTACAGTCATCCTAGGGTCCTCCCTGCTAGGTAGCCTCCCTGGATCTGTGGGTTGCAGTCAGATCCATTTCTGTGTCTTACCTTCAACTCCCTTAAAAGTTGTTGGACTTTGTGGTGGTTTGAATAAGAATGCCCTCCATGGCTGGGCAGTGGTAGCCCACACCTTTAATCCCAGCACTCCAGAGGCAGAGGCAGGTGGATCTCTGTGAGTTCGAGGCCAGCCTGGTCTACAGAGTGAGATCCAGAACAGGCTCCAAAGCTACACAGAGAAATCCCGTCTCAAAAACAAACAAGCAAACAAAAACAAAGAACAAAAAAAGATGAGCTTTGGGGTTGGGGATTTAGCTCAGTGGCAAAACGCTTGCCTAGCAAGCACAAAGCCCTGGGTTCAATCCTCAGCTCAAAAAAAAAAAAAAAAAAAAAAGATGAGCATCTATTGGGTTCAGACAGATTCAACATGGGCTTCCTTTTTAAGATTTATTTATTCACTATGTAGACAGTGTTCTGCCTGCATGCCAGATCTCATTACAGACGGTTGTGAACCACCATGTGGTCCCTGGGAACTGAACTCAGGACCTCTGGAAAAGCAGCCAGTGCTCTTAACCTCTGAGCCATCTCTCCAGCCCTCAAGGTGGGCTTCCAAAGCTCTTCCTTCAGGCAAGTCACACAGGAACCCTGTCTTGCAGTATTCTACAGAGACAGTATGGAATGCCTTTTTGCCCACGCAAAGTCTGCTGAAGTCTCCTTCATAGTCTAAGGCTGTTAAACAGAGCGTTCACATAGGCATAGTCCTTTGCGCACGCGCAGCCATGGCAACTAAACTTGGGCCTCTTATAATGAGACCAGGCGTCTATCACGAGCCTTGATGTTTTCAGAAAGCAGTCCTGACAAACTACTTTACCACAGTCACCAGTCACTAACAAAAGCCACCCAATGGCTGCATTGTCAGCTCTTGGCCAGGCCTTACTCACGGATCCCTCAGACATGTGCAAGGCATAAGAGAGCTAAACTGCTCTTAACTCTTTTCTCACAGTCCCTGTTTTCTAAGATGTCTATAATTAACTTTATCTATTAACTTCGTAGTCATCAGAGGAGCTGTTACTATAAAAGCATCCAGAGCTAATGATTTTCTTCTTAGTTATCCAGTGGGGTTTTATAATCTTGGGACATTTCCTGCAGTCAGCAGAGCTGCTGGGAAGCATCCCACAGACGCCCATGGGTCTTCTTCTCCTTTGGGGAAACTGTAAGCTTAAGCACAAAGGAGCATGTGAGACCCAGGAGGAAGCCACTCATCACATCTAGTTCAGCTTCTCCATTTCACAGACGAGGAAATGAGAACTTGGAATTGCTGTCTGTTCAGTTGCTTTTATTGCTGGTGTGTGTGTGTGTGGGGGCTTTTTAAGACAGGGTCTCACAACAAAGCATTGGTTGGCCTTGAACTCACAGAGACCCACCTACCTCTGCCCCCTGAGTGCTGGGATTCAAATTGTGTGTTACTGTGCTTGGCTTGTTCAGCTGCTTTTGAATGTCTTTACCACAGGGAAGTGTGATGGTGAGCATTAACTGTCAACTTGACAGGATCTAAGAGTCAAGTGCCTGGGCATATCTGCAAAGAATTGTCTTGACTAGGTTAACCAAAGGGAGAAGACCCTCTGTAGATGTGGGCTCCACCATCCCATGGCCTGGGACATGTGAGTATAACACTCTTCATGGAAAGGAGAAGGGGGGCTAAGGACCAGCTTTATCATTTCTGCCTCTTGACGTCAGATGAAGATGCCTCATCTTCCTGCTTCCTGCCTCCTCCACCATGATGGACTGCGTCTCCTTCAACTGTGAGCCAACAAGTCCTTCCTGTCTGTCTTCCTTCCTCCTTCTTTTTTCTTTTTCTTTTTTTCTTTCTTTTTTCTTTTCCTTTTCTTTTCTTCTTCTTCTTTTTTTTTTTTTTTTTTTTTGGTTTTTCAAAACAGGGTTTCTCTGTGTAGCTTTGTGCCTTTCCTGGAACTCACTTGTTAGCCCAGGCTGGCCTCAAACTCACAGAGATCCACCTGGCTCTGCCTCCCGAGTGCTGGGATTAAAGATGTGCGCCACCACTGCCTGACTTCCTTCGTTTTTCAAGACAGGGTTTCTCTGTGACGCCCTGGCTGTCCTGGAACTCAATCTGTAGACTAGGCTGTCCTCAAAATCAGAGATCCACCTGCCTTTACCTCTTGAGTGCTGGGATTAAAGATGTGTGCCACCACTGCCCAGTTTAAACCCTTCCTCTTCAAGCTGTTTTTTTTTTTTTTTGTCATTTTTAAATAAAAAACATTTATTCATTCATGTATGTTATGTATATGCATGTTCTGTCTTCATGCACATCATAAGAGGGAATCGTATCCTATTAGATGGTTGAGTCTGTGGAGGCTGGGAATTGAACTCAGGACCTCTGGAAGAGCAGCTAGAACTCTTAACCTCTAAGCTGTCTCTCCAGCCCCCTTCTGTTTTTCTTAAAAGTCTTTCTGCATATCCCTGTCTTGCTGACCAGTCTGGCCTTGAAATGGTGACACCGTCCCCTCCCACCTCTGCTACTGAGTGCTGGGATCACAGTCACTGGCCACCAACGCCACCTTCCCTTCTCTGTTGCCCTTCTCCCTTTCATTTGTCTTGTCCTGGCCTGGGACTCACAATCCTCCTGGCTTCAGCCTTTGGAGTGCTGGCCCACAGGCAAGAACCCAACTACTGCTCTCTTCCCAACTTCCGATGCTTAGCACTGTAGTTGGCCTGAGACTTTGGGATGAATGGTTCCTGTGTATTTCCCAAACCTGCAGGAAGGGATGGTGTGGCTGCTCGCAGGCTAGCTGCTGACTTTATGGGCATGGCAAAAGGAAAGCTGTACCCAACATGCCAGTGTCGTCTGTACGGCATGTCCCACTCAAGGCTGGAGGGCTCCTGCAGACTTGGCTCTTCTTTGGACACAGCATCTGCCTGCCCTTCACATCTCCCCCAAACTCACACCCGAACCTGTGCTTCCTGTCTGTCCCTTCTATCCAACAGCGCATGGACTTGATTGAGAAAATACAGCTGCGGACTAAGCAGCAGGTGTCCCCGTCCTGAGACAGGTTTTTCTGAAGGGTCTACTCTGAATCTTACTCTTGTGCCTTTGAGGCCTTGATGAGAAAGTGATTGAAATCTGAAACATTTTATTCTTTTATACACCTTAAGTCACCTTTTTATCATTACTTAAGCTTTTTTTTTTTTTTAAAGATTTATTTATTATGTATGCAGCAGGCCAGAAGAGGGCACCAGATCTCATTACAGATGGTTGTGAGCCACCATGTGGTTGCTGGGAATTGAACCCAGGGCCTCTGGAAGAGCAGTCAATGCTCTTAACCTCTGAGCCATCTCTCCAGCCCTACTTAAGCTTTTTATCCTCAGACATTTATAATTTGCTTTTATATACTTTTCTTCTTCCCAAAACATTTTTTTTTTTAAAAAATATGTCAGCTGAGAGTGTTTCCCATATCAATGGCGTCACACCATTCTAGAGGCTCGGTTCTCACTTATTTCCTTGGCTAGACTCTTTAACATTCTACAAGCCTGAGACGGAAATACCCTCCAGGCCTCAGGATAATCTCACATACAACCTGCCGTTCAGTGGGTGTTGCGGATCACCACCTCTCCTAACGCCATGTGGTTAGGTATTTGCTGCACCCTGAGTTTTAGCTGAACAATGAAGGTAGTAATGGGCTAAGTGACTCGTTCAATGTCATTTATCTAGTTAGCGGGACGCCCAGGGTTTACACACTAGGACCAAGAATGTGGGCTCTTTGTTCCCGTTTTCCTCCACTTACCTTAACAGCACAATGAAAGCATCACCCCATTGCTTCCTGTGTTTGAGGGGCTACATCCAGTCTCTGGTTCTCTCCACCACCAGGCCTGACAGCCTTGAATGTCTGACAATGGTCTCTTTGGGTTTGGTCTCTTTGGCTGGGTATGACATGCTGGTTTATGACTCATTCATTCTCAAGAACACGTTTTGGTGGGTGTTAGTGGACATCAGGCTAACGGATTCCCTGGGGAGAAGACCCTGTACACTTATATTCTTAAAATCAAATGTTTCTTAAAGCAATTAATTCCCCCCTCCCCCAAGACATGATTTTTCTGTGTAACTCTGGCTGTCCTGGAATTTGCTCTGTAGACTGGCTGGCCTCAAACTCACAGGGATCCGCCTGCCTCAGCCGGATTAAAGGCATGCGCCACCACTGCCTGGCTGAAGCAATTAAGAGAACTGGAGGCTTTGTGGTGTGATTTATTGTTACTGGAGGCAGGCTCTTGCTGTGTAAACCAGGCTGGCCTTGAACTTACAGTCCTCCTAAGTGCTGGGATTGCAGGTACGCAGACTCTTTTCAAAATTAAGTGTTTAGGTTCCATATACTTTAGATTTATTATTTGTGTGTGTATGCATGCCTGTGCGAATATATGCCACATGACCCTAGTGCCTGCAGATGCCAAAGAGGGGAAGTTACAGATGGTTGTGAGCTGCCTGAGTTGTGCTGGGAACCCAACTTGGATCCTCTGGAAGAGCGGCCAAGTGCTTTTAACTGTTGGGCCATCATCTCTATCCCCTCCACATGCCTTTTAAAGTCATGCCAGTTGTACATACAACTGAGCACCACATTGAATTGAAGGTGTGAGTCTGTACAGCACTGACCCATTCGACAGCATGTCATACCAAAGCCTATCAAGTCCTCCACATCCTTTTCCTCCCCGATGATGCTAAGCCTGCAAGAGACGTTTTCCGATGAATTAGGTGTGATTTCTGAGCACTAGCCATGAAAGGCGCTGGCAGCTAATGGATAGCAAAGCTTGGAGGATTCTGAGGCACCACTTTGCAAGCAAACTGACATCACAGCCACGTGCGGTCTGCATGGTGAGAACAGATGTCATTCACTACATGGAGGTCTATGTGAAGAATTAACCATTCTGGAATGTTCTATGAGCAGATGCTGCAGATGGGGAAGAGCAGAGAGCAAAAGGTGGGTATGAAGGGACAAGTGACAATAAGCTCAAAGCAAAGCCAGTCTGCTTCCCCCAGTTACAAGAACATCGCCATGTAACTGTGAGGTGGCTGTGGCCGTGATGGGAATGCAGCTCTGACAGCCTGAGGACTACACACACCAGTGTGACAACTCAGACATTTGATTCTTCCTGAGGACCACAGGCTCTAGAGTTCAAAAAGATGCCCCCACAGCCAAGAGGGGGCATCTCCTCAAGCCAGTAGGCACTTCTGAGGTCTTTGCTGTTTATTCCCTGCCACTGAGAGGTCCCATGAAGTAACTGTACAGTGCTTCTCCTCTTATTTTCAATCAAACACTCGAAGGAATTTGACCACACATTGGGCCGTATTTGTGTGTGGCAGTCACCAGGAGCCAAGAAATGTGGTCATTGTTCCAGACTGTATGGGACAAAGAAAACCTGCATTAATTTGTGAGGGGAAAAAAAAAAAAGACATAACTGAGAACACGAGGTGCTTTGGAGGGACAGACACCCAGGGAAACTGGGACCTCCTACCCACCCTTCATTTCAAGGCACCCTTCTCTATACAGCTTGTCTATCCTAACACATAAGGCTTCCGAGTCTGCTTCTCAACTGGAATATACTCTACTTGCCAGTGAGTTACTGAGAACATGACTGCAAAGCATGACTTGGATATTTTTCTTCAGTTTTATACACAGCAGAATGAATAGCATCCTAATATATACTAAGTGAAGGTTAGTTTCTATGCTAATACGTGTGTTGGGTTGGAGGGGCATTTTTCTCTTCCAAGATGAACACGAAACAATCTACACTGGATGTATAGATTTTTTATGTGTGTGTGAGAGTGGATGAGGTTGAATGTGTGCCTGCTATACTTAGGATAACACTAAAACTAATTCTTAAAACAGGATGCTTTTCAGCTGGGCATAATGCATAATGGCATATACCTTTAATCCTAGCACTTGGGAAGTAGAGGCAGGCAGATCTCTGTGAATTCGAGGCCAGCCTGGTCTACATAGTGAGTTCCAGTACATCCAGGACTTCATAGTGAGACCCTGTCTTTAAACAAACAAACACCCAAAAAACAAAAAACCAAGGCCCAAACCAACCAAAACAAACAAACAAACAAACAAACAAACAAACAAAAAACCCAACCTAACCAACCAACCAAACAAACAAACCCAGAAATAATTTTCTCTCTAGTACTAGGAATTGAAGCCAAGGCCTCACACGTATGAACTACAGCCCCAGCAAAAGGAAGATGCCTTTGAGAATGCAAAGCAGAGGTAGAGGGTGGGATGAATAATTATGCTTGGAATTATTCCAGGCAAAGAGGCATGTCTGATCACTTCCTTAGAGTGCAAGCTTAGTGTTTGACAAGTATGTAAATTTAAACAAGCACAATCTAATTTTATCTAATATGACCTGCAGCATATTAGACATACATTACTTTGGTTATTCTAACACAGCAACCCGATCTCTGGCTAGAGGGAATAATGGTCCACCTTTTCCTTCTCAGTTCTGTGGACACTGTCTTATGAACAAGTAAAGTGCACAGGAAGCTGGTCAATCACTGCAAATCACCCCGCAGCTCAAAGCCTGGAAGAAACCCAGACTGTGCCCTCAGCAGTTAGGTAGTTTGGTGCATCAAAAAGGGCCACATTTTGGACTCTGTCCAATCTGTACTGGATGCACCGGAGGAAGACATCTGTCACTACCTCACTGGCAAGAACCTCACCTGAGGCCCCTTCTACAAAGCCCAAGTCCTAATAAGTGGTCATGTATTTGGACTTTCCTACTTTAGCTTCTGGTACCGATCTCTTAAAGCATCTGAGAAGGAATGCAGGTACTGACTGAATTTAGTGCTCAAGGCGTCTTTATTTACCGTGTCCTGCACTGGCAAGTTGAAAAGAAGAGTCACTGGGCCATGTGGCAGAACTGTCTCCTCCAGTCCAGTCACCCTCCACTAGGCTGCCCATCTGCTGCCAGGTCTTCTGTCCGGCTACTCCATCACCTTTGGCCGAGCAGTTACCACAGCTGCATACCTTATGCTTTAAGAACTGCTGACTACAGACTGGACTGGAACTAGCGGGTCTGACCTTCTGTTGCCTTTCGTAAGCTGTTCTCAGATCCACATTTTAAATGCTTTCAACACTGACGCCTTGGAGCATAACTTGCCTTTATAAACACAACACTTTGATTTTCCATCAGTATGTGAAGCACTGCAAATCACTATATGCTTCCAAAACCAGCCCTTTCATACAATTAGTGAACCCAGAGAAGGAATGTGTGCCAAACATGCCACCCAACACTCACCGATACTAGATGAACTTGACTTCCTACGGAGTCCTGTGAGAAGACAGCAGTAGGCAGCCAAGGCAGGGACATGGAACACAGAGAACCTCTTTAGAAAACAACAAGCTACTAGGGCAGTCTGTGAAGACTCTAATCCTGGCCCCACAACAGTCCTGTGGGATATCTTCCTATATACGCTGTCCATGTGTTGTTCTGATTGGTTGATAAACTAAGGCTCCGTTGGCCTATGGCAGGGCAGGATGGAGCCAGGTAGGAAAATCCAAGAGAGATAGGAAAGGAGATAGGGGAGTAAAGGAAACACCTGCCACCACCCAAGGAGCAGCAAGATGCCAGCTGACTGGTAATGCCACAGCCACATGGCAACTTGTAGATTAATAGAAATGGGTTAAGAGTTAGCTAGCAAGAAGCTTGAGCCATAGGCCATCCCGTTCACAATTAATATAAGCCTCTGTGTTTACTTGGGTCTGAGTGGCTGCGGGACTGGGCAGGACACAGGAAAACTTCCAGCTACAACATAAGGTCTGTGAGAGCTCTACCACTGACCAGCCTTAGTTTCCTCATCTATCAAATGGAGATAAAAACCTTTTGCCTTCATTTGTGAGGCCAAGTGGGACCATGCATGCAAACTGTAGAGGCGTTATTTCTCTTCCAAGGTGCTGGAATGACCAGAAATATGAATAGCAGAGAGAGCGAGCTATCATTAGCTCCCAGGAAATTCAGCAGAGCGAGAAGTAGGATGATAGGAGAAAGCACCACTGTCTCTGGCCTCTTCATCTCAAAACGTTAGAGCTGAGCCTTTTCTGTGAAAAGCTTCCCCAGAGCTCTGGCACCTATTCAGGATACACTAAGAGGTCTGAACCAAGACAGAATGGCTCGTGGCAGAGTTCTATCTAGACTGGCCATGAAGGAACCATATGGAAGTGCAGGGCATAGATGAGTGTGGCCCAACTCAGGGCACAGGCTGTCTCACTGACAGGAAAGCGTCAGGGATGAGGGATGGCCTTGGGGTTTTACCTAACTTCTTCTAAACTTGATTTCTTATCTCTAAAGAGAAGCTACCCCCCCCTTCTCTTCTAAGCATTTATTTATGTGTATGTGTATGTGTATTTGTATGTGTATGTGTATATATGTTTCACCTGCATTTTTGTGCCTGGTACCCACAGAAGCCAGAAGAGGACATCAGATCTCCCGAGTTAGACAGTTGTAAGCTGCTATGTGGGTGCTGGGAACTGAACCAGGTCTTCCAGATGAGAAGTCAGGGCTCATAACTGCAGAGCCATCTCTAGCTCCCAAGAAGCTACCTTTTAAAACTACCTTAAACCATCTTTAAGCAACACTAGCCTAAATAACTTTTACATGAGGCTTAAAAAGACAATACAAACACAATAACTTAAATTTTCCGATGCCTTATTTCTGTGTGCATGCATTCATGTGTGAATGTATGTTTGTCATGATGCACATGTAGACAGAGGACAACCTTGGGTGTCCACCACCTTGAACAGCCTCTTGTGCCTCCCTGCTGCTGTGTGCCCCAGGGTAGCTGGCCCACAAGTTTCCAGGAATCCTCCTGCATCTCAGGTTTGAAGAGATTACCCAGCATGCATTACCACCCTGGCTTTATAGGTCCTAGGGATTCACATTCAGATCGTCCTCATGCTCTGGGGTGTTAAGATCTTTACTCCACCCCTCCCCCGATCTTCTCACTCCCTTAGCTTCCTTACAGCTTCTCCAAAGTCAAGACTTCAGCAGGGTTAGAAACCTGGATATTCTAAGATTCTATCGCACCATTTCTAGGACCTGCAAGTAGGATTCAGGCAAATCTCAACCAGGAAGTAGCCAGTGTAGTGTACAATGTCAGTTTTCACAACTTAGGGTGGCACACTCCCCCCCAACTCTGAGCAACTTATGTGTAAGTACTTTTTTCCACCACAAACCAGTATCAGAAAAAATGGCTTAATCTGCTCACTTAAGAGAACACACAGAACAGCTGGAGAGAGAGAGCGCGCGCGAGCGCTTAGTGATGAAGAATGTCTGCTGCTCTTCCAGAGAACCCACATCAGGCAGCTCACAAACACTTGTAGTTCAGGGATCTGATGCTCCTTCTGGCTTCCACAAGCATACATCCAGAGACACACACACACATACACATAAAATAAATGTAAAAACCACAGAAATAAACTTCACAGGATGGTGTACATAGTTAGATTCTATTGTGTGTCATATTTGAACAAATATGGTCATGTTAAGATTCACTCTTGCTTTAGACATCCACTAAAGCAGAGAGGTGAACAGTTAAAAGTATTAGTATGGTGGTTAAAAAGGACCAGCCAGGCCAAGAAACTTAGCATGTATTTGTAGAGCAATGTCATTTTAAAATGAGAAAGCCAATCAACCAACTGGGCCTACCTCAGGATTGTCTTACATTTCTATTTCACTATTTCTTAGCTCTATTTTATTTAGGTGGGCACTTTCAGGCCTACAGAATATCAGAAACAACCCTAAAGGGTAAAAGGCTGCAATCTTTTCCAAAATTCTCATTCTTAGCCCACTCACACTATCGTAAGCTGTAAGGCTGGCTAACTCCCATGACTCAACCTCATTAGGCTTAAAGTGACCCTCACCACATGTGACAGAGCAAAAGGCATCGGGGTGGTGGCCACAGGGGTGGAGAGGTGGCTCCCTGACTTCAGGGAGAGATAACCTGGTTACAGTGGCCTAGCCTTGGGGGAGGTCCTCACTACAGGTATCGGCATCTTTTGCTGAAGATGTTTAGGGAGCAAGGCTCTTTCCAGGCAGACTGGTGGAATTCCTTAGAGAATGCAGGCATTGCAGGGCCTTGTTTTCTTTAGGACTATAAACAGAATGTTAACTGAGCTCTGGACTTTTTAGGGAAGCCTAGAATTGGGCCCCAGGAATAAAATACATGGAGAAACTGTGAAATCATGAAAACACATTTCTTAAGAAGGCTTTCAGATATTACACACAAAACCAAACAACTTTACCTTAAAAATATCAAGTATCACATCTGTAACCTACTTCTAATTATAATTACTTCTTTAAGCAACTTTGTCTTTGCAAATACAGCAGCAGGTGATTAAACCTAGAATCTTCCATTTCTTACAGTTCATAGTACAAACATGTATGTCTCAAACCACACCACAGGCAGCTTAAGTGAAAATGCCTAGACTGTAAAATACATCAAATTTACCATTATTCAGTAAGTGGAAAATCACAATCTCAAGAAAAGCATCACAAAAAACCTTGATAGAGCATACAAGTCAAATCTACTCAATGGCAACATGCCAGTGTCTGTTAATGAGTGACGGGCTGTGCAAAACATTTGCACAGGAAAAACATCCTCTTACTTTGCACTCTTGAATAGTTGCACTGATCAGCACTACAATCTTGAAAGATATTCTTTTGCTTCTATTGTTGTTTCTTTGAGACAGGAGATCTGTCTATGCTCCCTGAATGCTGGGATTAAAGGTGTGCACTACTACCACCTGGCTCTTGAAAGATATTCATATATGTATGAATACACAGAGAGAGAAAGAGAGAGAGAGAGAGAGAGAGAGAGAGAGAGAGAGAGAGAGAGAGAGAGAGAGAGAGAGAGAGAGAGAGGGAAGGAGGGAGGGAGGGAGGGAGGGAGGGAGGGAGGGAGGGAGGGAAGGGAAGGGGGAGAGGGAGAGGGAGAGGGAGAGGGAGAGGGAGAGGGAGAGAGAGTGTGTTTAACAAGCAAGGGACATGCCTTTAATCTCAGCATTTGGGAGGCAGAGACAGGAAGACTTTTTTGAGTCACTCATCTACATTAAAGAGCTCCAGGCTAGCCAGAGTTATATAGTGAGACCCATGTCAAATAAGAAAATAAGTATCAAATCCAATGCCATTTAAAATGCCCCAAGACCAATCTGTTACCTTGAGAGTTATTATTCACCACTTTTTATTTAGGTGGCAGGTAATGGTGTGGCTAACTCTTTAGCACAGATGTGCACATTGGATGGACTCAGTCCGCAGATGGGTTCTGCAGCTACAAGTGTGCATGGATTCTCAGTCCCATCACCATTACTCATTTTTGTTTGACTTGGCAGAATTCTGCAAACAGTGTAACATTTGCTCCCCTAGGATCAGGCTTCTCTGAGGGCACGCACTGCTCTCAGCAGCTCCGTCAGGAAAGCTTGCACTTCTTTAAACATGGCTTGTGCTTAGACTTTACTTTCCAGAGCTTCCAATGCTGGCATTTCACAAAGCTAGCTCTAAATCAGAGGCAGAGGAACACATGGCACTAGTAGTTTAGAAATGTAGACAACTACCCCAAGTTTCAAAAGCTGTGTGTGTGTGTGTGTGTGTGTATCTGGAAAGTGTTAGCTTGTGAGGTGCATCATGACTGTTTTCTAAAACGTTCTGTTGTCTGCCCTGTTACACTCTGAGAGTAAGATGAACAAAGGGAGAGTTCTTGGAAAATAATACACTGTAAAACCCCAGATTTCAACGTCAGAAGCACTATTCTTGCACACACCTCAATGTTTTTGCTATATTTATTTAAAAATTTTTGTCAGCCTGTGTCAACAAATTTTGTAATTTGGACCAAACACTTATTGACAAGCTGTCTTTTTAAGAGACCAGTCCTACTCCAGCATGGCTTATTCTGAAGAGAGCATTATTCTTTTCTTAGGTTAAAACACAAACAAAAATAGAAAGCCCTTTCTTTCTGGATTCTTTTCCTCATTTGGCTACCTTTTATTTTTTATTTTATTTTTGCTTTTCTTGATTGTATCTTGAATCCAGAAATACTCTACCCTGACAGCAACAGGAGAAATGTTCTAAACAAAACAAAAATAGAAAATTCTGCCATACCTTTGATTTCCACTTACATTAAATAACAGTAATAAATTTATTAAGTCCCAATTATCAGTTGGAAAGTCCAAAGCACAGGGTTTAAATGGAAGTACTGTCCACAGCACAACATGCAGGATGGATCATTAGATTCTACTAACTACCCTCCCCCCAAACACCAACAACAAAACAGCGGCTGATGAACTTGGCAGCTAATTATTGGCTTAAAATTACATAGGTAGGCAGGGCAGTGACGGTATGTTCCAGGGTCCAGATGCCCAGACTGGCAGGGCGCCCCCGGGAGGAGAATCAGCAATCTTTTTGTGGCTGCTAAGCTTAATTCAATCATTATATCCAGTTCTGCCAAAATAACAAAATGTTCCTTTTAAAACTGCATTACATCCTAAGAATGGGTTTCTTGCTCTGCTAGAGTACTAGAAAAATGTTGGCACCAAATGCACTTAAAAGTTTTAAGGCTTAAGTTAATGCAGGAGGTATCTTTGGTGAATCACTGTCTGAACGCACCTGGTAGTAAGATCAGTGGCATTTTGGGGTCACCAGTCACTGCCATGGCACCCCTGGCACACACAGCACAAACAAGCTCAAGGATCATGCTTTGCTGTGTCAAGCCCAAGACTGTAAAATCTCACCCAAAGCTGGACAAACCTCACACCTAGAGTAGCAGTGAGAAGAGGAGGGCAGCTCCAAGTTCCAAAGTAGTGGAGCACACCGAAATGCTGAAGGCCACACCCATGGTTGACTTGGGCCATGACTTTCTCCCCATAACACGGTCTTAAACCTACCAGGAGGCAAATCCAGCATCCCTTTTTTCTATTTCTTTTAGAGACAGGATTTTTCTGTGTAGTCCTGGCTGTGCCGGAACTCACTTTGTAGATCAGGCTGGTTTCAAACTCAGAAACCCACCTGCCTCTGGCTCCCGAGTACTCCAATCTTCTTTAATCCCTTAAGTTGGAGTGGGAAAGGGTCTGTCATACAGGCCTTGTTGCTACTGGGAGAGCACAGCAGACTGCCTTCTGGACTCATAGCAGGTCCAGAAATGTCCTTTGGAAAAGCAAGTTGTGCAGTCATGCACACTGATCGATCTAGATGGTTTAGTGTCTGCAGGAGCCACTTGTCAGCCTCTGCTTCCTACTGGTCTACTGAGAGGTCTGACCGTGGCTTTGTCAACTAGTTTCACTTCGTTGTCCTGTATACTACGGCCAAGCAACATGTATTAACTACATGTGTAATTCTGGAACAACTCAAATGGGTTGTGGTTCAGTCATTAGGAGAATGTCATTTGGAATTCAGAACATTTTTTTTCCATTAAAAAATGTCATAAATGATGTTTATTTAGTCCAGCCAGTAACTTAACTTATAAGGAAATGGACCACCTTTTGTAAATGCTTTGAAGAAAAAAATGATTTGCGAATTCCAAATTAGATTGTCAAGGACATCCCTATGTTGGAGCTGTCTGCTAGTGAGAGGAAAGTTCCCAGCTCCAGCTGCTGGCTCACACAGCTGGATGGACATGAGGCCCTGCAGCAGTGACTGCCCAGCCCAGCCGCCTCACTCATCTCCTCTTCCTACCTTCCTGAGGTTGGACAGTCTGACTCCTGTATTAAACCTTGTTCAAGTGCATGTGGCACCAACCTTTTTCTAGAACTCTGTCAGAGCAAGAAACCTGTCCTTAGATCATAATGCAATTTTGATAGGAACATTATCTTATTTTGGCAGAACTGGGAATAATGTTGAATTAAACTTAGCAAACACATACACAATACATTTATGTAGCTAAAATATAACAAGAGGTCCTGGTTTGTGTAGGCAGAGGACCTCAAAATGTTGAGGAGTCATGTTTCAATTAAGTGATTGTTTTCAGTTATATGGGAGTGCGGGATGATTATAAAAAAAAAATACTTGAATTACTTTGCCAATTAAGTTACAGAGTCTAACAATAATCCATGTCACTTTAGATTGAGGGTACAGCTATATTTTAAACAAGTATTATCAAAAGCTATTTGATATACACAGCCACATTAACCACACTTGATTTGCTTTTACATTTTTATCTGATTGTACCCATGTGCTGTTCTACATATCCAAACACATGAAGCAGGAACTCTCTGAGGTACAAAAGTTGTTCTTTCAGGAACGTCCTTCACCAACAGTGAAACCAGCCACTTGTGTATAAGCCTTCATGTGCATGTACATGTACTTCAAAAAGCAAGGCGCCATCTCTTCATCCACTCTCAACTTAATGGTACTGCAACAGAAAAAAAGGAAAAAAAGTCAATTTCTAGAATGGTGTATGGGTGTCTATGTGAACACGACAGCCAGCAGAAAAAAAAACAACCGTTGGAACAGTACAAGAATGCAGTCATGTGAGATTTCTGAGTGCTCATGAGAAAACTCCAAGAAATTAAGACAAGTCTTGTGACCTCAGTTTCTTCAAGAACATAAAATTGATCTTGGATTGTTTTTGTCTCTTTCCCAGATGCATCGGACAGGAGTGAGTTTACTTCAGATTATTCATCACAGCTGGCTATTGTTATTCATTTATATGCTTCTATGGAGAAACGTTTTTGCTGCGTTCAGCTTGCCCATCACATGTAGTTTGCACTTGTGACTGGACACTTTGCTCACGTGAATACTCTTGACCCTCAAAATATAAAATGTCAGAGGCGCTAAATAAATAGTGGCTATTGCATGAGACTTTAGTCCACCTCATTTATGGGCTCCATTCTCCCAGGTACCACCCCTCTAGAACAGTGACAAGTGGCACGCAGAACAGGGACCTGAAGTCCCTACAAGATTAGAGTGGGGATGCTCACACAAGGAGGTGAGAATTACAGGACAGAAACCAGGGAAGGCTTTGCCTGATGTCGACCTTATGCATCATTTTTTAAAGAGAGGAGGGGCACAAGTATTAAAATCAGATATTAGACTGCTTGCAAGTATTCCTGGTTTCCAGAAGAAGGAACTTTAGGTGAAGGAGTATAGGACAGAGTCCAAAAGAATACTGAATAAGGCATAGAAACAAGAGGAAAGATCCCCATCCAAATTTGGTCACTTGGGCATTAATTCAGACTGTTATTAAAATGGTTAAGGAAGACAAGGAGAATATTAATCATAAGGTAGAGATGGATAGTTCCTTGAATGAATATAAACTGGATGATCAAATCTTAAAATTGGTAACAGGGGCAAAAAAGTAGATTTCTCCCACCCCCCTGTTCAGGCAAAACTGAAAGCAAAAACCATGGCATCCATCACTATGCCGGCGATGACCCCCCTCAGCTCCCTTACTGGAACTTCCTTTAGATCGGTTTCCTCCACTGCCTGAAGATGATCCAGAAGCATGGGGTGAGGAATCTGATAATCAATCTAATCTCATACTCCCCCCATTTCCTGACAGGGATTTAGGAGAGGCTATGAAAATGCCAAGTTTACAACCTAGGCAAGCTAGGACACAGCAGGGAAACGGAATTCATCCATCAATTCCCCAGCCTCATGAGCTGCATTTGGTATTTGCAGTGTAATTTCAGCAAAATCAAAATGTTTATCAGGGATCAGACATGGATATAAAGATTTTAAAGAGGCTTGTACTTCTTATGGACCTTACTGCTCCATTTTGCTATGAATATCTTTTTGGTTAGAGCATTATTGCACAAGGATGCTTTATGATTTTCATGCAATTGTTATGTTATGAAATGGTTCTAAGCCCTTCCCAATTTCTTCAAAGGCAAATATGGCTTACAGATGAAGCCCATGAAAAAGTCTGGCATCTAGGACTGAGGGGTGATCTGGAAAATGTCTCCTATGATATGCTGATAGGGACGGGACCAACACATTAGGGACATAACTCTGGCTGCTTGGATGAAAATTGGTAGGGGATCTGACTCTGGGTCTAGTTACACACACACACACACACACACACACACACACACACACACACACATACACACACAATCATATAAGGTCCCTCCGAGCCTTATGTTGATTTCAAAGGGAGACTCAATCATGTCATTGAGAAACAAGTAAAAGGGGAACAAGTTCAAGCATTATCATTAAACAGCTGACTTTTGATAATGCCAGTGAAGATCACCAATGAATAATTGGACTTCATGGAGAGACAGGAAATGTTATGGACTTTCTCAAGTCCTGAGAAATGTGGGGACTTACAAACTTAGAGCAAAATTAGCTGCTTTTGAAACCCATGCCCTTGAAACAGACCTCAGCAAAATGTGTCAATTGTGGCTGACCTGGCCACTTAACAAAGGAACACTCAGAATCTAGGAATTCCTGGCTTATGCCCTGAACACAATAAAGGAAAACACTGAGCTAAGGAATGGTGGTCTAAATTTGATAAGGACAGAAATACACTTCCTAGTAACAATGACAATACCAGTCAACAAGGAGATTAGAGGATTCAAGTAAAAAAGCAGTAATATTTGTGCCAGCTTCAGATTGTAATCAATCTATTTCTTCGGTATAAACTACTACTCAAGGAAGAGCTGCTATTGCGATTCCTCGCCCTAAAGATATTCCCATTTCCCACGTATACAGACGGCCAGCCAAACCAGTGGAAACTCATGAACTGTGGACCAATAGCTGTGGAGTCCCCACAGGACTGGACTAGACCTTCTGGATAGGTGAGACAGTTGTTTAGCTTGAACTATTTAGGGGGCCCCCAGGCAGTGGGATTGGGATCCGTCCCTGGTGCATGAGCTGGCTTTTTGGAGCCCAGTGCCTATGGTGGGACACCTTGCACAGCCTTGTTGCAAGGGGGAGGGGTCTGGACCTGCCTCAACTGAATGTACCAGGTTCCGCTGACTCCCCATGTGAGACATTGCCTTGGAGGAGGTGGAAATGGGGGGTGGGTTGGGGAGAAAGGCTGGGTAGTGGGCAGAGACGGGGATCTGTGGCTGGTATGTAAAATGAATAGAAAATTTAATAAAAATGGAAAAAAATCCCATTTCCCTTCTTCAGTGTCCTTTTAAGTTACTTATAGAATATTGGGGACCTATACTGAAAGTTGCAGTTTATTCATGAAAGGAATAATAGTTCATAGAAGAGTCATTGATGAGAACTATATACGGGAAATTGCAGTCATGATCATAGTGCCCAATGACCTGCAAATTAATGCAGGAGAAAACAATTGTATAAGTGCCATTTCACAGAAAAATGTGCTTCGAGAGGAAGAATTTGGCAGTACAGATAAAACTGAAGTTTTAAGCACTTTATGATAAACCATTATTGGACTTAAAAATAACAGGAAAACCTTTCACAGGATTGATTCTGGAGCTGACTACTGCCTGTATTATAACATAGAATGGCCTCCAAATGGCCTGTTATGGAGGTAAATTAAACCCTCCTAGAGTTGAGAACTATGAGCTCTAACAAGATTAAACAAAGTGGTACAACATTAAAATGTAAGTACAGAAAATATAATAGTAGCCCTACAGCTTTGTTACTGATGCTCCCATTCATCCTTGGGGGAAGAGACTTTTTACAAACTAATGAGATCTCTATTCCACCTCTACTGCTACCTATTCATAGGAGCAATGGCTAATGAAAAGATCAGGACAGCAACAAGGAAAAGGACCAGGCAAAGAGTTGCAGGGAATTATTAAACCTACCTTCCCACAAGGGCAAAATCATGAACACAGATTGGGTTTTCCACAGGGGTCATTGAACGAAATACCACCTCTAAAAATGACATGGAAATCCAGCAAGCCTGTCTGGACACCTCAATGGACCCTTACTAAAGATGTGGTACCTGCACATCTGCATTGACACAGAACTCTAAATTTCTCTGGGCTGTACCTTAGTCTTCAGAGAATGCTTCTGCAGTATGCTCTTCTCTTACACAAACTTTTGCTGTTATGGGAGTGCCTACTAAACAATGGACCAGACTACAGTAGGAAAAAAACTTAACTTCTAGAAGGAATGAGTATTAATCATATTACAGGCAATCTTTTAAATCCTCAAGGCCAAGGCATAATTGAAAGAACATAAAACCAATTACTAAACAATAAACAGGAGCACCAAAGGGTATTCTTGTACTTTATTTACTGTTAATTTTTTTAAAATTGCCTCAAGGCGGTATGTTTAGAAGAGCTCAAAAACATTTCTCTATAGAACATTCTCAACTGCCTTTAGATGGGCCTGTGTGGCTTAAATAATTCGAGAATTGGAAGCCTGGGTGGCTGGAGAAAAAAAAATCAGGATTGGATATGAGTCTGTCATTGCAGAAAGATCCATGAAAACATTGTGAATTCCTCTTTGGCTCCTCCAGCCCTGGGCCATCAGAGATGATGGTGGAGGGCCTCCAGCTAAAGGGCAAAAGATACCGAGCAATACACCAGAAGTCAAATGTGCCCACCCGGGGCCAAGATAAAGTCCTAAGCACCATGGGAGAGGTTATTTTACAACACACAGAGTTCCAGGTCACCCGAGAATCCCTTTCAGGCGATGCAAGCTGCTTTGACCTGGGTATCTGCAGTGAGTGCCTCTGAGCACAGGTATTGGTTTTATGTTTCTCATTCTCCTCTGCTTCAACTTGTAGATGAACAGATCCAGCTCCTGTTATCTTTACTAATGACCCGTGTTTGTGCCTGGACCACATCTGAATACAGTACTGCATTTAATTTTCCTAGAGATTTAAATCACTTTCTATCTGCATAGGGCATTATAACATTTATGTTCCTATTAAAATTCTATAAGATACCATAACTACTAATTATACGGGTCTCTTTTTGTGATTAATATATCGTAACCAATAGTACTGGACATAGTCTAGATCTCTATTCTTCATGGCAGAATATTACACACAATGTTTTTCACTGTTTTAATATTATTATAGTTATAATTTGTTTGCTTATAGCATACTCATGCATCAAACAACAATTAGATTTAGCTACAACATCTCAAAATTATAGCACCCTGGATATCTTGAATTTAAAAAAACCATAAAGGGGGAGACAGCAAAGCATGGTGCAAGACTGGAGTCTTATGAGAGATTTCTGAGTGCTTGTGAGAAAACTCCAAGAACTGAGACAAGTCTTGTGGCCTCAATGTCTTAAAAGACACAGAACTGTTTGGAATATGCTTTCATACCCCTCCCAGGCGTAGTGGATAGGAGTGAATTGACTTCAGCTGTTGTTAATCATATGCCTCTATGTAAAAACATGTTTTTGCTGCGTTCAGCTCACCTACCACATGTGGCTGTCTGCCAGATGCAGACTGCCCATCATGTGTGGCTTCCCCCGCCACATGCAGCGGTCACAAGTAACAATCTGCAGGAGGCAAGACAGCTCAGTTCAACAGGATTCAGTAGCTGGTTCAAACTTTGGGAGTCTGAACCTGAGTAGTTTATTTTAGGCATATTTAAGTACAGTGCAATTTAGTGAAAAGTCTCCTGGTGGTAAGCAACTCAGTCCCGTGTGTATAATGACGCTTAAGACAGGAGTACATAGAAACACTTCGTGAAGTACATATGACATCTTACATAAAGATGAATCTTACAGATTGACAAGTTCACGGTAAGTGTCTGGGGGAGGAAACAGTGTGGCCTTGACCACACATATCGTGCAAAGGTCACCAGGCTATTAACCACATCTCCTCCCAGTCTTCTGGGCGGAAAACAGGTTATACATCTTCTCCTTAGAAGAGACAACCCTGTGTGTTTAACATTCCTGGTTCCCCTAGTGCTTCCACATCTCCTCCTCCTTTTTAATTTTTAAATAAAAATTGCGGTCAAGGTTAAATGCACTGTTTGCATGGCCAGTTTAGTATAGGCAAGCATAACAAAATTATAAGAATAGCCAACAGAGGACCAAAGAAAGGGGAACGCTATCTTAACCATGACAGCCATTCAAAGGTCACCTGTGAGATTATCTCTATGCAAATCATTAATTTTATCAATGACAGTATGAGAAAAATCTGATACATCAAAGCAACACATCCCAGAAAATTATTGACAACTATGACTATATCTGAGCAACAATAATCCATGGTAGCTCTGTTTTGTAAAACTGTGGTTCTCAATTCACCCATCTCTGACAAATTTCTGCTCACATATTTGTTGTAATATCAGTAGCTTTACTAATCAGACAGGCCATCTTTGAGACCTCTCCTTGTATTACAGTAATGACTTCTGGAACTGGTAATATAAACGCTCTAGTGGCTCTCACTACCACAGGATGCAATAGAAGCAAAGAATCATCACAATTTTCAGGAAGAGCTCTCTATTCTAGTATCGACTGCAAAGATCTACTGAACACAATGGATGTAATATGGCCTCTCCCACATAAACCTTTAAAACCTGCAGGAAGGTCATTACAAGCAGCATTTGCATTGTTAAAAAAAGTGTCCATCGAAAAGGCAGTTGTTTACCAAAGAGTATGATTAGATGTGATATTGCAATAATGAGGGATAGAAGTACATTTAAAGCAGAAACAATGTATAAAAACCAAAAACAAACAAAAACCCACCACTGACAGGATTGTCACGGGGAGCCCTATGAATATGGGCATCGGTAGATTCTATTTTGTCCCCTGTTATTTGTGAATAATGCATGAGTAACTTCTATGTCATATAAATTTCTGTTTAAGAGCCCAGGATAGACGGGTCTCCTCTGTACAAAAAGATTGGTCTTGTTGAATGATAAGCACCCAATCAAGCTGGGTTATTTTCTAAGCCATTGGCAACAGATAGCACTATTCTAGGTACAATAATATCAACTCTAGTAAGCAATACATCAGAAATTCCTTTTTTAAATTTTCATACAACTATAATTTCCACTCTCAGAGCTTTCGAAAGAGTACTTAGTTATGCTAAAATCTGTATTATTCCATTTGGACTGATCTCCTTGATTAGTCCAACCAATATATCCATTCATGTGACTAAATATTTGTATACCATCTTTTGTTCAGACAACTGGTCCCAAAGAATTAAACAATCCTTAGCATGGCAAAACAACATCATACTGTTTATTACAGGTATACCTTTACCTCCCTCAACAAAAGTCATTTGGGATCTGAAGGGTCATGCTGAGAATTAACATGTAATATAGCCATTAAACATAACAGCATCATTTTGGGGTCAGTTGTACTGTGTCCTTGTTCTTTCCCCAAGGTCTCAGCTTGTTGAGTTAAATTCTTGATGTCTCCCCAAGTTATTGGCTTACAATTCTTCCTCTTGGGATTCCGCTTCTTGATAGCTTTCTTGTCTACCTTGAGAACTTTCATTTGTCCATTGGACTCTGGGCTGCTCTCCTGGTCAGATACATCAGAATGGGAGCCACCTGGAACTTCACTCACTTTCTAGAAAAACACAAGCATAACCTCGCCCTGATGTTAGGTGAACACTGGGCCCTTCCACTCATTAGCCTCTAGAGCTTTCCATTTAACCTATACTTTAGGCTGTGTCTCTTTTACGGCAAAATGCTTTTGGGCAGCAGAAGAAATATTATCCTTTAAAGTGAAACAATTTAAAGTCAGTAGAGCTACATGCAGCACACTGTGTGGGGATTTAGGTGAGTGTCTATACCCCCTTTTTACTTTTAAAATTTGCCATTTAAGTACTGGTGGTATTGTTCCACAACAGCTTGACCCTGTGGATTATAAGGGATTCTAGTAACATTATTAATATTCCATAAATTCCAAAATTCTTTAAAGTATTTGCTGGTATAAGCAGGACCATTATCAGTTTTTAGTTGCCTTAGGAGTCCTAGAGAGGAAAATGTATATAATAAATGAACAATGGCGTCCAAGGTTGTTTCACCTCTGTGAGCAGAAGCAACAATCATATTAGAAAAAGTTTCAACATATTTTAAACATCCAAATTCTGAGAGAAGAGTATATCTGTTTGTCAAATGGCATTCGATTTCAACGCTCAGGAATTAATTCCTTTAGCAGATAGCAGTGGGGTGAAAGAATTTAACAAGGACAGGTTCTGATGATCTGCCGAGCTTGGTCACGAGGCAGAGGATTACACCTGCAAAGATTCTGTATTTTGATGAAGTTCATGAGCGTTCTGAGTGACCTGAAAAGAATTAGGGATGAGGAGGCAGCCAGTACATTAGCTTGGGCACCAGTAGCTGTTACTGGACCTGGTAAATCGGAATGAGCATGGATACAAGTTATAACACAAGGTTGAGTGCGTTGTCATAGAGACGGCTGAAGGGAGAGAAACAACGGTGAAGTAACGTTAGGAGCGGGCATGGGGTTAAGTCTTGTAGTTTCTAACAAGAACAGTTTGAGCACAACATGCACAATCAGTAAAAATAGTCAATGGCTGAGAAACATCTCAGCATGGCCCTTGGCCACTCAGATAGCGCAAAGGTCACCAGGCTATTAACCACGTCTGCTCCCAGTCTTCTGGGCAGAAAACAGGTTATATGTCTCTCCTGTTGAAGAGACAACCCAGTGTGTTTAACATTCCTGGTTCCCCTAGTGCTTATCTGTGAGCACAACGACCTCTGTGCCTCCCACATATAATCAGTGTATGTAGTTATTAACTTTATGGTGGTGTAAAATAAACTTACTATATAATAAATGCAGACATCAAGAATGCTGTGGCATACTTTGCAAGAAAAAAATTGAGGGCGGGGCAGGGAGAGAACATAGCAAGAAATTGTACTAATGAAATTCCGGAAGAAACTACTAAAAATGTTTGTCTTCAGAGCTGAGATGGTTATTAATTACTCAATGTAGAAATGTGCTTACTTATCTGGTGGTTTAGGAGTTAACCGATTGCTTTCTAAGGATAGTGGCTGTAGTGCCAGGTTCAAATATACCAGGGAGGGGGCCAGGCGGTGGTGGCGCATGCCTTTAATCCCAGTGTTCAGGAGACAGAGGCAGGAAAATCTGTGACTTCAAGGCCAGCCTGGTCTACAGTGAGTTCCAGGACAGCCAAGGCTACACAGAAACTCTGTCTCAAAAAAACCCCCAAACAAACACAAAAAAACCAAAACCAACCAACCAACCAACCCACCCAACAAACAAAACAAAAAACCCAGGGAGAACTGTATGACATGGGCAATACCTATTATATACTCAGTGACCCATGTTCTCTCCATCAACCCAGACAAGCGTTTTCTCAAGCTGCTCTTTGATGTGATGCAGTAAAAGGACACCAAGAATTGTAAAACAGCCGCTCTGCCCCACAACACAGCCCAAGACATGCGTCTTAGTCATCTAAGGGTCCTGAGGAGCATACTGCTCATCATAGTCCAATGTCTTTAGGGATCTCTGAGATCTTCCCTTGCTATTTTTAATAGCAGGAGTACTTCTGCTCTTTGAAATGCTGCACCTGAACCCCAAGTGCTTACATTTATTCAGTGTATAGATTCACAACCATGTAAGTATTAGAAGTTCTCTAATCTCCCACCTAGAACAATCTTCCAGTGTGTGGTGGTATTGTGTTCCCCAAAATATTGTGCACCCTAAATAAACTTATCTGGGGTCAGAGACAGAAGAGCCACTAGATACAAAGGCTAGAAAATGGTGGCACTCACACCTTTAATCCTAGCATTTCAGAGACAGAAATCCCTCTGGATCTCTGTGAGTTCAAGGCCACATTGGAAACAGCTAGGCATGGTGACTCACGCCTTTAATCTCAGAAAGCGAGCCTTTAATCCCAGGGAGTGGTGGTAGAAAGCAGAAAGGTATATAAGGTGTGAGGACCAGAAACTAGAAACATTTGGCTGGTTAAGCTTTTACTGATTAAGCTTCAGGCTTTCAAGCAGCAGTTCAGCTGAGAGCCATTGGGATGAGGACACAGAAGCTTCCAGTCTGAGGAAACAAGACCAAGCTGAGAAGTTGGCCAGGTGAGGTTAGCTGTGGTTTGTTCTGGTTCTCTGATCTTCTAGTTCACCCCAATACCTGGCTCAGGTTTGATTTTCTTAATAAAAACTTTAAAGATTCATGCTACACAACTGTGTCAATGTGACTCTGACTGCATTGTCAATAACAAGCGCAACACTTACATGGGGGCCACCAGGCATTGGTGGAGCACCAGAAGGTCCTGAAGGCACTTGGTAAGGATTATTCGGAACAGGATGGGGTCCTGGTGTGGGATATGATCCTGCAGGGCCAGGATATGGTGCTGGTGGTCCCCAGGCTCCCGGTGGCACAGTGCCCCATGGAACAGGCGGTGCTCCTGACACTGGAGGAGGAGGAGTGGGATATGGCCCTGGAGATCGATATGGCATATTAGGATGCTGCCCCCCAATTCCTGGTGCCCAAGGTCCAGAAGACATGGATCCCCATGGACCTAAAGTACCAGCTGGATCTGTGGGTGCACCATATGGCCTAGGTAGCTCCGGAAGGGGCATATTTGGCGTAGCATATGGCCCTGTGGGGCCAGGGCCTGGCACAGTAGGGGCTGGATAAGGACCACTAGGTGGGGGACATGATGGTCCAGAAGGAGGAAAGGGTGCTGGGGGTCCTGGCGGTAGTCCGGTTGGAGGCATGGAGGGATACATTCCTGTTGGTGTTGGTCCGAAAGGCACAGTGGAGGGTGCTGCAGCACTTGGTGGGAGTCCAGATGGCACGGCAGGTGGAGCACTTGGGTTATTCCAAGGGTTGGAGCCTGGCCAGCCTTGAGGAGCCTGGCCAGCTTTTGTATTGCTCACAGCAGACGTTTTGGCAGAGGATGGTTCAGGCAGTGCATCTGCCAACTGGAATACAAAATAGATATGTCTTATCTGTCTTATCCACGGCAAGTCCCAGCAAAAGTCAAAGCAAACATGGCGATAATCCCATACAAACTATACACAATCCCCGGGGATACAAGCCCCAGTGGCACCTTCAAAGACTAAATCACTCATCTTAAAAAAAGCACTTGAGATGTTATCTTGAGCATTAACTTCACAGTGCAAATTCTCCAAAGCTCAATTTTTCTAAATACAGCTAGTTCTACTGTGTTTCATTTCTGAGCACTGTAAATAGAGTGCAGTATGGTAAATAAGACAGGATACGATCTCTACACTCGACTCTCAACCTTTACTTTTTCAGTTTCAAGAACATTTTTGTGGTTAAGTTCAGCATTAAATGAGGCAATTTACATAATGTTGTAAATACAGTTTAAAGAAAAATACATTATTTTTAAGACAAGGTTTCATGTAGCCCAAGTGGACCCTCAACAAAACAACTTATTTTTATGTATGTGTGCATGCTGGTTGGTTTGTTTTGCCACCTTGACACATGCTGGGGCCACCTCAGAAAAGTCAACTCCAATTGAGAAAATGCTTTTCTAAGACTGGCCTGTAGGCAAACCTGTGAGGCATTTTCTTGATTAATGCCCACCGTGGGGAGTACCATGCCTGGGAAGGTGGTCTTGGGAAATATAACAAAGGAAGCTGAGTGTGACTCCAAAGAGCAAGCCAGTGTTCCTTCATGGCTTATGTTCTAGTTCCTGCCTTGAGTTCCTGCCCTGGCCTCCCTTCATGACGGACTATGAGCTCTAAGATGAGGGCAAGCTTCTTCTTCCAAGTTGCTTTCTGTCATGCTCTTTATCATAGCAACATGAAAGCAAACTCATGCCTTCATGAGTTTATACAAATAACACACATGCCTGGAGCTGGCAGAGGCCAAAGGATATTGGACCCCTGGAACTGGAGTTAATATGACACACACTTATACACATAAATAAAAGTAAATCTGAAAAAAAAAATCATATGCCTAAAGTCTAAGCATGTATCTTTTTAAGTTACAAAGCCATAGATGCCTTATAGTTAGGACCACGTGGTTTATTTTGTTTGAAGTTGTCCACTATTTATAAGGAGACAGGGTCTCACTGAATAGGCCAAGATTGCTTGGAACTCACAAACTTCCTGTCCCAATCTCTACAGAGCTGACATTACAAGTGTATAACCTCCTTCCCTGGCAGTATCATGTTCTCCTTAAAAGAAAAAAGAAAAGAAAACAAAACAAAACAATAAAACTTAGCAAGGTTCAACTTACCGAAAATTCATCTGACATTTTCCTAAAAAAAAAAAAAAAGAAAATTTCAAAATTAGTATTTGTATTTTATACATTTTAAAAAGAATTTTTTTTGTGTATACATTTTACTTACATGGAATCTTTCTCATTTATGTTTTCTTTTATATAGGAAATTTTTTCTATTAAAATTGAGATGACCATACCAACTTCATTCTTGTCAGAACTGCATATCATCTACCAGTGGGCTCTCACTGTCCAGGCTAATCTCAAACTCCTGGGTTCAAGCAATCCTGCATCGCCAAGAGATCCTTGGTAGAAACTCCTTGAATCTCTCACATGATCAAGTGTAGACTTTACAGCTCAGCTTGAACCACAATTTACGGTACATTTTTATTTATTTTTTTTGACAGCAAGGTGAGGTATATTTTATCTTATACTCCCAGGTCACAGTCCATCACTGAGGGAAATCAGGCAGGATCCAAGTGTTATGAACTGAAGGAGAGGCCATGGACAAATGCTGTTTACTGACTTGCTCAGCTTCTTAAACATTTTATTTTTGAGATTATAATTAATCTCCCCCTTCCTTCCTCCAAGCCCTCCCATATACCTCTTCTTGCTCTTTTAAAAACCAATTACTGTTACATGTATGTGTGTATACACATATATATTCCTAAACGCAAGCTGTTCTGTCTGTATAATGCTGCTTGTCATGCTGACTGTGGCAGCAAAGGTTCTGTTGAGCACCAGCGTAGCAAGCACACACTCATCTCTCCTCAAGTCTAACTAGGTATAATCAAGAAAAAGCACCAGAAGTGGAACAGAGTCAAACACGCAAGCTTACCTAAATCCACCCAGCACAACCTATGCAAATTTATGCTGTATCCTTTAAACTTCAAACAAACAAACAGATGGAACCTCTGGATATTACCAAAGCTTTATAACCTGCTTTAAGTCACGGCAGATTAACAATCTTTTTAAACCCAAATCCCAATTATATTCACTTCCTGTGATTCCTCTGCCATCACTGAATGGACAACTTGCATTACTGTATTAGACAGGGAATCCAGGGCAAGTGTTCATGCCGGACAATCTATATTTATATATTTATTTTTGAGACAGGATCTTCTGTATATCAGTCTGGCCTTGAACTATAACAGAAAACGACCTCGAATTTCCGATCCTCCTGCCATGATGTCTGGTTTACGTGGTGTCCCACCCTGTACCAATTTTCAAGTTGAAGTATAATCAACACTGGATAAAGTGCAAAGTTAAGTGTTCACCTTAAGCTTGGCCCACTACAAACAAGATACACGTCCATTCCTTTCTGGTCACTGACCCCTGCTGTCACTTTTAGCCCTGAATTTGCTTGTCCTTGACTGTATCACTAGAATAAAACAGGTACTTTTTCCCTTGTCATTAATACTTAGTGATACATCATTCCACCAAACCATTTTGTTAGATGGCAAGAAAGCTGTTACGTGAGATAAACTTTCTGCAAAGGCCCTTTTAACTCTCTTAATGGTATTTATTAATCTGTCTCTGCTTGGGTTTTTGTTATGTAAATGAACCCATTTATTAGAGGCTAGGCGGTCTCAAATGGTAGCACTTCTGGTCTCTCAGTCCCTCCAGTTTTCTGGAGACTTCACTGTGACCTCAGAAGTAGTGTTGCAGGTTCAGGACCCGCTAGCCACTGTTTTCATGCTGGGATCAAGAAAAACGGACCTTGGCGGTTCCTGTTACTGGAGTTGTATCCATGCCAGTGGATGTCCACACACTCCAGAAGAGAATTTGACATTGCTGCTGCTGCTGTTGCTGTTATAGCAATGGTGGCCACCGCTGCTACTGTTTCTGGAATTACCATCTCATAATTGCTTACTACAGCTAGCACAGTGGAGACCCTGGCAACAAAAGTAGCTACCACAGTTAGTTAATCTTCCATTCTCTTGGGCATGATAAATTTAATTCAGTAGTTATATACATCTCGATTGGCTTTGAAAATTATAAATTTATAAACTCAAGTTCCAGTTGCTTTTGGGATACTATCTTACAAGGACTCCAGCATACAGTATGGCTCGTTAAGGAAGGGAATGGCTCAGTTGCCTTTAGCCTACTGGCTATGGGTGAGAAAGGACCTTTGTTGGTCTTTTCTGTATCGAACACACAGATTGCAAGCCCAGTGCCACTTTGAGATCTTTGGCAGCAATTAACCATGCAGCTCACACACAACTGAGCTGGTATTGAGTATTCAGAGACGGGTATTGCCTGGGGGGCACTCACCAACCTAAGACAGAGTACCTGTGTGGCCTGAGCAGGCGTCTCCATTACAGGTAAGGTGACCTGCTGACATCCCACGCAACCCAAGTCAGAAGCTCATTTTTTAATAAAAGGGGGACCTGCAGGGCCCTGGCCCCCGTTTTGGGTAACTGTTGCCTTGCTTATGGACCTTGACCTTTATATCCTCCCTATGCTAATTCCCTGCCAGGTTCCACCCTCCTGAATGCTTAAGGGAAGTTCCTTGTCTGTGTATTCTGAATAATGGGCATTAACAGCTTAGATGCAAGATTGTAAAACATCAGTAGCAAACTTCTGCCCTCCAGGGTCCTCCCATTGTGCTGTAAGCCTGTATTTAAGACCTCCTACCCCCTTCAAGAAATGACATTCGACATTTAAAATTAAAAAAAATATATATATATATATATATATATATATATATATATATATAAAATTGAATGGATACTGCGAATGTAATCTATGAATACCACAAATGGGATTAACATAATGAGTGTAAGTAATGAATATCATGAGTGTAATTTAAAAAAAAATAAAAATAAAAATAATTAAAAAAAAGAGGATAAACCTTTGGAATGGATTTATTCACACCACAAGGGCCATAAAATACTAACTGCTTACCTTACTCTTCTTGCTCAATTAGTAAATCAGGGTAGGATCCGATGTCAACAATTACATGGATTCTGATCCTTGCTGTATTACTAACAATCAGCTTTAAAGAGTGTTATAGAACTCTATGGATTTTCAGATTTCATTTGCATATTATTATGGAAGGATATGAAATCATTATCTAGCTAGTAAGCTATGGGATTTTCTCATGTGAACTGAATTTGTGATTATGAAAATTGTCCAACCATCTCCCACCCCATAGGCAGATACTTATTCTATTGATGGCCCAACAGGTGAAAATGGTTGTTTTGATTCATCTATTTTGGTTACTTCCTAAGTCCTTAAATATTGTTTCAGTTTCTTCTTATGTTGTAGGATACTTTTCATCAACAGAAACTGCTTGAATTTTGTCTTCACATTGTTATGCTTGCATTACTACAGGAACTACAACTTCTGGTCAATACCCATATATATCCATTGTTTATTTCATACTCCTGCAGTATGAAATTCTAACCTCCCTGGTCTTACTGCAAAAGGAAATAAACAAGCTGATGCATTAACCTGCCCAATTTTTACTTCTCCAGAAGAAAAGGAGGGGTGTGCATCTGTCATCGCACATGGAGTCACTGAAAGATCATGCATTCCTCTTTGCCTCCTCCAGCCCCGGGCCATCAATTCAATGGCAGTGGAGGGTTAGGAGACCGAGAAAGTCACCAGAAAGATACCAAACCTCCAGCTAAAGGACAAAAGGAGGTATCAACCATATTACCAGAAGTCAGGTCTGCCAACCTGGGGCCGAGTTAACAACCTGTGCACCAAGGGAGAAGTTTCTTCACTAATGACTCTGTATTTATGAATGGACTTTGAGACTATAATAGACTCATTCATCCATCTGAAGAAGGGACTGTGTTTAACTTTTCCTAGGGATTTAAATCACTTTCTATTTGCTTAGGACATTATAACACTTGTTTTCTATTAAAAGGCAAATATGGGCTTACATTCTACAAGATACCAGAGTCATAAGTCTCTTTTCAAGCTATTCTCTATCAATAAAATGTAACCAATAGTACTGGACAGTTTGGATTCCTGTTCATGGTGGCAGAGTATTACACACAATGATTTCATTGTTCTAATATTATCATACTTTGTTTGCTTATAGGATATCATACATCAAATGACTATTAGATTTATCTACAATGTCTCAAAACAAAACCACTCTGGGTATCTTGCATTTAAAAGAATCAAAAGGGGGAAGATGTCAGAACACGGTGTAAGAATGGAGTCATGTGAGGAGATTTCTGAGTGCTTCTGAGAAAACTCCAAGAAACCAAGACAAGAGTCTTGTGACCTCAGCTCCTTCAAAACAACAGAATTGTTCTTGGGATATGCTTTTGTGCCCCTCCCAGATGGATGGGATAGGAGTGCATTCACTTCAGATTATTCATTACAACCGGCTATTGTTACTTGTTTGTGCCTCTATGAAAACACATTTTATCTTTTCTCAATACAGCTTTCCCTGATGATTATACATTTTACTCATGTGACTCCTCTTAACCCTCCAGTGTGTAAACTGTCTGATGCTCTGAATAAAGTGGATTATTGCATGAGGCTTCAGTCCACCTCACTTACTGGCCCTATTCCCATTCTCCCAGATCCCACCATTCTAGAGAGGTAAACAGTACGATGCTGGAGCTTCCTTGCAGAAGGTCACAACACCTAGGTTTTCTCAAAAACTATATCAAACACCCAACTGTACTGATGCCAATGAAGTGGTTGTAAATTTTAGCATATAAAAAAAGAAGTTTAGAACCTGGCAGCGGTGGTGTACACCTATAATCCCAGCACTTGGGAGGCAGAAGCAGGCAGATCTTTGAGTTCGAGACCAGCCTGGTCTACAGAGAGAGTTGCAGGACAGCCAGGGCGAAAAATCAAACCAAATAAATAAAAAACAAAACAAAAAGCCAAAAAAATAAGTTTAGAACCAGGAGTATTTTTAGGTTGGGTGAGATGGGGCACCCCATCTTCTGGAGGCTATGGCATTGAGGCGGGAGGGCTGGGAACTTGTGGCTAGCCTGTGCCACATATACATCTTAGGCTCAAACTCAAAAAAGACACTTTCTTCTTTTTGCACAACTGAAAGCTTTTACTTCCCAAACTCTCCATTACTATTCCAAACACCGGCTCTCCTCCAAGAACAAGGTATGGGCAGACAGTGCTGTTTGCTTTCCTTGCTTCCCAGTTTCCTCCCTGTCAGATAGGGTCTCATTGTTCCCAGGCTGAAAAAGACTTATTTCCTTAGGAATAAAAGTAAAAAAATATAGTGTAAATATCTTTCGCCAGTCACTGGAAGAGGAAAAATACAATACACCAGTAATTTCTATGGTCTTTCAGGCAATCATCCCATCCAAAGTTTAAGAAAGCTAAAATCTGGGGGCTGGAGAGTTGGCTCAGAGGTTGAGAGCACTGATTGATCTTCCAGAGGTCCTGAGTTCAATTCCCAGCACCCACATGGTAGCTCACAACCATCTGTAATAAGATCTGGTGCCCTCTTCTGGCCTGCAGTCATACATGCTGTATACATAATAAATAAATCTTTAAAAAAAAAAAAGAAAAAAAAAAAGAAAGCTAAAATCCTTGGCAAGAGCGGGGAGAACAAGGGAATCCGTGGCTGATATGTAAAATTAAATTAAATTAAAAAACAAAATTAAAAAAGAAAGCTAAAATCCATTGAATTATTAGTGACAACTGGCAAGCAATACTTCAGAAGGCCACCAACTCTACACTTAATCCTTTTTGACAAAAGCAGGTTTCTTAACATCTGTAAAAGCTGCAATTCCTAGATAACTTCATCGACCAAGAATCTAAACAGACAGACACACATACACACAGATATATAAATTCAGAGAAACCAAGGAAAATCAGGACTTTTGTGATTTTAGTGTGTTAATATTCTGATCCCGCCCCTTGGGGCCAACCCCGTGCCCTGAAGCAGAAGCCCCTTCTTAAGGAAAAACTCCGCCTTGCTCTCTCTCCCTCCACCCCTAACCCCTCCTTTCTTTCCTATCCTCTCTTCATCTCTATTATAATAAACATTTCCGAGCAATGTAGCATCTGGGTTGTGCATGTCACCCGCTGTCCCACCACCATGGCCCCATGGTGTAGATCACCGACCGGCTAGCCCGCCGCTGCATCTGCCCAGTATGCCAGCATGTTTCCCTGAATGCGTGGGGTCCCCGAGTAATAATTCATAACAGTGAGAACAACAGTATGTTATACCGAACACAGATTCTGAATTAGAATCTATGTTAGCTTTTAGTCCTGGCTAATTTATCAGATTATATTCAATTTTACAACTGAGTAAGTAAAAAAGCACGGGACATTCTTGAACATTTAAAAATTCCTAGTATCATTTATAAATTATTCATATTTATTGGAACCCAAGTGTGACACACTGCTGGACTTTAGGGGCAATTAGTGGCATGGCATAGACATTCTTGGTGTCTCTGCAGTCTAGAACTAAGGGAGTATTAGTTAAAGAGAGGCTCCAGGGTAAGAACAGTTTGTATAAATCTGGGAGGGAGAACGGACAGTCTGTGGAAAGCAGCCATAGTTCAGACTGGTTGGAACACTGAAAGAAAGCAAGTTCTAGCAGAGATCTCTAGACAAGGATCCAAATCCTTTAACTTTCTAGCTTATTTGAGTCCTCTTCTGTTTCTGGACATACTCAGAACAGGCCAGTAATGCTACACGGGAACTAAACAGAACCCCATCTGACCAAGTAACTAAACCAGTGCTTGGAAAATAGATAAGCAACAATCCAATTCTCCTTCTTGCTATTTTTAAGTTACAAATATATATATGGGTTTGTTCCCGTCAATGCAGGAGGCTAGAAGTGCAGAGCTCCCTGAAGCTGGAGCTACAAGCAGCTGTGAGCGGCCTCCTGTAAATGCTGGGAACAGAGCTCCAGTGTTCTCCAAAGCAGTGCATGCTTTTAACCTGAGCCACCCATCTCTCTCCAGTCCTCAGCCCCAGCTTCCCCTTTTTCTCATTTAGACACAGTGCACAAAGGTAATGGAGTAGACTGCCTGTCTGGCCTCTGGTCAAATCCAGTTAGCCGAGTCTCATGAACGAGTCAATGGTTATTTCCCAGAGATTTGCTGAGGCTTACAAAAATCTGTAAACAAATCTCTTAAATCACTGCCTAGCACAGAGCAAAAACTCAACAAACGTTAACTTTTACAGCTGCTACAATATGACCACAAACCTTTGTCTATTTTCAAACCAGAAAGCTTAGAAAATGCAACCTCCTATCCGAAGTATGGCACAAAACTTATTTGGTGCCAAAAGGTGACCTGACTGTATTTATCCATTTTATTTCCCATTCACCCCCAGCTATGAGCATTTACGACTGCAGTATTTTTTTTTTTCCCTTTCTCTGAAGTTTTGAGGACTGACTTTAAGGCCTCACTGGAGGCCTGGCCCACGCTCAATTACTTGAACTACCAGCCCAGCCTGTACAAATTATTAATACCGGGTTAACGGGCCCCCGAGTCTAGGGGTGTTACCGCTCCTCTGAAATAACAGTCTTTATAAATTACAAAATCTGAAGGTTGCTGAATTCCTAAGCATCCTGGCCTCGAGACTCAACCTCAGTTAAGAGAAGGAAGATGGACATCGTGATTCCTTCTGCAATCAAAAAGCACATTGCAACTTTGGCAACTGCATTAAAAAGTTTGTGAAGCACATTAGTTTTACAGAGTGGTTCCTACACACCACGAATAGGAAAACTACTGTCCCTAGGCAAGGAGCACCACGAAACAAAGACGTTCGAAGACGACCCGGGTAGTGAGGGTTTGGCTTCAGACACAGGCCTTTACCACACCGGGGGGGGGGGACGACACGTGTGTATACCCGCAGCAGGCTGTAATGGATCTGGGGTGGGGTCTGGTTTGATTCAACACTAGGATTAGTGAAATGCATTACTTTCGGTTTTCCAGGCAGAGAGGAAAACGGTTCAAGCGCTGGTTGATCTGCGCCTAAATCTTACAAATGGAGAACGTTGCCCAGCCCTCGGCACATTCTGTCCCGGGGAGTCATTTCACCAGCGGGTGATTACCAACAGCCGGGGCCTTGGCGCACAGACCCGCCTGGAGAGGAGGATTCGGGTCTCCTGCACTGCCGGTTTGTATCAGCCATCAGCGGCAGGGACACCGGTGGCGGGGCATGGCGCAAGGGGAGCCAGACAAGATGCTCTCCAAGGCTCAGCGAACAAAGGGAATCCGGGATCAACCGGAGCGAACCGGCCCCCGGCGGATCCCGCCGGCGGGAGTGTGGGGGAGGGTCGCCCGCTCCCGCCCCACCACCCCACGAGTCTGGCGTGACGTGGTCGCCCGGGGATCCGAGCGGCGCTACATCAGAACCCGTCGGTCGCCCGCTCCCGGGAGGAGCCTCCGAGGCGCCCGGCCGACGAAGGTTCCAGAACCGCCCGGCCCCCGGGGACCCCCGCGTCCTCGCGCCGTCCCCCGCCGTCCCCGCGCCCCCTGCCCGCCCCTCCGCGGGCGCCAATGCAGACTCACCCGGCAGGATCCGAGCCCTAGGCGCGGCGCAGCGGCGGCGGCGGCGAGGAGTCCGGAGAAACGAGCAATGGAGAACCGGCCCGAGGCCTGACGGACCAAGGCGGCAGCGACACGGCTCCTCCTGGCACCGGAAAGGGAAGCGCGGAGGCCCGCCTGGCCACCCGTTGTTTCCGCCCACCCCGCCCGGCGCCCCCAGCCGGCCGCCCACAAAATTGCAGGCAGGACCGCGTGGCTCCAGGAGCTAGGGCTGTTTTTTTTTTTTTCTGGGTGGAGCGCGGGAAAGCTTCACCGCTTCCTGAGTTCAAAAGACCCCTCAACGAAAACCTCTCTGGCCATGGATGCTCAAGGCAAGCCCGTGGCTAGAAGCAGATTTTGGACTCGCTTCGTTCAGCGGTTTCTGCAGCCAGGCTCCAGGCTGGCTGTTACAGTCCACCAAAATTGAGGGTTAAAAGATGAGGGAAGGGGGATGATTTTGCAAAGGGGTTGTGAATGACAACTTTTGAGAGCAATCTATATCTGCAGAGACTGAGTGGCTATTTAGAATTTCAGTGCTGTGGAAGGATTGGAATGTTGCAGGTCCAGATGCTAATTACCTTACCTAGCTCTAGCCCTCCAGAACAGAGGCCGATCCTTGCCCGCCTCCGTCGAAACTAACATCTTGTGGCAATAGATAAAAACCTTTCGGAATGTACTAACAGACAACTAGCTTCTACCAACAGCTAAGAATGTCATCTGAGGGCATTTTAAGCCTATAGAAAAGCCTCCTCTATCCTGATATACCTGTCTCTCCAATGTACCCCACCAGTGTATTTTAAACCTACCTTGATTTATGACTTTGCTGTTCTATAAAACTTTAAAAACTTTTGGTACTGGTTGAGGTAACCTAAATTTGTGTTTTGGCACCGTCATTCAAAATGGCTCCAGAATGAGCCATCTTACTCCCTTTAAGTTTTTGAGAACAGTGGTTCCTAACTTGTGGGTTATGATCCCTTTGGGGGTCGAATGACCCACAGGGGCCGCATATCAGATATTTATATTACAATTCATAACAGTAGCAAAATGACAGTTATGAAGTAGCAATGAAAATAATTTCATGATTGGGAGTCACCACAACATGAGGAACAGCTGTATTCAAGGGCTGCAGCATTAGGAAGGTTGAGAAACATTGCCATAGATGAGGGCCGTGGCTTTTGAGACTGGCTTCTGGTTCTTGTGGACTCAAAACTGATACATCAAAAAGCAAAGTGTAATTATATCTATAAATTCTTCAATTTTTCCTTTGCAGGCCTTTGATTTGAATATATAAGGTATGCAAGGTCCCCAGGAAACCCAGGACAAGTCTCAACTCGGGACCTGTGCCTCCCACCCTAAGCCTCTCAAGGACAGTGGCTGCCCTCCCTTTCCCTAGCCTGATAACTACATAACCCCAGCCATCTTGACTAAGTGCTCTCTTGGTCTCCCAGCCTGCTCTTAGCCTCTTAGTCCTCGGTTCTTTTGGTCTGCTCCCCATGGCCTGGTTCAGTTTGTGTTGTGGAATAATCTTCTTGTACACTGTGAAGATGCGTCTCTGCCTAAGGCACCTTCTGATTGGTTTAGCAAAGAGCTGAATGGCCAATAGCTAGGCAGGAAGAGGTTAGGTGGGACTTCTGGGGATAGAAGAGGACTTGGAGAGGAAGAAAGGCAGGGTAGCAAGCTAGACACAGAGGAAGCAGGACACATACAGGAGAGGTAAAAAGCCATGAGCCATGTGGCAGCATGCAGATTAATAGAAATGGGTCAATTTAAGTTCTAAGAGCTAGTTAGAAATAAGCCTAAGCTAAGGTTGAGCTTTCATAATTAATAATAAGTCTCTGTGTCATGATTTGGGGGCTGGTGGTCCAAGAAAGTCTGCTACAAGTTTGGACCCTTCCAGGTGCCTCTAGAGGTTCTCTCCCTCCTATCTACAAAAGAACCCCTCTCCTCAACCACACCCAGGAATGGTCATGTCCTCCTAATCATTTAAAGATAGGAATGCTTTCTAAGATAAAAACACTGGCCAGAAACCTGGCTCAGCTGGTTAAAGTGCTTGCTGTACAAACTTGACAGTCTGAGTTTGACCCCTGGAATGAAGATAAGTAACTCCACAAATTGTACTTTGACCTCCACACCTGCCATGTGACATCTCCCTCTACCCTCCCCCAACGCCCAATAATAAAGAACTGAAAAACAAAACCACAAGGCTGGGGCCAAAGTTTTAGATTAGCAGGTAAAGGTGCATGCCAAAAAATCCGACCACTTGAGTTTGATCACCTAAACCCATGTGAAAACCCAGATGCTGTGGCCAGCAGTTGTAATTCTGGCACTTCTGAGGTGAAGCTGGATGCAAACAAGGAGAGACCCTGCCTCAGTCAAACCACAGGAGAACCAGCCCTCAAAAAGTTGTCCTCTGACTTTCCCAAGTGTATCAAGGTATGCTCCTGAATTTAACATAGATGACACAAATCTTTAAAAAACAACAACAAAGCTTTTGGATTTCATACATGAAGATTTAATTAAGTGAAAATTTATTTAGATCCAAGTTTTTTTAAACCCACAAATGTTTGTCAAGATTAGAAAGTTGAGATAGTATGGGTCACACACCATGATTGACAACATAGCTTTATGAAATCATTAGGTTCTGTATGTTCAAGTATATATAGTTCATACTTGGCTAAAAAAAATGATGCAATTCTAACAAAGCCATCAAAATTTAAATAAACTTTCTTGAGTTTTACACCATAGCTCCCAAATCTGAAAGCTTAGATTTGATTTATGACCATGGCAAAAATCATCTTTATTTCCTGCAAATGTAATCAGCTTTCTAAATAAGGCAAATATCAGTTTACACAGATCTTATGAAAGGCAGGAGGAAATTGCAATCATCTAACTGTAGAGTTTGAACCATAGACCCAAATTGTTCCATTATCTCCATTGTCAGATCAAGTCAAGAAAGCCTGTTACAGACTGAGTGAATGTGATTTTCTACGCGCCACAAAGGTGCTTTTTGAAAACTGATCATTCTCAATTAGTACTGTATAGCTACTCAGAAATTATTTTCAACTGTGCTCCAAGGGATATCTCTTAGTGAATGAACTTTCAGGAAACCAAGGGACAATACCATTACCTACGTTTCACAGGCAATTACGACAAAAGAGGATTTAGGATTGAGTAATCCATTCCAGATTACAAATTAGAAACACTATCTTGGAGTTAGTTTTGCCCCAAAGCCTTTTCCACTGGATAACCATTACTTTATATTTTTTCTTCATCTTTTTTTTTTTTTCTCTTGATTTTCTTTTCTTTCTTTTTGTTGAGACAGGCTCTTGTTATGTAGCCTTGGCCTGGAATTCAGAGATCCACCTGCCTCTGCTTCCCGAGTGCTGGGACTAAAGGTGTGCACCATCACACTTGGCTAAATAGGCTATTTTAAATATTGTTTTATCTTCAGGACTGTCTTAAAATTAAGTCTATAGTCTGTGAAATTTGTCCTGCCAAAATAAAAACATGCTTGTCTACTGGATTCTGATTATATTTAAAGTGACAAACACAAGAGAAGAAGGTAAGAGATCTCAAAGCACCTGTTTCACAGGAAGAAGTGCTCTATTACATGGATCTATAAAAACAACCCAAACTTCAGAGACAGGAAGTTGATAATCTGATTCATCTTAATGGCTTTAGCTCATGAATAAATGATAAAGGCTTATGTTTTTTCTTATAAAAAGATGATGAGTCTTATTTGTACATTTGCTTTATATTTTAAAAGATTTCTAATTACTAAAACATTCTTTATCTTATTTGTAGTCAGTCAAAACATTAAGTGAAAGCCATTCTTTGACCACGGTTAGCCATTAGCTGAAAGTCAGCAAAGAACACAGGTTTGCTCACCAAATCAATACATCTAGCCCCAGGCTGTCTAAATGCTTCCTTTAATATTCCTATCAGGTTCCTTTTAAATTAACAGACTCCCTCCATATAACTATTCAGGCCAATATGGTTATGTATCAAAAAGATCACGTAACTCTTCACAGAAAAACACCCAAGGAAACGAAAAAGAACCCATTCAGCATATTTCAGGAATTACTCAAGATGTAGGTTTAGTGAAGAGCAGAAGGGCCTGTCCTGAAAAGCCTCAAGAGAAATGGAAAAGTCAAGTTCATTTCCTGATTGTGCAGATGATTCCCAAGGCAGTTAGCGTCTGGTCCAGACGAGCTATTAGCGGTAAAGTAGTTCCCTTCCCCTGGCAAGGCTTTTCCCTGAGGTAATGCCTAAATTTTTAAATTTTAATATCTTACCCTGTTTCTTTTAGCTCCATCCTCTCTCACAAATAAACTCTACACAGTTCTGCCAAACCAACTGCATTTCTTTCTTCTTTGTGTTTGTTTTGAGACAGGGTCTCACTATGTAGCCTGGCTGGCCTGGAACTCACTCTGTAGACCAGGTTGGCATTCAACTCTCAGAGACCTGCCTCTGTCTCCCAAGCGCTGGGATCAAAGATGTATGCACCCGGCCCTGCACTGGACACCTTTTCATCTGGAATTGACACTATTCAAATGGTTCAAAATTCAACTCAAGAGTTACAACATTACTGTTTAATTTAGACCTGTGTACTTCATAAAATTTATTCATTTTAGCTATTTAACTCAGTAAATACATTTAATTTTTTATGAGTTAGTTTTTGAATATAGATGTTCTTCACAAAGACACAGGGAAAGTGGGTAATTTCTCTAAATTCAAATTCCCTAATATTTTTGTCACTCTTTTCCCTTCACAATAACTAGTTCTCTTCTCAAGTCTTTACAAACCTCTACTTTCCAAATTCTTCTCATTGTAGTCAGTACCAAAGGAAAGATACAGGACATTTCAGCGTAAATCAGCCTCTCTCCTGTTCTCACTTAATACACACTTCAAAGCTACACATATGGCAGTATTCTGAAAATATTAACAGTTGTTAATACCTTGAAATTGAAAAGAATAAAAAAGCCAGAGAAAATATATCATAAGCAATCAGTCTGAAGTATATTAAAAGCTAATCAGATCTTGACTTTCATATAAACACTAATTTTACCACTATAAAAGACATGATTATATTTTACTTTTCTTTATAAAACTACCTTTTAACAGAATATTCATAAGCTAGTCATCCCTTAGATAGTTCTGTACTGATAAAAAGTTACTTGTAAAAGAAAAATATTAAAAATAATTGTTTCACAGAAACAAAAGGTTTTATCAAATTCTGATAAAAAGCTGTATTTATGAGTAGAGTCTTACCACACTATAACTTTTGCCACCAGATATGGAGACTTAGGAAATGTTATACTGGTTAATAAGATGAGCATCTCGCAACTTCAAAAATGCCACAGCAAAGATGAGGTAGTCGGAGACTCCACTTTCAGGAAGGGTCAGCATCATCTTTGGAGGGTATGTAGTTATCTGACATGTGTTCATAGCCTGAGCCTCATTACATCTCTAAGAGGCAATCTTGAGTGGCCACCTCTTCACAGAGATCAAGACGATCTTTAGACCACTAAGGAAAAAAAATTCTAGAAGAGAATGGTACCATTTTCCCCATTTTAATTTTGTAATTGGTGAAAAAAATTAAAGCTATTAGTTTTTGTTTTTTGTCTTTTGGTTTTTCAAGACAGGGTTTCTCTGTGTAGCTTTGCGCCTTTCCTGGAACTCATTCTGTAGCCCAGGCTGGTCTCGAACTCACAGAGATCCGCCTGCCTCCGCCTCCCGAGTGCTGGGATTAAAGGCGTGTGCCACCACTGCCTGGCAAGCTATTAGTTTTTTTGTTTGTTTGTTTGTTTGTTTGTTTGTTTGTTTGTTTTTTTGGGGGGGGGTTATTGAGACAGGGTTTCACTCTGTAGCCTAGGTTGTTCCTGAACTCATGGTAATCCTTCTGCCTCAGTCTCCCAAGTTCTAGGAATACAAGCATGAACTACAATGATCAGTAAAAGCTATTGCTAGAAAATGTTTTCTTTACATTAACAGCCTCCCAACACTGAGGAAGGCTACTTTAATGTACATGCAACAAGAATTAAGGAAAAAAAAATTTTTGAGACATATTCTCACCATACAGCCGTGACTGGCTTAAATTCACAGCAACCTTTATCTCTCTGGTTCCCAAGTGCTGGGATTACAGGTGTGCATCACCATAGCAGCAAGAAACATTTGTTTTAACTTGGAAACTTCTGAGGCAATGTCCTGTCAATCCAGGTTGAAGCAAGTTTTCTAATACAGCTGAACAAGCATCAAGAAATCAATTACTAGCCAGGCGTGGTAGAGCACGCCTTTAATACTAGTGCTTGGGAGGCAGAGGCAGGAAGATCTCTGTGAGTTCGAGGACAGCCTGGTCTACACAGCAAGCTACAGAACAGCCAGGGATATACAGAGAAATCCCTGCTTCAAACAAACAAACAAACAAAATCCAACCAACTAAACAACAACAGAACCAAAACAAATAATAACAGCAACAAAAAAGAAAGAAAAAGGGAAAAAGAAAGAAAAGCGAGAGAAAGAAATCAATTACTAGCTCTTCATGGTGGTTCAAACCTGTAATCCTGAAACTCAGGCTGTACTATCTCAAACCTGAAGTCAGTCTCCGCTACGTGGAGGGACACTCTCTCTCTCCTCTCTCTCACACACACAAATAAATAAATAAAAATTACTACAATATTTAAAAGGGGCAGATAGCCTATCACAAGGAAAACTGGGCAATCTGTGATCAGTCACTGAGGAGAGAAATAGGGCACCAGTCCACGTGTCTTTCTTACTGGTTACTCCAGGCCAGTGATGGTCCTAAAACACTGTGCTGCCCTTAAGATAGTAAATGTGAAATATTATTTTGTCCTCCTGTCCAGTATGTTATATCTTGGAGCTATTGCTATGTCTTCTCTTTTTTGAAGCTACATAAAATATATGTTAGTTCTGAAGACAGAAATAATTATTTAGGTTGTGAAGACCGAAAGCAATATTAAGCTTCCTAAATATTGAACCACGTGTTTTGTTTGCATCTTTATTTAAGTTCAATTTAAAATAATGAGAAACTATTCAGGTCTTTTTGTTACTGGTGGATACAGTAGCTGTTTAGAAACTGCCTATATCCCCCTGGGAACCAGAGTTCCTAAGAAAGAGCTAAGTAGATGTAACAGTCTATAAATTAATATAGAAAAACTCTAGTTGCCTTAGCAACTCCAAGCTTCTAATACCGCTGTTTTAACTGTAAAGCTTCTAGTAAGAAAGGAATCCAAGTTGCATTATGACGTTATTCACCTCTTCCAGGGTGAAGGGCTGCTGTATTTGGATCTATTGACAATCCTGCCATACTGCCGAACAAATGCACCTCTAGATCGTAACATTCTCTTTCCATTGGCCATATTAATAAGAAACAAACTTGCTTTAGTTAATATTTAAAATGAAAACACACTGTTTCACTTTAAAGCATTTTGTTGCCTAACATTCCTATTAGCAATTACAAAAGTCAATTACATTATCATGGACGGATTACAACACTCATCTTTACTGAAGAATTTTAAAATGAAAATGGGAAAGATAACTATTCTGCCATATAAGAATACTGATAGCGTACATTAGCAAAATATTCCACATGTAGGAAAGGGCAGAAGATTACTTAAAAAAAAATACAGAATATTCAAATGTATTTGTAATGCCTTGAAATTTCAAATATGCCTGGACCATATGTAAATTAAGTGGAAAAGTATATAATTTACACGGTAAAAACAAAAACCAGACACCTGCTTAAAAATATATAACAAGTGTATCATAAGAAAAATAAATTCATCTGGAATTAAAATTTAGGGCAGTTTTATTTTGGATTCTAACTGCCTTTGTAGAAAAATTCGAAGAGGCATAAGAAAAATAAGATATGAAATGAAAATATGTATGCAAGTCCACATTCCTAACCTCTCTCCATCATTGTTGCTCTGGCACATCAATCCTGAGTAACCTAACTTTCGATTTATAATGGTATTCCTTCAGATACAATTTCATAGGAGAAGGAACTGGCAGGGCATCAATGCCATCGTAAGTTGTACAATTACAGATGACTGTTCTGCAAATGTGCTGCAAGGAAAAGGGGAAGGTCCGGATTAATGGAGTGGACAGAAGTGGTTCAAAGAACATACAGGCGCTGGGGTCCTTATAATGTTCCAGGAGCCCAGTAATGTCGGGAGAATGGAAGACACACGGATCATGGGCATCAAAGCTAAAGTTGTGATTCCACTGTTCAATTCTCGCGTGAAGAGAACGACTATAGCGTCTAAAACTAACGGAGAATAAATAATCTTCCTGTGCTGAGTCTCGAAGTAAAAAGGTGCCCTCTGGCTTTCCTTCTAACAGGGCTTCGGCTGCGTATTTATCCATAACTCCCCAGTAGCATGGATTGTTACTGATCTGAAGGAGGTCTGGTACAAGGCAGTGAACGTAATCAATCTGGGTGTGGTGCTTGGGAGGGGTCTCCAACTGCAGGATTTCATCATCCATTTCCCACCTGGGCTTGTTTCTTTTTCTGGAGCTTGTGCACAGTGTTATAATTTCATCCTCTGAATCCATATCACTATCTTCTATGCTGTTATTTGTGACCAAGTTCATCATAGAGCCAGTTATGTGACCACCTCTACATGAAGCACTGCTGGTAGTTACGACACAGGGCTGAACACTGGTCTGCGAGAAACAGGGTATGTCTTCTTCTATGTTTCTTCGCTTTAGCTGGGCATCCCTCACTTGACTCTCAGATAAGTCTGTGCTCACCCATTCATCTGAATTTGGACTTACAGGAACAGTATGTTGTTTAATAAAATGCCACCTAAAGGCTAAATCCGATCGAGGTGGGAAAGGGCACTTATCTAGCATGAGTTCACTGATATGAATTTTTCTTTTAGATGGAAGCCCTGAAGAGTGCCGACTACTACAATTCATTATTGGAAAACACTGGCCCACCGCATCTTGCAGTTTCTGTTTAAGGGATCGGCCTAAAAATCTGTGCCCACAGGAGTGGTCCAGGTCCAGCTGAATGGATGAACAGCTCTGCTCCCTCTCTCGGCCCCTTCCGGGAGCTTCAGCCTTCTCTCCAGGACACACGGTTTCAGACTCGGAACAGCTCTCCCTCTTTCTGGACCAAGACAACTTCCTTCCGCTCCACACATAGCCATCCTTTCCATCAGCACTTCTGCTCCGGCCTGTTTTCGGCCGCACATCTACGTTTTTACTATTGTTTTCAGCCATTCTGAACAAATTATTTACAAATCCCAGTGTTAGCAAGACTGCATTTTCAGCTTTTCTGACAGGAAGTTTCTTCTGGGTACTTTCTGGATGAATCTAGGAAAAAGAAGAAAGGAAGTCATTAGCAGCCTGTTCATCTATTGGACACAAGATAAAAAGCAGAGTCAGTCCATGAAAGGACAGTCCATGAAAGGACACCACCATGCTGTCGGGCAGCCCTGGGTATCCCGTTCCCACAGTGCGGTGCTGCTCTACCATATTGGGTTCATATTGGGTTCCTCATACCATATTGCTCTACCATATTGGGATAATAGTTCCTCATACCATGAAGGTAAGATGATGGAGTCCTTTCTCAGAGCTAAATTTCAGTATGGGTCCTCTCTCAGGAATAACACATGCTTGGATAGGAATAATTCCTACTTTTGCAGTTTACTTTATGCCTATTTATCCTTCCCTTATTTTTCTTTTATTGGTTTTTTGAGACAGGGTCTTGCAATGTAGCCTTGGCCAACCTAGAAATCTCTATGTGGCCCAGGCTGACCTTAAACTTGCAACATTCCTTCTGCCCCCAATTCTACGCTAGAAATTACAGTCATGTGTCACAACATCTGACTTTCACTTTCTTTTTCTTATTTCACAACAGGCCAGTGAATTCTTTACGAGAAGAGGCGGTTACAAATCTATGAGCTAGTGCTCAGAACTAATACCCTGCATTGTTTCTTCTCTTGTTTCCATTTCTACTGATTAAAATACCAATTTGAGTTGTACACTGTAACATGAATCTATTAAGTAAACAATTACTACTGAGCAACAGGAATGCCAAGTAAATATTCCTAAGGGTTTTGCCAATTAATTCCAATAACTAGTTACATCATTATCTGTCTTTGCAGTTTTTTTAAGTATTCTACTCACATAATACTCTTACATTCTTTATCATTTGAAAACAAGCAGGTACATTTCTACAGGGCATCCCTTGGCTACACATACTAGAATTCATAATGAATTTATGTAAGTATTTTGAAAACCTTTTCTTAGTCATTTGAATTCTGTGTTTGTGTGCACCATGTACATGCAGGTGCCTGAGGAAGATTAGAAGGTATCAGGTCCCCTGAAACTGTAGTCAGAGGTGGTTGTGAGACTCTTGGTGTGGGTGCTGAGAACCAAACCTAGGTCCTCTACAAAAACAGTGCATTCTCTTACCTTCTGAGCCATCTCTCTAGCCATACTTAGGTTTTTGTTTTTTTTTTTTAATTTTTTTATTTATGTGCACTGGTGTTTTGCCTGCATGAAGGTGTCTGCTAACCTGGAACTGACCTGCCACGTAGGTGCTGGGAATTGAACTCAGGACCTCTGGAAGAACAGCCAGTGCTCTTAACCACTGAGACATCTCTCCAGCCCCCCTACATAAGTGATTTCAAGTGAAGCAAAAGTTAAGCTAGGGCCGGGTGGCGGCGGCGGCGGCGGCGGCGCACACCTTTATTCCCAGCACTCAGGAGGCAGAGCCAGGCGGTCTCTGTGAGTTCGAGGTCAGCCTGGTCTACAGAGCGAGATCCAGGACAGGCACCAAAACTACATGGGGAAACCCTGTCTGGAAAAACCAAAAAGAAAAAAAAAAAAAAAAAGTTAAGCTAGGAACTGAGAGGCAGGGTCCTATAATTCCAAATATTTTGCAACTAAAAGCCGAATTTTGTATCTGTCAGAAAAATCAGTCATTTAACATGCTAATTATGATTAAGTTTCTTAATTTCAGAACATTAAAAACCTCAACAGTCAAGTGATGAGGTTAGAGACTAATATATTTTAAAATAAAATCCTAATTTTACCTAACTTTTCAAGCAATACTATCACTTAATACTACCTTTATCTTCAACAGTATTTTTTTTCCCTCAGAACAGAGGCACATGAGTTTCCATAGTCAAAGAGCCTGCTAAATAGTACATCATTCTAAAAGCTTAGAATCCTAGAAGTAATGAAGATAGTTTGAGGATCCCTACTGTAAAATCTGAAATGCTTCAAAAAAATCAAACTTTTAAAGTGTCAGCTTGTGGTCACCAGAGGAGGATTCTACATCCGACCACGAGGTTGGCTATAGGCAAAATACAGGCACATTAAAAATGCTGTGTAAGATTACCATCAGGTTATGTGTATAAGATATATATATATATATATATATATATATATATATATATATATATAAATCATGAATGAATTTTTCAGACTTTGCTCATTCACAAGATATCTCATTACATATATGTAAAAATTCCAAAATCTGAGCCGGGCGGTGGTGGCGCACGCCTTTAATCCCAGCACTCGGGAGGCAGAGCCAGGCGGATCTCTGTGAGTTCGAGGCCAGCCTGGGCTACCAAGTGAGATCCAGGAAAGGCGCAAAGCTACACAAGAGAAACCCTGTCTCGGAAAACCAAAAAAAAAAAAAAAAAAAAAAAAAAAAAAAAAAAATTCCAAAATCTGGGAAAACAAACAACATTTAAAAACACTTCAGGTCGCAAGCCTATCAGCTAAGGGAGACTGAGGTAGCCCAGAGAAGGAAAGCCTTACAAACAACTACAGGTAAAAGTGCTTCTCAACAACACTGGAGGTTAAAGATGAACTTCTTACTTTGAAGGAAAAGGAGCCAAAGCATCAAACAGAGGAGAGAATGGAGCTTCCTATTTACCAACATTTCACTTAGTCATGGATAGGGTGTTCTCTAAAGTGGGGTGTAAACTCTAACAAGACACCAGCCAGGAGATATGTACCCACGAGAGGGAGGTCTGGGGAGAAGATAGGAGGATATCTCCTGACACACAGGAAGACGATGCCAAGGTCAAACATCAGTGTCAGGAAAGGTCACTGAGAGAGTGATAAAGCAAATTAAAAAAGATTAGATGACAACTCTGAGGAGGTCATCACCCCCTCCCCCCGACGTGTGCTGGGGATTGAACTCAGGGCCTTGTTCCTGGTAGGAAAGCTCTCTACCACTGAACTACATCCCAAATCCTTTACTTTTTACTATGTAGCCCAGATGGGATCCACCTCTCAATCCCCTGCCTCCTGAATGCTAAGATTATAGGAAGCTATCATGGCAGACTAAGGAATCCTAATTTCATAGAACAGCATGTTACAGTTTTCAAAGTAGAAAGAAAATTTACCTTGCATTTCTTGGTTTCCTAAAAGTTAAAGTGTATGAAATTGATTCTTTGCTTGCCGATGCTTTCATAACTCACTGGCATGTGGTAATCTGCCTGAGGCTACCCTGGAGGGAAAGGTGGAGTCCTAACATGCTGAAGTCAGGCCAGCCTGCTCCACGTCTACTCCCTTAGTGCAGTGTACTGCACGTGTCTGTAAGATGAGGGGAGGGATTTTTAGACTGTAATATTTGAAGTGAAAGAATCTTTATAACGTTATATTGAGATATGACTATGAAAATTGTGTTAAACACCAGGGTTGCAAGTTATCTCAAGATACGGTATTTAAATTAGTTGAGCTTTGGGGGCTGGAGAGATGGCTCAGTGGTTAAGGGTACTGGTCATTCTTCCAGAGGACGAGAACTGGGCAGCACTCACATCAGGTGGCTCACAGCTGCCTTACCTCCAGCTCCAAGGTATCTGATGCTCTCCTCCAGCATATCTCTCTCTCTCTCTCTCTCTCTCTCTCTCTCTCTCTCTCTCTCTCTCTCTCACACACACACACACACACACACACACACATAAATAAAAATTAAAATAGTTTTAAAGTAAGTAAGTTAAACTTTTTTTTTGAGAGACAAGGTTTCTCTGTGAAAGAGTCCTGGCTGGCCTCGAACTCACAGAGATCCACCTGCCTGTGTCTCCCGAGGGCTGGGACTAAAGGTATGCACCACCACCACCGAGTGGCTTTAAGTTAAACTTTTAAGAGGAATCCAAATCAAATTTTCTTCTTTCCCAAAATGGCAAATGTTCTAATTTCACTTTTACTGAGCTAACAAGTGACTCTCCAAAGTGACTAAGCAGATTTTTAACAGTTTACATTCCATAGCATAGGTAACCTCTTAACAACTTCTAGAAAAGCCTTTGCTACAGTTAAGATCATATTAGAAAAAGGTAGTTAGGATGTACAGACCATGTTGCAAAAGATAGTCAGAATGTCCTTCATTGTACAGAAAAGTAACAATTCATCATGTGAGCTATGCATGGTGGCACAAATGTACTCCTAGTATTTGGGAGGTAGAGGCAGGAGGATCAGGAGTTAAAGCTTATCTTTGGATACATAGTGAGTTTGAAGCCAGCCAGGGCTACATAAGATCCTGTCTTAAACAATCAAACCAAACAACCAATATATCATGTCAAAGTAATAACAACAAAAACCCCTCTTGTATCTTCCCACTTAAGGACTGGGAGGGATTGTTCTAATATCTTTCAAAAGCCTCATTAGATTTGTGGTGCTTGGGATCAAACCAGGTTTCACAATGCTCTTTTAATAATACATCCCTAGCACCCCAAATTCATTTATTTTTGAGACTCGGTCTGGAACTCATTATGTAGATCAGGTTAGTATCTACATAGTAAAAGAGTATGAACTCACAGAGATTTGCCTGCCTCTGCCTCCCAAGTGCTAGATCTAAAGTTGTGCATTACTATACCTGTCTCCAAATTCTTAAAAATATAAAAATGCAATCATACTGTTCCTAATAAAACTAACATGGCTCCTGTGGTGTTTGAATAACAATGGCCCCCGTGATTCATATATGTGAATGCTACGTCAACAGAGAGTGGCATTATTTAAAAGGATTAGGAGGTGTGGCCTTGTTGAAGGAAGTGTGTCACAGGGGGGGGCTTTATGGCTCAAAAGTCCAAGCCAGGTTCCAGGGTCTCCTTCTTCCTGCTGTCGGCAGATCCAGATGCAGACCTCTCAGCTATCTCTCCACCCCATGTCTGCCTACATGCAGCCATGCTTCCTGCCCTTGGAGAAAATGGACTAAACCTCCGAACTGTAAGCCCGCCCCAGGTAAAAGCTTTCTTTTTTAAGAGTTGTTGTGCATGGCCTCTCTTCACAGCAATAGAACAGACTAACACAGCTCCAAACAGCCAGTCATTAGTTCTTGAAAATGTCTTCTTGTCGTCGTCATCGCTCTTTACAAGGATGGGGTTAGAATCCAGGCTTCATGCATGTTGGGTCAGTGCTCCAGCCCAGCTGATTCTTGGAATTTAAACCCAACTTTGTATAGAAGAAAAGGAGCTACAGAATGGCTGAGTGGTCTGTGACCAGTTTGGGTGCAGTACAAAATCACAGACAAGACTTCGAGAGATGGAACACACTGAAGAGTGAGTGTCAACAGCTAGAGAGAAACTCCCCTTCCTCTTTCTTTTTAAAGAAGAGGAAAGACTCATTTGGGAGAAGCTGCTTTGGTTCCTGATTCAATATTAATTTTTTATGAAGGGAGCCATGTTACACACAGCCCTGGGGAATAAACAGTGACATTAAAAAAAAAAGCCATTATTTCTTAATGAGCAAGAGGCAAATGTTTAAAAAGCAAGTTTACGTAAAAGCCACTTCAAGAGAGCAAGTTTCCAGATCCAACTGCCATGATAATGATGAGAGAAAAAAAAAAATAATGTCCATATGCTAATTTCACTAACAAAAGATATAACTTTCTATTGTGCAAGACTAGGAAGGTAATTTTAACTCAAGTAAAAGTTAACAATGAAATGATTAAACATTATCAGGAAAACTAATTTGTATTCTCTATATTGCTGGATAATAGAGCATATTTTATATGTGTGACTATAAATTATTTATTGAACTACTTATGCCTACAATGCCAATATACATTTAAGACTAGAATTCTAATTTCTAATACTAACCCAAAATAAATTTGATGATTCAAAGAGTAATTCAACATACTAAATAATTCACAAATATATTATTATTGTGATAGCAATTTAGTCCTGTGACTTTTCCTACGAAATTTGTGACTCCAAGTTTACCTGCAACCACCCTGCCCAATCTCCACCAAAGCAGTCAGATTATAGCTTGATATTTAAGTTGGATGTTGAATAAACATTTAGGCTTCACAAATGGAATTTGTTGGATAGCAGACAACAGAGGAATTCCTTGGAATATTACATCAAAAAGTGAAAATAGGTTGTACAGGAGAAAAAAAAATTGAGATGAAAAGTTTTCCTTCTCTAATTATCCTTTCTCTAGTAATTTTTTAAAAATTTTCTAACAAAAAAAAATTTTAAATTTACATTTATTTTCTAGAAAGTATTTAAAAGTATACCCTTTAAAGAGTTAGCCAGGGCTCACAAGGCTAAACTGGATGATAATTACAAAAAAAAAAACAGCAAAGAAACAAGAAGGGCAAACCCAGACAAAGCCTTAGTTTAATACTAATAATAGTTAATACGATCACTCTCGTTTGCCCTCCCCCTACTTCTTGCACTCTCCTTTCCACGCACAGCTTGCTCATGCCAGGTTCTTTAATCTATATATATTCCAGTAAACAAACGTTCCAACAGTCTGGGTAGGAGGAAGCTTCAGTGCTTTATCATACTGCATGGAGACCACTGTTAACAGTAATGTATATTTAAAAATACGCTAAGGTAGACTTTTTAACTTTCTTACTACAAAAGTTATGTTAACTTGAATGAATCATTTCATTATGTACACATCCATCGAAATCATATCGTATTCCACAAGTATATAAAATTATTATTTGTCAAAGTAAAACAATTCGACTCAAATACCTACTCTGGGAAAAAAGGTGGGGCTCCTTGTTAAACAAGTCTGAATAGTGCTCACTTGGCAGACCATCACCCACATTAACAAAGTTTTTCAGAGGCCCTTCAGTAAAAAAATCTGCTTAAGGCACAGATTCCTGCATTTACCACAAACCTTTTTTGTAGAACAGAATTTGGGGAACATTAAAATGATTGTACATCCCATAAGTTCATGAGCTTATGAACTAAATATAAAGAGATGTATCTAAACACTTCTCAACTGAAGTCAGCTACTGTAGGAAAAAGCGCAAGCAGGAAACCAACGGCTGGAGCACAGGTGATGCAGGCGAGCCCAGGAACAGTTCAGTAACCTGGGGCTCTACTCGGGTTTGTGTTACACACACGCTGTTCTTCTCATAATGGACTCGGTAGCTTAGGCCCCTTATCCATAGGTACTATGAACATACCCTTCTCTGAACAATGCACCTAGCAACCCGCTAGCAACACAGGGCCCCCACCTACATCAAGCTATGCCTACACCCCTTTTCAATCAACTATGCAGGTTTCTCTTCCCACATGGGCCAAGGAACAGTTTTTATTCAAATATATTCCCAGTATTTCTTGGTCCTGATCTGATGTAAATTGACTTTAGGTACATATGCAGTAAAACAAAACTTGTGTCAAGTTCATTGTCAGAGAATTCCCTATTACTCTCTTATGCCTATGCATAATAGGATGTGTATATGATTAAAGTCAGATGCATTTTGGAAAGAAACATGTACAGGAGAAAAGTGACTGTATGACCTAATCTATCAACCCAAACAGGAAGCCACCCTGCCCATGCCCCCTTTAACTAAATTCCTTTTTCTCTGAGCCCACAGAAAGAAGCCCCAAACGCTAACTGGGGCCCTTGAGAACCTGGGTTCATGAGGCCTACTGCTCCCTAACACTATGATATTTTTATTGCTTTCTTTAAATAGTTTCCTTGCTACTTTTGCAATTATGTGTGAGCTTTTATTTCAATTCCATGAATAAGGGGCCAAGAATCTGGAAACACTCGACTCTGGCCCTCAGTCCCTGACCACCACACAAAACCTGGCTTCCTCAAAGTGGAAGGAAGAGCCAACAGATCCCCCCCCTCCCCTTTTTTTAAATTTTATGTACATTGGTGTTTTGGCATGGGTGTCAGGTCCCCTGGAACTGGAATTACAGACAGTTGTGAGCTGCCATGTGGGTACTGGGAATTGAACCTAGGTCCTTTGGAAGAGCAGTCAGTGCTCTTAACCGCTGAGCCATCTTTCCAGCCCTGAGCAACAGACTCTTAGAACCGGAATATTTAAGATTTGTTATTAAAACACTTTATGGAATAAACTGAATAGATGTATTTTCCTCCTAATTTGTAATTTTCAATTACAAAACTTAGTGTGTATTGATTAATATGTGGAATATTCAAATAAGTTTAAAAAAAAAGGAGGTACAGATCACTGGTAGAGAACTGGATTAGCATGCATGAGGCTCTGTGATCAATCTCCAACACTGCAAAACTAGCCAAAAGTGTAACTCTTATTAAACTTGATTTTCTCATTTGTAAATTGGGACACATTTTTACAGAGTTCTAATCATTTTAATCATACATTTTATATGAAAGCAGCATTCAATGAGATTAACAAAATTAATTTAAATTAGATTAACAAAAATAAGTACCACCAAGAACTTTTCTAAAAAAAAAGAGGTGAAAAAGTGGCAAAAATAGCAAGAAGAGGCACCAATGGCTATGTATTTAAGGCTAGAAACTGCACACCAACATATCGTGGAAATCTGAACATATACTAGGCATGGTGGTACATGCTTGAAACCCTAGTACTTGGGAGGTCGATGCCAGAATATCAGGAGTTCAAGGTCAGCTGAGCTACACAGAGCCCAACTCAACAAAACAAAACAAAAACCCAAAAACTCTGAAATTGAAAAAGCTCCAGTATTTCTAAAATACCATAAAGCATAAAGCACATTACTCTTTAGTTAAATGTGCTCCTTTAAACAAGCTGCTTCTTCTGTGACTGATACAGGTGTGTATACCACCTGTGTAGAGGTACCCTGAGAAGCCAGAGGAGGGATTCAGATTTTCTGGAACTGAAGGTAAAGAAATTGTGAGCCATCAGATGCATGGTGGGACTTGAACCCAGGTCTTCTAAAAGAACAGCAAGTGCTCTTAGCTGCTGAGCCATCTCTCCAGCCTCAAAGCTTTAAATGTTTAGATTCCTTAAAAATACTGAGTGAAAATAAACAAACTTTTAGTGATAATTTTTTTATAGTTTCTTTTAAAGATATTTCATTTTATCTTATGTGTATGGGTATTTTGCTTGCATATCTTGTCCCTGGGAATTGAACCCAGGTCCTTTAGACCTGGACAATAGAGCAACCAATATTCTTAACCTCTGAGCCATCTCTCTAGCACACACATCCCCTTCCCCGAAACATTTATAGTTCCTTAGAAGCTAACTTAACAAAAATTTAAACAGAAATACTGGGCAAGAGGTTGTTTTTTTTTTTTTTTTTGAGTGGGCACGGGAGAAGTAGCAGGTCCCTCTACATAGCCCTGGCTGTCCTAAAACTCACTATGTAGACCAGGCTGGCCTCAAACTCAAAGATAGCCACCTGTGTCTGCCTCCTGAGTGCTGAAGCTTTGAAAAGGTGTGAGCCACTATGCCAGGTTTTTTTATTTTTATTTTTTTTTATTTTTAATAAAAAACAAAAACTACAGATCATTCTTTTCACTACTTTATAATAATTATATATGATTACATTTAAGGTAAGTAACACACTTTACCCAAATACTAGTAGAATGTGAATCTAGATTTCAATTTTTTAATGTTTTAATTTTAAAAGCCATGTGTGGTAGCACAACCCTCTAATTCTAGGACTTAGGAGGTGTGAAATAGAATCTCCAGCTTGAGGTCAGCTTGGACTACACAGCAAATCTGAGACCAATACCTGTCATGATTAAATTCTGATTTTTATGAAAACAGCTTGATTTAGAGGGAGTAGGGCAGCCTGTCTTAGAGAGTAAAAGAACTGGAGTCTGACACTGGGAGGTATGTGACTTTGGTGAATCAGAGCATTTCTGAGTTTTAGTTTTCCTAACTATAAACATTGAATATTGCAGGTATGGTAGAGCATTTCTTTAATCCTAGCATCTGGGAAGCAGGGACATTGATCTCTGTGAGTCTAAAGCCAGCCTGGTCTACCTAGTGGCCAGCCAGAGCTACAGAGTGAGACTGGTTCAACAAAACAACTTCAGAACCACTGAATATGGTCAGGGAGCTTAAAGGCCCCAGGAGTAAACTACTGTCATTATTCTGTTAAACGGGCATAGTATCAAACTGCCTTCTAAATTCTTATCTCTGTACCAATAGATTACAATAGATTAGCACATTTCTCAGGCCTTATCAGAGAAGTTTCTTTGTATAGTGAATGGTGGTTAACATAGAAATTCCCGATTGATCAAAGTACAGAGAATAAGTGTGAATGCATTCAGCCACAAATGGAACATCCATATCACACACCCCCCAAAACTAAGGGACCACTGTGGAAGATGAAGAGAGATTTCAAGAGCCAGAGGTCACGGAGAACTGGGGTGAGGCAGTGACTTCTGGACATGACAGGACCATTGAATTAATAAACTCACAGAGGCTGTGGCTGCCTGCACAAGGCCAAGCCAGTTAACATACTAGTATGGAGTTGGGAGGTACTTATGAGAGCCCACCCTGAACTGACAAACTACTGACAGCTGATGGCTTCTAGGGGAGGAAGAGTCAGTTTTCTTTAAGGGTGTGGCAACCATGTTCCAGTGGCTGGCCCCATACTCCCAAGTATATTGGCAACACCAATTAGACAGTGGGAGCTATTACAGTGGGTACAGGCTGGAAGAGGGTGGGGAGGCAGGAGTGGACCTCGGAGGAATTGGGGGGAACAGTGAAATGGTGGTGAATATGATCAAAATACAATGTGTGAAATTCTCAAGGAATAAAATGATATTAAAGTTGATCATGTCCCTCTTGCTCTGATAAAGTCAATCCAGTGCCGCCAAGGTAATACAAGAATCAAATGCCTGCTGTTTCCCGTAGAGGAACTGGGCGGCTGAGAGCAGAGGCACTTTTACTATAGTCCCTTTTGTAGCTTACTGGGTCTCTACAAGTATTATTTCCTCCCAGAATAAATGTTATTAACATTCATTCATAATACATTTGGAGAGATTAAAAAAATATTTTTTTTTCAATATTTAGCTCTCCTCAGTTATTGTTACCCTCTCTTCCAGCCTCAACTTCCATAGTAATGATAGGGTTTTCTCTGTAGCTTTGGAGCCTGTCCTGGAACTCGCTCTGTAGACCAGGCTGGCCTTGAACTCACAGAGATCTGCCTGTCTCTGCCTCCTGAGTGCTGGGATTAAAGTCATGGGCCACTGCTGCCCGGCTATAACGATGATTTTTTACATCAAGTATATATTCTATTAAAAAGAAATTTATGGGCCAGACTGGAGAGATGATTCAGGAGTTATGAAGACTTGCTGTGCTTGCAAAGGACCCAAACTTCAGTTCCCAGAACCCGGATCTTGCAGTTCACAATAGTTCACAATTGCCTGTAACTCTCCAGGGGATTTGATGCCCTCTTCTGGCCTCTGCAGGCACCCTCTTCCTCTCTCCCTGACCCCTCTTCTCTTTTCTGTTCTCTCTCTCTCTCTCTCTCTCTCTCTCTCTCTCTCTCTCTCTCTCTCTCTCTCTCTCACACACACACACACACACACACCTCCCCCCACATTTTTTATAATTAAAAATAAAATCTTAAAAAAAACTCTGCTGTAGGAAATACTGTTAAAGTTTCTTGGATAACTGTGTAGGCTTATATGACATTATTTATATAGATAATATTACCTTTCATAGAATGCTAATATATCTATGTTTTCTCAACCTATTGCCCTTGAGATCAACACTATTTGTGAACCTCAGAATATTAAAGTGGTCACAGTAGGGCAACTAACCTTCAGTGTAACTGAATCTCCAATTTTGGCTTTGTTTTCAGTGAGTTTATTCAGATACCCACTCAAATGGGATATGCACTGGTAATAAACAATTCATCTGGGAAACTTTGGTACCCATACCAGAATCTGGACATAAGTATCATTTCCACTTTGGGGGTGAGAAATCTGACATTCAGGAAACTAAAGACACACTCACACTCAAGGTCATACAATAGGTTAGAGTTAAAATTAAAACTAGAACTGTTTAATCCTCAGGCTAAAGCCTATCCACAACCGTGAAATCAGCAAAGGAAATATTATCTTAACCTGTGAATAAGGCTTGATTACTCGGGCAGAGAGAATGGGCAGGCATGCTGACACTGTTCATAGTTTTAAAATCAGGTGGTAGTACAGATACTATGTCTAAAGTATTTACAACTATAACTCTTGTTCCTCTTTGCAGGTTTCTGAATGTTGAGCTCTGAAAAGCATTACTATGAGATCCCGTGATATATTCGATATATAAATAAGTATCAGCTCAACTTGAATCTCACCCTGTACCTAATAATTTTTATTGGGCAAAAGAATTATAAATTGGTCCATCTAAAAACTGAATAATTTCAAAATAAAACTAAGTTACTCAGAAACCATCATCTCAGGTACCTTCGTTCCTGTAGAAAATTAACAACTAGATATTTTAAAATAATCTCAGGTTCTTTTTGGGCCATCTACTCCTTCTTTTCGCTCATATACAACTCTGTCTATTTGGAACCCTCGTTCTTACAAAATGCCACCAGAACAAGAATACCACGGTTTGAGGAACTAAGCTTGCAACTTTTTAGAATGAATCGAGACTGAAGGACAGGGAAAAATATACCTCTACAACGGAAAAATGTCTCAGATGATAAAAATAAGTGACAAACCGGATGGTGGGTACCACAAAAAAACTGAGAATTTCCATAAGATAAACACTAAGTAAAAAAAAAAATCATACTTTTCAACAGAGACCAATTTACTAATATAGAGAACGTGAAGAACCAAGAAAAGCATAAACCTGGCGGGCCAAGACTTGACTTAGCACAGGATGTGTTATGGGTTGCAAGGATGAGAGGAAGCGTTCAACAATATAAATTAGAGCTCTTCTTTCCGATCTAAACGCACTTTAGTAAACTTTGGGTGGGATCTGGACAGGAAACCCCAGTTAATTCTCCTAAGCATCATTTAGCTAGAGTTGCAAGAAAGCAGAATGAATCCATCCTTTATCACTACAGAAAACGACAACGTGAGGGGCACGGAGGAGGATGGTCAAGAATAAAGGCTTGACAAGGTCTGTCTCTAACCCTGTCCCGAGGAGCTCGATCGGTTCAAGGAGCCGATTATGGTTGCCTGGGAGGAGAGCCTGGAAAGGTAGGCGCAAAACCCCAGCCCCTCACGGCCACCCTTCCCCCGCTCACCTCTCTGAGCGCGACTTAACCGGGGCTGTCCGAGCCACTGCCGCCATCACCGCCGCCATCACTCGGCGCTCGCTCGCTCGCTCAAGTGCGGAAGGGAGGCCCGGCCACTCCCGCTCCTCGCGTAGCTCCCACCAGGCGGATGCCTCTCTGCCAGCGCCTTCCCCCGCCCCCGCACAGTCAGTCCGGTGTCAGACTTGCCGCGGTCTCCGCCTGCTCTCCAGGGACCGCCACCACTTCCGGGTTCCGCTCCCACCTTTTCTTTCAGAGCCGCCCCAGCCGCCGGCTCTGGGCTCCGCGGCGGCGCGCCGCTAACGTCAACACCCGGCGACCTCGGTCAGGACCTGCGCTGGGCGGCGGCGGCGGCGGGGGCGGGCGCGCGCATGCGCACCGGGCCAGCGCGCCAGAGCGCGGGAAGCCGCTCCGTGCGAACTGCTCTTCCCTCGCACGGGAGGCTGTTGCACCCTTCCTGCTCCTTGTTCGCTTTGCCGGAGCCTGCAGAGGTGAAGCTTGTCAGCTCCCCGTCCGGCCGTGGCGTGCTGTTGCTCCTCGGGTGAGGGGAACGGGACTGCGTAGCGCGCAGAGGACCGACCTTCCGTCTGAAAATACTAGTTCATACAGGACCGTTCAGCTAGGCAAAGGGAAAGATGCCGGCCACACAGAAGCCCATGAGGTATGGACATACGGAAGGACACACCGACGTCTGTTTTGATGATTCTGGAAGGTAAGCGTCTTTGGAAATTTAAAAAAAAGGGACTCCTGAGGTGTGAGTGTCAGCGGTCATTTACTGCACGTACAGACACCCCAAGATGACCGATGCGGAGGGAGAGAGGGAGAGGTGAACAGGACGTCTGTTTCCTGAGACTTGTTTGCCTTCAACTGTCGTGGGAAGTTAAAGTCCTCTTCCCAGAGGAGCGTCTTCTCGCCACTCACAGTTTCATTCGGTGTCACGTTCATTTCATGAGCTCGCTCACTGCATACTGCTTGTCAAATCCCGCAGCCCGTCGGGAATTGTAGCCTCCTTTGGCTTTAGTAATGTTATTTCTCTTTGTTCTCTTTCCTTCCCTTTTCTTTCTAACTTGCTGACTCCGAACCGACTTCGTTGTGTTTCATTCCTAAACTATTATTTTACGAGGGCTATTCTCTTCTCTTTAGAAAAACAGAAGGTGTGTTTATTTTGTTTCATGTCTGTGTGTGTGTGGCTGAGTATATTTGAGCTGCCATGTGAGTGCTGGGAACCGAACCCAGGCCCTCTGAAAGAGCAGCAAGTGCTTGCAGGCCTGAGCCATCTCTCCAGCCCCCATGTTTCCCATTTATCTTTCTATGTGCCGTTCCTGTCAAGTACTGTTAAGTTGTGTGACCTCCAATGCCACACCTCTGTTCATTGATCCATTAAAAAAAAAAAAAATTGTGAGTCTACCTTTCTGAGGGCTAGAGATAATGACAACAAGCCAGGACCATTTCCTTTATTGAAGTTAAGGTCTTCTTGGATTAATAGGCATCAGGCACAAATTAATTACAAAACACGTATATTTAGAAACACACTTAGAACTACTAAGTGATGTGTGCAGTGATAAGGATATGGTCAGAGAAGGTGTGGGTTAGAGGACAGAAAGCTTCTCTAAGGGCGTGTCCTGAAATGAGAACTGGAGATTGAGTAGGTATTAAGAAATAAAGATAGGCCAGGGATGTAGCTTAGTGATACTACATCCCCCAGCCTCCTGAAAAAGAAAGAAAAAAGAAATATAAGAGTTGGAGGCATGGTGGTAGGGTGGTGATGTTGGCGGTGTGAGTATGTTCAAAAGACCAGTAGAGCCAGGGGCCCTGCTTGCTTAAAAATGAAAAGGTATCCATAGTAGAAGGTGAAGTGATGTTGAGCTTCGTGAGATGGCTCTGTGAAGGTGAACAGGGAGTGTCCTATGTAAGGCCTTCTGCTTTTCATCTTGCTTGGAGAGGGTGGGGAGATGGCCAACCAGAGTTCAGATGGGCCTGTGATACCAGTGGTTAGGAAGTGGAGGCAGGGGATTCTCAGAGCAAGCTAGACTACCTGAATTCATGCGTACTGGGTTCAAGAGAGATCCTGCCTCAGAATGTGAGAGCTATAGAGGAAAACGTCTGATGTTAACCTCTGGCATTCACATGCTTGTGCCCACACATGCACCTGTACCCACACACATATGAACACATAAACACAAGTGTACACACAACATACACACACACTTGTATGTACACACATAAGAATCTTGTTTTTGTCCTAACAGTGGGAAGGTCTTGAATGTTTGAAACAGAGTACAGCTATTCATAGAGTACATGCATGGAGGATGAATTAGTAGGAGATGCTTTGGTTAGTTGTGTGGCAGAAATGGACACTTAGAGTGGATATAAGCATGGAGAAAACAGGTAATCAATGGGATAATTCAGATGTTGAGGATAGAAAGATGTCTGATAGTATCTGCCTATCTGGATGTTATAGTTGAGGAAATTATGCTGTCGTTTGTAGGTACTGGAAATAGTTGACACTTGAAGAAGGGCGTGGTTTAGAGGGAGCAGGGAGTGCAGATAATGAGTTTGCCTTTGGACAAGGTTAGTGTAGGACTTCTTTGAGATGTTCAATGAGAAATGTAAAGAAAACATTTGGAAATCAGAAAAATGTGAGCGAGGGATAGAAATAGACATGCATATCTTTACTTGATGTCTGTCAGGGTCAGGATTGAAGTCGTGACTGGGAACATGAGTGGAGTTGTCAGCATGTGTATAGATAATCAATACCAATTGCCATTAATTTAGTTGAAATCACCTAGAGAGGAATGAATATGGTGAGAAAAGGGTTCAAGGGCTAGGCCTAAAAATTTAGATATTACTTTAGAGGAGGGACAGCCCACCCCCAAGGAGACCTTAGAGGTGCCTAGAAAAAGAAGGGGAGGTAGTACCTGTATCAAGGGCCCTTGGTGGCCAAATTGAAAAAGAAGAGTAGATTTATTAACATGGAGGAAATCGAAGATCTTGTGTAAGTTTGGTGGGGCAGAAAGAATAGTTGGATTTGAGTCAGGAGAACAGAAGGGAAGGAATTGGAGTTAGTGAGGATGACATTGTCAGAGAATTGGATGGCATGTGGGGTCAGGTGAGAGATTATAACACGTATGTGTATGGAGATGATTTAATAGGGAATGAGGAGTTTATGGGTAGTGGGTATCCCGAGTAGGTGAGAAATTCACAAGTGTTAAGTGAAGGTAGAATGGAGAGTAATGTCAACCATAGACTCTGCTTTCTGAGTAAAGCTGGAAGCAGTCGTTTGAAGATGAGAAAGAAGTTGTTTGAAAGAAGAGGAGTAGGCATGAGACTAGGAGAGAAGCAGAGTCGATGGACTAGGGAGCATTAGAGGACATGACGTAAATGCCTTGTTTAGGGCTCAACACTGAGAAGTCACTTACCTACCTTGTGCATTCATGAGTCTCTGCATTCACTACTGTTCACTGGAAATACCGGCTTCTGTCATAAAGGCTGAAAGTAGCATCTGTAATGCACATAAATATTTGGAAGGCAGTTTAAGGTTATTCAGTTTAGCTAAGCAATAGTACTGAGTAACCTTCTGAAAGGGTTACTGTACCAGGAATGGGTTCCCCTTTGTGGAATAGATCTTGAATCCAAACATCACTTTGGTTACCCCCATCACTGCCATACACATATGTCCACACATATGCCTAGAAGCTGGTGTCCTAGAATCAGGGTCTCTTATAGCACAGGCTGGCAGGTGAAACCGACTGCCTCCCAGACACTGAGATTATAGCCTGGCTAAACACTTTCTTATGACCCCTTCTCATTTTCCCATTTAGAAATTAATCATTTTTTTCCTTTTTTTTTTTTTTTTTGGTTTTTCGAGACAGGGTTTCTCTATGTAGCTTTGCGCCTTTCCTGGAACTCACTTGGTAGCCCAGGCTGTCCTCGAACTCACAGAGATCCACCTGCCTCTGCCTCCCAAGTGCTGGGATTAAAGGCGTGCGCCACCACCGCCCGGCCTCATTTTTTTCTTTTAAACATTAATTTTATTCATATTCTTTCCTTCCTTCCCTCTCTCCCTCCCTTCCTCCTTTTTTTAAAAATTAAAAAAAAAAATTTTTTTGCCATTTGCCCTATACTATTTTTATTTAGTTTGCAGGGTTTTTTGTTTGTTTGTTTGTTTTTGCAAGACAGGGTTTCTCTGTAGCCTTGAATATCCTGGACTCAATCGGTAGACCAGGATGGCCTAGAACTCACAGAGATCTGCCTCTGCCTCCTGAGTGCTAGGATTAAAGGTGTGGGCCACCATCACCTAGTGAATTTTCAGTTTTTTTATGTATCCCGATAGGACATTTAAAAAAATGAACACAAGCACTTGGGAAATGAGACGTTTGAAAAACAGGCTATAACAGATGCATGCAACTATTTTAATAATTGTTGGGTAATTGAGCTCATATATTTATTCAACAAATATTTGCTATAATTTCTGTGTGTCATATGCTGCTTGGTACTAGGAATATGATGGTGATAGATGCAGAAATAGTCTCTGCTGTTGCAGAGATTATGTACTCAACTTTCTCTTACATTATTACAAGAAATAATTTTGTGCCAAGGAGGAACTGTAGAGAACATTAAACTCATCTTCATTTTGTAGAATGAGAAGTTAACAGTCTTTTATTGATGTTTATTTATTGGAAAAAAATGAGAAAAGTATTCACTAATGTCTTGATTTTGTTTCAAAATATATAAAAGGAGTATTCCATAAAGAGTATTTCTGAAAGGTGGCATTTTAATATGTGCATGTCCTTCACAGTTTTATTGTGACTTGTGGAAGTGATGGTGACGTGAGGATGTGGGAAGATTTGGACGACGACGATCCCAAGTCCATTAATGTGGGAGAAAAGGCATTTTCATGTGCCTTGAAGGTACAATCAGTTTACTTGATGTGAAGTAATGCTGGCATGTTACTTTTATGCTTGGGTGAAAAATTATATAAAAATATAAATTTTTCCTTGCTGCATTTCCTTTATTCTGTACCATATCTTTGGGGAAGCACTTAGTTTTTTTATATTTATAAAAACCATTTACTATGTATGGAATGTGTGTTTGCCGTTGCATGTCAAATCCAGCAGAGGGCATCAGGTCCCTTAGGGCTAAAGTTGCAGGCAGTTGTGAGCCACCTTACATGCTGAGAACCCAACTCAGGTCCTCTGGAAGAGCAGTAAGTGCTCTTAACTGCTGAACCAAGAATGAAAATATTTCTTATAAAAGTTTTGAATATATTGCATGCATCTTTCTTTATCACCCCTACTCCCTGTTTTTGTTGTTGTTTGTTTCTTCTTCAGCCAAGGCTAGCCTTAGACTCACTGTCTAGTCAAGGCTGGACCCTTGAACTCATGGTCCTCTGGAACCTGAACTCCTGCTTCCTTCCATCTACCAAGTGGTGGGATTATAGGCATGCTCCACCATGCCGGGTTTGTGTAGTCCTGGGGATCAAACCCCAGGCTTTCCTGAAAGCCAGGAGAATCCTCTCCCAACTGAAATACATTACAGCCCAGTATCACTGTAATAGCAAAGTTGGAAGCAATTGAGAGAATTCTTAGAGAATTTGTTTTATAATTTGGTAGAGCCACAAAATATATAGGAAACTACTAAAACAGGGTAGATTTTGTATATCTGCATCAGGAAAGATGTTTATAACAAGTGAGAAAATTAAAAAGTTGTAGACATATCTGTATCGTGTGATGTTAAAAATACGAACGTATTTGCGTGGGTTTAGGAAAAAGTTAAAATGATATAACCTTCATATGTTAATAGAGATTACTTTATAAGAGTAGAAAACTCTTTTTTTCTTTTTTTTTTTGTTTTTTTTTTTTTTTTTTCGAGACAGGATTTCTCTGTGTAGCTTTGCACCTTTCCTGAAACTCACTCTGTAGTCCAGGCTGGCCTCGAACTCAGAGATCCGCCTGCCTCTGACTCTCAAGTGCTGGGATTAAAGGTGTGCGCCACCTCTGCCCGGCATGAATAGAAAACTCTTTGCTCAGGGCACTTTTATATTGTGTTTTTCCCTCCAATAATAGTCATGCATTGTGTTGTATGAAAAAGTGTATAAGGAAGGAAAAGTAAATGAGGTATTATATATTAGTTTGCTAGTCCTTGTGTAAAATTACCACACACTCGGTGGCTTAAACCCCTAGACCACGGTTGCTTCAAAGAGGCAACAGGATTGACTGTTGCTGTTCTCTGAGTGATGATCTGTTCCTCGTCTGCCTTCTGGTTGTCATAGTCCGAGTCAACCCATGTTTCCATATCACTCCGTGTCAGCAGCGGGCTCTGCCGTGGTCTTCATCCTGTTCCGAAAGGCATAGTTGTATTTGCTGACAGGGCTGCTGTAGTGGCTTTGTCTGTGGATGTCGTCTTCTGAAACTGTTTTCTCTAACTTCTTGTGAGTCTTCTCATGTTGATGATGATACATGGCATCCATTGAAATGTAACTCTTTTTCTTACCGGAAGCTAAAAATAATTACAGGCCAAAGATTGGCTGGTGAAAGGTAGAATTAAGTTTTCTAAAGCTAGGAGACTTTTCTTACTAGTGTTTACTTTAGACAAATTGTATACTGATAAGTTCTCTCTGGGCATGAACTACATTTATAATTGTCATAAACTACATTTGTAAGGCTTTGCGGTTTTTACAGGATTTTTCATTATGGAGATACTATTAGCTGATTTGGATTTGTTATGCCAGCATGTCTAACCTTTATTTTTCTTTAAGAATGGAAAATTGGTCACTGCAGTTTCTAATAACACCGTCCAAGTCTATACATTCCCTGAAGGAGTTCCTGATGGCATACTAACACGCTTCACTACAAATGCAAACCACGTGGTCTTCAATGGAGATGGTACTAAAATTGCTGCTGGGTCAAGGTGAGCTCAGCTCCCATGCGGTGGTAGGACGGTGATAGTTTCAGGACACTGTCCACTTTCATTGTTGTTGCCAAGTCTTTAATAAAGGGTTTTGAGGACAAACTTGTGAATTAAAAAAAAAAATTAAATATATTGCTTCTAGTGCTGAAAAAGATCAGAGAAAGGTAATAACTTGTTAGAAATTTTTAAAAAAATTATTTCAGGTAGACCCCAAATCCAAATTTTTGCAGAATCTTTCTTTTTTTGTATTTCTTTTTTCTTTTCTTTCTTTCTTTCTTTCTTTTTTTTTTTTGAGACAGGGTTTCTCACTGTATCCCTGGCTGTCCTCTAACTCCCTCTGTAGACCAGGCTGGCCTCTGCTGGGTCTAAAGGTGTGCACCACCACACCTGGCTTCTGCAGAGTCTTTTAATTCTCCTTTTGGGGTGGGGGTGGGGGAACTTGTTGAATTGTGAGGCAGGATGTGATAGTACTTTCTAAAATGGTTGTAACTGTTAATTAGATTAGCAGTGATAGCTAGAAGTATCCAGAGAAGCCATTTAGGCAGTGGTTATATTTTAACAAGGTCAGAAATTTTGACTTTTTTATTTTTAGCATTTTTATTGAATAAAATGAAACAGCAAGTTACTAAATTTGGGTGAGAGTTTGCAAGTTGTTATAAAAGAATTCTAGCAATCACTTTTGTTTTTGAAATGTTTAAGCCATGCTTTAGAAGAGGGTTTTGTATTGGCATTTATTCACGTACTTCCTTTGCACTGTTACAGTGATTTTCTGGTCAAAATTGTGGACGTGATGGATAACAGCCAGCAGCAAACATTTAGAGGCCACGAAGCCCCTGTTTTAAGTCTGTCTTTTGATCCCAAGGGTACCTTTCTGGTAAGTCTTTCATTCCTTTTTCATTTTCTTCAATGTGTTTAAAGCTATGGAAGAATTGGTAGAAAAATTTACCCTATTGGTAAAAAACTTGTTTTATTATTAGTTGAACCAATTTCTAAGTGGTATTATGGCTGTAATTACAGAGAAATACATTGTTTATTTCTGCAGGCATCATCTAGTTGTGATGGAACTGTCAGAGTGTGGAATGTTTCTGATCAGGTAAATTAGTAAATTTAAATTTAAAACATTTTGCCCATTTCTATAGTATTTTGGGTGTTACATAATATATTATTGGTCCAAATAGTTATTTATCTTTATAATCTGTTTCTATGAGTAACATTAAGCATTGCTTTCATTATTTCAGAATAATCTGATAGAAACATAAATATGTTTAACAATAATTGCTTTTACATCAACTCATAGGAGGAACTAAATAGTATTTAACTTTTAAGCTTGATAAATTAAAGGGGGCAATTTAGTCATATATCTAGAGGATAACTATCCTCTATATTAGATTGTATTAGATGTTGCTGATAGAGAAATAAAGACAGAGGCCACACTTGATCAGAAGAGTGACATAGAAATTAAGCTTCTGCTAATCAAGCCTGGTACAGGTTTTTTAAAAAGCTCTCCAGATGGGCAGAGGAAACAGTCTGGTCTCCCTGAGGCAGTCAGTGGGTTTGCCATCACACAGATACTGTGGCTTTAGGAAAATATCCCTCATAGATAGACTTCAGTGGCCACAGTTCTGCCTGAAGTCTTGAAAGAAGAAGTTCTGACTTTGATAACTTTGATGCCTTGCCATTTTATGGCAGACCATTCGAGATTTGTTTACTTTTGTCAACATGTTTAGTTTATTGAGGTCTTTTCTGGTCTTTTTGTGAAAGTCGTGTTTGCTTAATGTGCACAGAAAATGCTCTTGTAAAGTTTCTACTCTTCATGTGTCTGAAGGACTTAAAACAGAATAGGCTAATTAGTTGTGATAGTTAAAAATGTATTAAGTTGCTTTTTCCTAAGGCATAACAAATGGAGGAAACCACCTGTTAAATTTGTTTTGCATCTCTTTTGAGAGAAATTTTGCTAAAGAGGAGTAAATTTTCTTTTTGAAAAAACAGACATGTGCTGTTAGTTGGCCAGTACTACAAAAGTGCAACGATGTGGTGAACGCCAAGTCCATCTGCAGACTCGCGTGGCAGCCCAAAACCGGGAAAGTATGTGACTAAGCTTAGTGTTCAACCCTTAAATTACTTCTTTCAGTCCTTGTTAATTTTTAATGTGAAAAGTTTGCTTTGTATTGTAATTTTATTTGTATAATATGTTTTAGAACTCTAAGCCAAATAATGAATACTGAAATGCTTCAAGAACCATTTTAACTTTAAAACATTTTACTACGTGTATGAATGTGATGTTTGGGTGTATACATGCATGCCGTGACATGCTTGTAGAGAGGACAATGGACAATTTTTAAAAAGAATCCACGAAAGCTTGAGGTGTGGGCTGGCAGGATGGCTCCACGGGGTCAATAACAATGTATAACAAAATATACCATTCTATGAGATTGCAAATGTCTTAGGTGTTCATTTATAGGGAACTGCTTAAATAAATTTTGGTAGTCCTGAACGTTAGATTTTCTCTAATTGTTAGAATGAGGAATATCTTTCAGGTTCTTGTGAAACAGACTTTAAGATATAACTACAAACTATCAAGCTACAAAGTAGTAGGTATAGATAGAATGTTAATGCTTATTAATAAAGACATATCACTATACATGAATACTTAAATATATTTACTTAATATTTATATTTTACCTAACATAATTATAAATACTTAAATATACACACATGCATATATACATATGCATTCTTTGTTTTATTGTGAGAAGGGGCTCATGATCAAGCTTGCTATGTAGCTAGGATTTCAGGCTCATAAGCATCCTGCTAATATTCATACTTTTTTTTTTAAAGATTTATTTATTTATTATGTATACAGTGTTCTGTCTGCACACACCCCTGCAGGCCAGAAGAGGGCACCAGTGGTTGTGAGCCACCATGTGGTTGCTGGGAATTGAACTCAGGACCTTTGGAAGAACAAGCAGTGTTCTTAACCTCTGAGCCATCTCTCCAGCCCCAATATTCATACTTTTACAGTCTGCCTGTATTTGTCCTTATGAGTAGAACTGCTTCTGATTTGGAGAGACTTTCATGACAGACCCTTCCTTTTAGATCTTGTGAATATTTTTTTCTTTAACACAGGGACTGGCTGTGTAGCCCAGAAGTCAGGATTCTCCTACCTCTTTCTGAATGCTGGGGTTATGGGCATGTATAACCATACTCAGCTTTCATAAATTGAGTGAGCACTTAGGAGTGTAGATTCACTTTGGTAACATATTTACTAAAATTGGAATGATACAGAGAATTTTAACATTGGCCCCATGCAAGGATGACATGCAAATTCATGAAGCATTGTATATATTTTTTAATTCCATGTTATATAATAACTTGTGTTATTTAAAAATAAAATACATTATTAGATTTTTAATTAATTAATTTTATGTGTTTGTATGTTTTGCTTGCATGAATGTCTTCTGCCTCATGGGCATGCCTGGTGCTTGAGAAGGTCAGAAGAGGGCATTGGGTCCCCTGGGACTGGAGTTACAGACTGCTGTGAGCTGCTATGTAGGTGCTGGGAATCAAAGCCAGGCTCTAGAAAAGCAGCCAATATGCTTAATTGCTGCGCTGTCTCTTCCGCCCCATTTTTTAAATTTATTTGTTTGTTTATTTATATTTTTATTTATTTTTTTGGGGGGGGGAGTTTTTGAGGTAGGTTTTCTTTACATAGCCTTGGTGGTCCTAGAACTAACTCACTCTGTATACCAGACTGGCCTCAAACTCACAGAGATCAGCCTGCCTCTGCCTCCCAAATGCTGGAATTAAAGACATGCACCACCACTGCCCAGTTCAGCTTCACTTTACTAAGCTTTTTAAATATGGAAAAATATACATTTTTTTTTTTTTTTTAGTGTTTTGATAGTGCTGTTTTTTTTGGGGGGGGGGGGTTTTGGTTTTTCGAGACAGGGTTTCTCTGCGTAGCTTTGCGCCTTTCCTGGAGCTCACTTGGTAGCCCAGGCTGGCCTTGAACGATAGTGCTGTTTTTTGTTGTTATTTTTCTTCCTAAGTCCTGGGCCTTGTGTATTTAAAGCATATATTCTTCCACTGATCTATCTCCCAGCCTTTCTACAGTTTTATTTTTTCTACTTATCTGTTTCTTGGAAGAGTATAATAAGCAAGAAGTTGATTTCTTTTTTCCTCTCAAGGCATTAAAAGTATTATGGAGCTAGTAAGATGCTCAGCAGGTAAAAGTGCTCGCTGCCAAGTTTAACTACTTGAGTTTGAGCCCCGAGACACACTTGGGAAGAGAGAGCCAACTGCTGCACATGCACAAATGCAAAACAATGAATAAATATCAATGTCATTTTAAAAATTAAAAAACCAAGGACTCTGGCTTGATTTCCCAGCAGCAAACAAGGTGGATTTTTAGATAGAAGAAGGCTAGATTCTGAGGCTCGAGAAATGGCTCAGCGGTTTAGAGTACTGGCTGCTCTCTCAGAGCATATAACCATATAGCGGTTAACAGACAGACATCTGTAACTCCAGTTCCAGGGCAGCTAGCACTCCCCTCTGGCCTCCACGGGCACCGTGTGTGCAAGTGGTGCAGACGTACAGCAGGCAGCATGCACACATAAAATCAAAATAAATAAATCATAAAAAAGAAATAAATAAAACAAATATAGTAAAGGGCCAGTGAGATGGCCCCGTGGATAAAGGTACTTGTGGCCAAGCTGACAGCCTGAGTGTGAGCCACAGACCCTGACAAGGTGGAAGAAGAGAACAGACTCTTCCTACCAGTTGTCCTCTGATCTCTCCGTGTGCACTGAGGCGTGCTTGCTCTCTCTCACACACATGCACAGTATTTATTATGTGCACTAGCTACTACACTTGCTTTGTTTTTCATCGAAAGTAGTAGAGTGATGTTCACTTGGTTTTTTTACTTATCAGGATTTCAAATCAAGTGAGTTTTGAGTTTTGTTAGTAGTAGTTGAAACTCAAATTTGCTCTTACGTCTTGTGAGTGTGCCTAGATTAGCGTTGTGTTCTTTTCCTCTGCAAATTGGATTTTTGTCATTTTATTTGTCTTCCCCAATAGTTACTAGCAGTTCCTGTGGAAAAATCTGTTAAGCTGTACAGAAGAGAGACTTGGAGTAATCCGTTTGATCTCTCCGATAGTTGTATCTCTCAGGTAGGTTTGTAAGGACACCTGGAGTAGTAACTGTAGCGAGGATTGAATGCATACTTCTTCATGCATACCTCACTAAAAGCAGTTGTCCAGTATGAAGCATGTGGGCTGGAGAGGTGACTCAGTGGTTAGAGCACTGGCTGCTCTTCCAGAGGACCCAGGTTTGATTCCCAGCACCCACATGGTGGCTCACAACCATCTGTAACTGCAGTTCCAGGGGATCTGATGCCCTCTTCTGGCCTCCACAGCAATGCATGCAGATGGTACCCAGGCATACATTCAGGCAAAACACCCATACAGATAAAAATAAATAAATGGACATTTATAGGAAGTAAAATTACCCTTAGCTTGATATTAGAGTAAATTTTTCTTGAATTTTTATTGTGAGTTTCAGTGAGACTTGTGATTCTAGTCTCCAGAACTTTAGTAGAAGAAAGCTTATTAGGTTTTTTTTTTTTCCTTTTTAAAGATTTATTTGTTTATTTATTTATTTGTTTGTTTTTTAGGCAGGGCCTGTCTTAGTTAGGGTTTCTATTGCTGTGAAGAGACACCGTGACCGCAGCAGCTCTTATAAAGGAAAAACATTTAACTGGGGTGGCTTACATTTTCAGAGGTTCAGTCCATTACCATCATGGTGTAACATGGTGGCATTCGGGCAGACACGGTGCTGGAGCAGGAGCTGAGAGTTCCACATCTTGACTTGCAGGAAGTGGCTTTCTCACTAGGCATGGCTCGAGCATATATGAGATCTCAAAGCCCGCCTCCACAGTGACACACTTCCTCCAACAAGACCACACCTAATAGTGCCACTCTTTGGGGGGGGCATTTCTTTCAAACCGCCACAGGGTCTCACCACATAGCCCTGTCTGGCCTGACATTCTCAATGTAGATCAGGCTGGCATTAAACTCATAGAAATCCACCAGCCTCAGTCTCACTAGAATTAAAAATGTGTGCCATTACGCCAGGCTAGATGATTCTTTTTTATTTTAAGGGTATGTGTTTTTTTTTGCGTGTGTGTAAGTGACTGTGTATGTGCCTGGTGCCTGAGGAGGCTAGAAGAGGGCTCTGAGTCCCTGGCACTAGAGTTCTGGATGGTTATGAGTTGTCCTGTGAGTGCTGAGAACTGAACCCTGGTCCTCTGCAAAGGCAGCCAGTGCTCCTAACCACAGAGCCACCTCTCCAGCACCTGGTTAGTTTTCTTATTCTGTCTCTATCTTTCATTTCCTCATTTCTCTCAAATTTTAGGCCGAAAATTACTCATCTATATTCTTTCTCTCTCTATCCTCATGTAAGTTTTTGCAGTTAAAGGCTCAGGGTAGCAACAGTGACTTGCTGAGGTTCGCCTCATTTACTGGTGTCTCCATTTGATAGTGAATGATAGGAGGACCACCCCCCCACCCCCTCCCCACCCCCCCACCCTCACCCCCGCTTTTTCTTTTCAGGATGATAACATTGTTTTGTATTGTTATATTTCATTGTTAAAATTAGGCAGGTACTAATTTTCTCTTGGCTAACAAAACAACATATGCTAATAGCTGAATATTATTTAAAATGTAATTAGAATAATATAGACTAGAGATTTAAAACTATTTGGGGGTAATAAAGTGGGTAGTTTCAAAATGTACAACATCATTATTAACTGTTTCTTTGTAGACACTCAATATAGTTACCTGGTCTCCCTGTGGGCAGTATTTGGCTGCAGGTACTATTAATGGCTTAATTGTAGTTTGGAATGTGGAAACCAAAGACTGCATGGAAAGGTACAATTTATTGTTCTTGTTTTATTAGGAAACATTTGTACGTTTTGACTGTTAATCAAAATGAAAATAGCTCTTAGTTATGAAAACCATTTAGTTTTTTAAATATTTATTTACTTATTAATTGTGTGTGTATGTGCACACTGGAGAGAGCCTGCATGGCACAGTGTACTGTAGCGATCAGAAGACATTGCATGAGCCAGTTCTCGATTCATGAGGGTTCTGGAGATCAAACTCAGGCTTGGTGACAAGCATCCTTACACACTGAACCATCTCTAGTACCACGTAATCTTTTCATGTTGAAATTTACCTAGAAAGTAAAGAAATGTAGTTTGTATTTGTTTTTGGATGGTGCTGAAGACTGAATGATTGCTAGACAAGGACTCTACTACTGAGTCACATTCTCTAGTCCAGTTGACTGTATCTTTAAAAGAACCCACTTTTTCATTTTTAGGGTAAAACACGAGAAAGGTTATGCAGTTTGTGGCCTGGCCTGGCATCCTACTTATGATCGAATATGTTATACTGATGTGGAAGGGAACCTTGGGATCCTGGAAAATGTTTGTGACCTCGGTGGAAAGGTGTCAAGCAATACGGTAATGTGTAGCATGCTAGCTAGAACAGGCTTTTCCCAGTGTTCTGCCAGTGTGTAGATTTAGAAAAGATGAGTAAACTGCCTTATTTTCTTGTGAAATTACAATTTATGTTTCTATCTTAGATGTTCAATAATCATCTGTAATAAAGCTATTTAAATTTGTTCAATCTAACATTGCTCAAATGTATTTCACAAGGAAGCTTTGCTTCCTCCACTGAATGCTTTTCTAAGTGATTATTTTCTTTTTTATTTCTTTGTAATTTTCTTTATAAAATACTATTTTTGCATTTTGTGTGATGATTGTTAGATAAATGTTTTAGAGCTAAAACTTAAATTTAATAACCAAAACAGGTCTCAGTTGGCTTATAAGCCTTTTCTGCTCTGAATTAGGCTCTACTCTTAAAGCTTCCTGGCTACCTCCTCTGCTTGGTCATTTACCCTTCTGGAGTGCTTTGAGCTCACAATCTTGTTTTATATCTCCTTGCTTTTGTTCATTCACGTTCCTTGACAAATGTACCTTCTCATATTTCAAGTTTTATTGTGGACTTCTATTTGAAGGCTGCAGAATAAATGCTCCCCCTGAAAACCCTATTAAAGTGAAGAGTCACATAGGATAAAGAAGACAATTGAAGCAGTGCTAGAAATGAAATTTTTCAGAGTAAAAACTCAGAAAGATTATTTTAAATTGGGTTTTCAGAAGGTTGGATTTAAATACTGGAGAACTAAGGTACACCCCAGCTTGCATGACTAAATCCCCAAGATGCAGAACTTTGTAGCATTAAGCACTTCCAAAAGTGGGGCTGACAACAGTAGATTTGATTCAATGAGCAAAGAGACCCTCCAGTCTCAGTGTCAGATGGACAGAAAGGTAACCCTTCTCCCCAAATCCTCATGTCTACTTTAGCAGATGTTGGAAATTTGTTCTCTAGAAAGGCAAAGTCGAGAAGGTATTTGGTCTGGGAATTCTGGACACAATTGAGTAGCATTAGATGAGGGAAGGTTTGGAAATACTGTACTGAAAATAGGTTTACATGAAAGTGGTGATGCTTGGATGTTAAGATTCCCAGTTCACTTGTATGTGGCTCCTTGCTCTGTTCTCAGAAGGAGCTTCTTTTTTGGTTGTTTCTAAATTTTATTTATGAATTAATACAAAATATTCCAGATCAGTGTATTCTAATCCTCCCCTCCTTCATCCTAGTTAATTGAGAAGGGATGTGATTCATAACTAACTCTCTTTACTGTTAGTGTGTAACAACAAGTCTCAGAATTTTTAATTTGAAAAGGAAAATTTTCAGTTGAAAAAATTAAACAATATATTTATTCATCAACATGATACAATTTAGAATTGTAACATACAGTTAAAAAAAAAAAACCAACAAATTTCTCAGTGTTTTCAACTCTAACTCTGAGAGGCAGAGACAATAAATCATCATTCCCGGATATTCTCAAGAGTTTTGAAAACTATGATACTTTGAATATACTTCTAATAATCTTTACATTATATAATTTGATTAGTTAAAATTCTTATTTCAAGAATAAAATACACTAAGTAGTACTTAGAAAGAAGTACATCCTACAAGAATATTCCATGAAAAGCACAATTTAAAATTCAATTCCCTCTGCTGGGCAGTGGTGGCACAGATCTTTAATCCCAGGACTTGGGAGGCAGAGGCAGATGGATCTTTTTGAGTTCGAGTCCAGCCTGATCTACAGAGTGAGTTCCAGGACAGCCAGGGCTACATAGAGAAACCCTGTCATGAAAAACCAAAACAAAAAAAACCCCAAATAACAACAACAAAAAAAATTCAAGCCCCTCATGGAATCATATGTGGACCCTGCCCATTTAAAGATTTATTTTGCACTGAAAATGTTATACCTTGAAAGAACATTCAGAACACTTACACAAAGTGACTATGTATGTGAACTCATAGAAAGTATTTTCCTCTAAATATATTGTGGTGAAATATTTCAAATACTTTTGGAAAAAGGCATCTTGGAAGTGACAGTGACCTCACTCTTGCTCCTTCCAAGGTCACAGCACTTCTACCAGATTCCCACCTTCCCCTCCACTCTGATTCTGCCCTGGTGGAACTGCCTGAAACTGGCAGTATCCATGATTCCTTCCTCTTCAGGGAGGGTGCGTGCAGTCGGGTGAACTTCAAAACCCGCTGCTCTTTTTGCCCAGCTAAGTCCCCTTTACCACAAGCTTTTTCAAGGACACCGTGGCAGTATAGGGGCTTCTTTACTGTCCCTTCATGGTGACTGCATGTTATTGAGGAAATTGGGGCTCCCTTTTGTGGATTCTTAGTTTTATTCATAAACTAATTTAAAATGGACTTAGGAGGAAGCTTGAGTACTATTTTATTAGAAAGGAAAACAATAGTAGGCAGGTAGAAATTCCCAGCAGTTGCGGAGAGCCTCGACAGAGATGGAGAAGAGTCATGCCTTTAAACTAGGCATGGAGGTCAGGAAGCAGCTGTGGAAAGCTGGGCGGGTGGGTCGGAGTGTCTTGAGAACAGCCTCGGGAGCCAGTGTCAGGGAAAGCACGCCTGGTCCTTTAGCAGTATCTGGAAAACAGGCGAAGCTATGTTTTTGAATCAAAAAAGCAGGCAGCCTTAGCAGTGCTGTGTGATGACGGCACTTCAGGTGGCTGCCTGCATGTGGTGAGTGCACACACGTCTATCTCTAAACCTGGCCTGTCCCCAGGGTGCAAGGCATTTAAAGTAAAAGTATTCGTTAGTCACTTTCAATCATAGGTATGTGCTTGGCAGAGTTGATACACGTCTCTAGGAGCCAGATGTGTTGGCTGTCTGGAGTCCCTGCACTTGTAGGCAGAGCAGCAGGACCAGAAGTTTCAGGTCAACCTCAGTGGCATCGTGCGTGTGAGGCCAATGTGGGATATACGAGACAGTGTTTCAAAAAACCAAAAACACAAAATGTTGCCCTTGGGATCAAGGCTATACATTTATGTGCAAGGAACTTTTATCTCCGGCGCCACGTTCACAGCCAAAGAAAAAGAGCCGCCTTTTGCCTGATTGTTGTTCTAGATCACTTACTGATGTGTTCTAATTTAATTTTCCAAGGTGTCTAGTAGAGTGGAAAAGGATTACAATGACCTTTTTGATGGAGATGATACAAGTAGTGCTGGCGATTTTCTAAATGACAATGCGGTTGAGATCCCTTCTTTTCCAAAAGGAGTTATAAATGATGAGGATGAGGATGATGATGACCTCATGATGGCTGCAGATCGTCTCCGACGGCGAAGCCATGTCTTGGGAGATGATGAAAACTCACTTGGTATGAATTTGACTTTGTGCGTGTGATCATCCCCTTGCTGATTAGTTTTCCAAATGTTATTAAAACTATCAGAGATGGCTTCATTAGTGTGTAGTGCTACATTCTAAATCCTATGTTAAAAAAATTTCAAGTCAACCATGTAAGCCTTTTTAACAAACTATAAAGTAAGCTATAGTCCGAACAAAGAGGAAATGATAGAGATTAACTCAGTGAAACTGACAATAGAAAAGTTAGAGAGGGGGCTGGCTCAGAGGGTAGAGGCGTTTATGCCCGGCCTCGTCACCCGAGTTTGAGTCCCAGATATCCCACGAGGTAGCAGGAGAGAACTCAGTTCCCAGAGTCATCCTCTGACCCCGCCCGCACACGTGTGCCGTGGCCTGTTCACATCTGCACTCAAAGACACAGGAAACTAAATGGGCCAGTGAGACGGCTCATCAGGCAAAAGTGCCTGCCCGTTAAGGCTGACAACCTGGGCTCGGTCTCTGGGACCCACAAGGACATGGTGAACACCATGGAGCCATCTCCACAGCCCCGGAGCTTTAAAGACAAGTATGATTCGTGTGTGTGTGTGTGTGTGTGTGTGTGTGTGTGTGTGTGTGTGCACGTCACAGCATACATGGAGCTGGCTCTCTCCCTCCACCTGTATGTGGGTTCTGGGGATCGAAGTCGGGTTACCAGGTTTGCACAGAAAGCAGCTTTAACTGCTTAATCATCTCACTGGTCCACCCAGAACGTCTTTAAAAACGAGATAGAAATGAAGGATTTGTAAACTGAGTTTGTACTGTAAGTAGGTGGTAGCTAACAATGCAGTGACTACCAGCAGAGTTGGGTGTCCTTGCCTAGGTTGACGGGAGGCACCATGTGTTCCGCCTCCCGGGACCTTTGAATCGTCACTCTGCGTCTGCGTCTTTAACATGCCGGGGGAGGCGACTCGTGTGTCAGCTATTGCTCAGAAACGTGGGAGTGTCACTCTGCTCTTCCAGAATGTTTTTCTTTTTGTGATTGTCTTATACTGCTTTGTACTGTAGATGCTACAGTGCTAAAAACCGATCTTCACAAAGAGGAAGGGGAAGATGACCAGGCAGGCAGTCTTCACAATCTCCCCCTTACAAAACCCCAAAGGCCATTCTACGATGGGCCCATGCCAACACCCCGACAAAAGCCGTTGCAGCCCAGTTCTACACCCTTGCATCTCTCTCACAGATTCATGGTAAGCCTTCTTCTACACCTAACTTTTAAGTCATTCTTCAGCATTGTTTCCTCCCTACTTATTTGATGGATTGAAACATAATTTCAAAAACTTTGCTTAAGTGGGCTAGAGCATTTTGACTGATATAGTTTTATGGTGGGTTTATTTCATGGTTAACTAAAATTTTTAATCTTATTTCAATCTTACTATTGAAGATTTTGTGAATTCTGTTTTGCAAAATGAAATAACATAAAAATATGACTATGTATCTTGTAATACTTGTTGGAATATTTCCAAACCTTATTTCTTAAAATCTCACTGAGTAGCCTAGAACTCACTATGTAGACCAGGTTGACCTCAAATTTGTGATAGCCTCCTGCCTCTGCCTCCTGAGTGCTGGGATTATAGGTGTGTACTGTCATGCCTGGCTATATTTTTTATATAAAATATTACTTGGATCCTAAAACATTTGTTGGAAGATGTTTTTTAAGACAATTTCTTTTCATTTCTTTTCTTTTTTTTTTTTTTTTTTTTTTTGAGGCAGGGTTTCTCTGTGTAGCCCTGGCTGTCCTGGAATTTGTTCTGTAGACCAGGCTGGCCTCGAATTCACAGAGATCCGCCTGCCTCTGCCTCCTGGGATTAAAGGCGTGTGCCACCACCACCCAGTTTGTTAGACGTTTTTATTGAAGACATAGTCTTGGCATACATTTTTGTGTAAATACAAAGAGTGATATTTTATGATAAAACTATTGTTATTAAAAATTCTCATCAAGAAATACATCTTAGCGTCAATATTTTATTTTATAGCAATGTTAACATTATGCTTTTCTGGCCTTGGTGGCACCAGACGTGCACATGGTGAATATACATACCTACACGCAGGAAAAACACTCTTACACATTAAAAAGACAGACAGACAAGGACCAAGTGTGAGCCTATAATGTACATAAGTGAAAAATAAACTTTCTAAATGGTAACAATTTATATATTTATCCTATAACAAACCAGTTACTTGACCAGAAAAATAAATCTGTGGCACTTACATCTTTATTTGTGTAGAAACTCAAAAGTTCAAGGTATTTTTTTTGAAGAATGTAATGGCTTGGTTAAGTGCTTTTTCATTGTATTACTTAATGTAATTCTTAACATGTTAAACACTCCATTTGCCAATTGATTCTGTGACTTTTTATAAAGGAAAGAATAATTAGTCATTGTAGCTCTCATATGACCACTGCTTCTGAAGCTATGCTGAGTTAGATAAAATGTGGTAACTCTAGGTACAGCTTGAGTTAGTGTTGTTAGTCAGAGCTCTTGCAATGTAGCCTTAGGAGTTGCTGTTTTTCTTACTCTATCTTACATACTCATAGGTGTGGAACTCTGTTGGGATTATTCGCTGCTATAACGATGATCAAGACAGTGCCATAGATGTGGAGTTCCACGACACCTCCATCCACCATGCAACGCACCTGCCCAATGCATTCAATTACACAATGGGAACTCTTTCCCATGAAGCAATTTTGTTGGCCTGTGAAAGCACTGATGAACTAGCAAGGTACATAGGGGAAATCTGGCAGTGAACTGTTAGATCAAATTGTGTCTTCTACTACGGAACACCAGAAACTAGAACTGGGTGTAAGCAGAGTTCACCTCAGAGTGTTGTCTCCTCATTGCATCTTCTGCGTGGGAAAATGATAGGATGTAATTTATAATACAGTAGAGATGAGGTTATATTTTATGTTGTTACTGCTGTTACTATTATTACTGTACCATTCATAGAACATTCAGAAAATGAAAGTTCCTTTCATTCCTTTGAAAATTCCCTTTAGAATTCTCTCAGAATTAATAGTTTGATATGTATCCTTGACATCTTTTTTGTATGAACCCTCCTTTTAAAATTTAGTTTATTGTAGTATAATTTATATACAAGAAAATGTAACCATACTTCAGGTTGATGAGTTGACAGATTTGTATATACTTGTGAGTAAATACTACTACAGAGTATAGAATATTTTTTATTATCTGAAAATTTTCATATTTCTTAATATTAATTCAGTCCTAGTCTTGAATAACTGCTGGCCTCAGTTTTTTTGTGTTTGTTTTGTTGCCATAGATGAGATTTGAAATTTTTAAAGGAAGATAACATTAAGATGTAATAAATATCAAGGTTTTCTTTTTGCTTAGTGGATTATGGACTAGTTTACATGGTTTGATAGGTAGACAGATATCCTTTTTGTTCTCCTTAGACATATATTACAGCTCTGTATATTTCCTTTTTATTTTAAAATTAGTATTCAGAAAGTTAGTTTTTCTTCTGTTTCCAAATTCAGGTGGTGCCTGTATTCCAAATTCATACAGAGAAAAGACTGGAAATACATTAACTTGTAGCAGTGTTAATAGTTTTACTGATGATATATGATTCCTTTTTCTTTCCTTTTGATCTTTCATTTTTTTTTTTAAATGAGAACTATTGCTTAAAGTTTTGCTACTTTGTAACTTTGTAACTTGGCTAAAGTCTTGGTTGTTGTTTGTGTATTTATGGTATAGAAACACTTCATAGCCTTTACATCCTATTTTGCATTCAGTATTTTGTAAATATGTTCTTATATCTTCAAATATCCTTAAAAAATATGAGTCAACAGATTAAACATAGATTATTTTAAGTTTATTTCATGGGTTTGGGATGTAACAGACACAGAGTATTTATCACCTTCAAGGCAGTGGTTTTATGCCTGATACTAGACATGCACACACGCATGCACACCCCAAATGAATTTTTTCATGATTACTTCATTAAAATCAATTGTAATAAAATAGAAAAATAAACTTTGGCATCATGATTAATTATGTATAAAAATATCTGCATGCCTTTAATCTCAGCACTCGGGAGGCAGAGGCCGGCGGATCTCTGAGTTCAAATCCAGCTTGGTTTACAGAGTGAGTTCCAGGACAGTCTGGGCTGCTATACAGAGAAACCTTGTCTCAGGGAGAAAAAGAAAACCACATGTAAAACTTTGGTTGTTTCTGTCTTATTTTATTTCTTAGCAAGCTTCACTGCCTGCACTTCAGTTCCTGGGATTCCAGCAAAGAGTGGATAGTAGACATGCCTCAGAGTGAGGATATTGAAGCCATTTGTCTCGGTCAAGGGTGGGCTGCTGCTGCTACTAGTGCCTTGCTCCTCCGGCTGTTTACTATTGGAGGTGTTCAGAAGGAAGTCTTCTGCCTTCCTGGACCCGTGGTGTCCATGGCAGGACACGGAGAACAGCTTTGCATTGTTTACCATAGAGGTGGGTTTTTCCATGTCTTACATGATAACAGCATCTTGAGTAAAATGGAAACTATTTGAGCTATTTTTTTTATTGTTATTGACATCCTTTTTTGATTGTATACCTCCTTTTACATTTACTTAGTATTTTCATCACTGTAGTCTTTGAATTTAGAAAATTCTGCTGCGTTACTAAGCAAGGAAACTGAGGATGCTCCATTTATTTATAGACTGTTACAGAGGGAATTCCAAGGTAAAACCTGGTTTTTGCATGGATAAAGTGTATCTTTTGGCGGGTACACTGTTCAGTATAAATACCTCAGAATAACCTACAACTTCTAGTGTGACAGACCAGGGCAACTGTGAGCGTGGCTTTTCAGAAGTGGGTCCTCCTTTTCCTCGTTTCTATCCTTATCTCGCCCCCTGCCCTTCCTCCATGTTAACAGAGACCTTAGCGAGGTTAGTGATCGAGGTTATTTGTTTTGTTTTCAACAATGGTGATGAAAACACTGTCTTTTCTTGACTTCTGTGACATCCTTGTCTAACTTTTCCCCTCACTGACCACTCTTTTTCTCCTTTTGGCTCCTCCTGGTGTTGACTTTTTGCTGGAGTTAACTTCATCTTCCCTGGTATTCTCGGAAGGTCAGAGCCTTGCAGTCTGTTGACAGCGCAACTACAATAAAAAATAGATTTTCCCTGGGCGGCGGTGGCGCACGCCTTTAATCCCAGCACTCAGGACACAGAGACAAGTGGAGCTCTGTGAGTTCCAGGCCAGCGTGGTCTACAGAGTGAGTTCCAGGACAGCCAAGGCTACATAGAGAGACCCTGTCTCAAAAAACAAACAAGTAGCTGGGCCAAAAAACAAACAAGTAGCTGGGCGGTGGTGGCCTTTAATCCCAGCACTCGGGAGGCAGAGCCAGGTGGATCTCTGTGAGTTCGAGGCCAGCCTGGGCTACAGAGTGAGTTCCAGGACAGGCTCCAAAGCTAGACAGAGAAACCCTGTCTTGAAAAACAAAAACAAAAATACAGCTTGAAAGCCAGGTGTGGTGGTGCACACCTTTAATCCCAGCACTTGGGAGGTAGAGGCAGATACCTCCTGCTTTCAGGGTCACCCTAGTCTACATAAGAGAGTTCCAGGTGAGTCAGAGCTCTATATCTGTCCAGAAAGTCAGACCCTGTCTCTACAAAACAAAAAAGCCACCCCAAAACAGTTTGAGAAACTACTGTAGGGGATTTTATTTAAAAATATGGTTTTAAATATGTGTGTCCATGTCTTCTTCTAAACTGGTATACTAGTCCTACCTCATATCTTGTCTGTGGGCATCCATATTTGGTTGCTCATTTGGAAAATGTGTGTTGTGTTTTCACTGGCCTTTCGAACTCATCTTGGCCATATAAGTGAAACCTTTACAATTTTTCTTCCAAACATTCTGTTTAGCAGTTTGGTCACCTTGGTAATTAGCATGTTAACAGTTCATTTTAACAACCGCTCAAGCCACATAAACTCCTTCAGTATGGTCAGAACCTGTTTTGTTCTGTGGACTAGCCCATTCCAAGTCTGTCTCATTTCATAAACTAACACCCACATGTCATGCTGCATTGCTGGTCACGGTCGCCCCGACTAGTCTTTCAGCTCTTAACGCTGGCTCGTTACAGTCTGTTTGCTGCATAGCTGCCGGGGTGATCTTTTAAAAGCATAGCTCACCTCCCTTTTCTGCTTCAATTTCTCTAGCTTCCTTTCATTTTTATAATTGCAACCAAACTACTTGCCAGAACAAGGCTTTTACTGGTCCTACGTGATCTGAATGTCCTCTGTTTCTTCAACCTCCTGCCTTTCCATTGTCTCTCAGGCTGCTGTGGTCACGCTGGCCACTCTGTTCTGTGAACTCTTCATCCTTATTTCTGTCTTAGGACCTTTCCAGTCCCTGTTCCTGTGTCACTGTAACCAGTTTTTAAACGTGAGCCCATATGAGGTTATATAACTGAATGGCAGTCACCAAAAAATTTAGCAATGGTAAAAGGCTTCTAAATGCAACCATAAATTAATTCAAAGCGCGCAGTAAGTCTGTAGTGTTTGTATAAGGCTTGTCTTTGTTGGTGTGACTTCACTGGGTTCGGAATGCCCAATATGCACTCGGAACTGTGCCTGCCATCCCACCACCTGAAGCACCTTGACTAAAATGTATATGAATTCAGTGTGTTTGCTGTCCATGGGAAGTTTTCTACTCTTAAAGAAACATAATGGTTTAGTTATTGGAAACAAAGACAATATTTTCCTACCATCATTCCTCAAATAAGTATCTTTGGATTGGACTGTGTCAGGATGCTTGATTGTAAAGCTTGCTGTTTTAGTCTCATAAAAAGTGGTGAATGAAGCTGGCCACTAGTGGTGCACGCCTTTGATCTCAGCACTCGGGAGGCAGAGGCAGGTAGATCTCTGTGAGTCAAGGCCAGCCTGGTCTGGTAAATGAGTTTTGGATTGGGATTAAGACAGAGTATCCAGCCATTTCTGAATGGCCCTGTTTAGTTTCTTTTCCTGTTGCTGTGATAAAGTACCTGTGTGAGACAGTGGTGGTGCAGCCTTTAATCCCAGCACTCAGGAGGCAAAGGCATGTCAATCTCTGAGTTCGAGGCCAGCCTGGTCTACAGAGAGAGTCCCAGGACAGCCAGGGCTACACAGAGAAACCCTGTCTTGAAAAACCAATAATAATAATAATAATGATAATGATGATAATAATAGTAGAAAGTACGTGATATAACCAGCTTGAGGGAGAAGGGCTTACTCTGGCACAGTCCATCATGGTGAGGATGTAAAGGCAATCAGCCTTATTAAATTAGCTGGTCACATTCCATCCACAGTGAAGAAGCAGGAATGGTGAACACCTGTTGCTCACTTCCCTTTCTACATTTGTATAGTCCAAGATCATGACAAGGAAATGGTGTCGGTTATGTCCTCCACAAATGTTCCTGAGTGAATGAATAACTGCTTTCTACAAATAGTCAGTGTAGTATATTAATCTGTTTGTAATGTATCAGAACGATTCCTTGTGTGGGTTAACTATAAAAAACAGTGCTATTTTAAGAATGTGTCATAAAGTTAATTCCAGAATATAATTCAGACCTGATGATGGCTGAATAACCTCTGGTCCTGATCCATATGTGCATTTCTCTAGGTACAGGGTTTGATGGAGATCAGTGCCTTGGCGTTCAACTGCTCGAGTTGGGGCAAAAGAAAAAACAGGTTTTGCATGGCGACCCTCTTCCTCTTACAAGGAAATCCTACCTTGCGTGGCTGGGGTTTTCTGCTGAAGGCAAGATAATTTTCTTTCTTTATAATAAAAACATATTTCAAGAAGGAAATATTTTTGTTATTTTCGTCTTTATTTAAAAATACTGTTTATATTTAGGTTTTTAAATTTTACTATGACATGGAAACTGCAGTTGTTATGCAGAATAGTGATTGTTCTCTTCATGAGAATTCTGGTGAGAGCTTACAAAGGCAGTTATGTTTGTATTGTTATGTTTATTTAATTATGTGTATGTGTGTGCTCAAGGAGTCCAGAAGAGGACATTGGGTTCCCTGGAGCTGTAGTTATAGGTGGTGGTGAGCTCTCTCTGTGAGTCCTGGGACCCACACTGTAGTCCTCTGTAAGAGCAGCAGGTGCTTTCAGCCGCTGAGCCATTTCTCCAGCCCTGGAAAACTCTGTTTCTGGTATTTATTTATTTATTTATTTATTTATTTATTTATTTATTTATTTATTTATTTATTATATAGCAAATAGAAGATCCAAATCATTAATAAAATTATATCTTTCCCTGTAAATTCTACTCATAAGTTAGTAAGTTTCTAAAATTATGCTTAATCTATGTGTGGCTCTTGAACACTTGAACTGTGGCCATTCTGAATTGAGATATGCTATAAATATAGATTAGTGTTAAAAAAAGGAATATAAAAAAACTCAGAGCCAGGCAGTGGTGGCGTATGCCTTTAATCCCAGCAATTGGGAGGCAGAGGCAGGCGGATCTCTGTGAGTTTGAGGCCAGCCTGGGCTACAGAGTTTGTTCCAGGAAAGGCGCCAAAGCTACACAGAGAAACCCTGTTTCGAGAACCCCCCCCCCCAAAAAAAAAAAACCTCAGTAATTCATGTACATCAACTACATACGTATTAAATCATAATATTTTGGCCATATTGGATTAAATGCTAAAATTTCTTGTTTAAAAGTACTATAATAAGATTAAAGTTACATTTGTCGGTCACATGGTATTTCTCTTGGGCAGTCCTATTACTGACCTGTTTACAGTAGGTTGTAACAGGTGCTTTGAAGAGTGCCTTATTTAAGCATCTGCTGATTCTCAAGGGCTTAAATACAACTTACTAGGAATGACCACTTCAATGACCACTGGTTTACTTGAAAACCTTGGTTCATCTTGACTGTATCAGCCATTTCTGTTGGAAGGTTATTGGTTATTTATGCTTGAATAACGCTGCCATGAGTAGCCTCCATTTCTCTAGCTTTTTCTTTTCCCAAGTGCCAACCAGGTCTAGCACCTGTGGGAAATGGTTACAGATAACAAAAGGGGTAATTTGTACCTTCTGAGGAGGAACAGTAGGTGGGCAACAGTGATGTGTTCACTCTTTTCCTAAGAATTGCTTCCCTGGGAGCTTTTGACAGAACAGGAATAAGACCATTAAAGAAAAGGGGCATAAAACATTACTTTAGAGCAAGTGCTGGTCATTGTACCATCTTTCTTAACCAGGAGACTTCAGATGATACATGTTTAAACTTTTTAAAAAGTTGAATTGACTTAAAAGAATTACTGTTATATTCCAGCAGGGGGCATAGTTTTCACTGAAACTGTTTTGTTGTTTTGGTTTTGGTTTTGGTTTTTTAAAATAAATTTTAGTCAGATCCAGGTTTTTTTTTTCCCCCCCAGTTGGGGCTGTGTGGTAATGAAGTTTTGCAGAAAGCAACCTTGAATTATCTCCCCCTCTTTTTGCTTTTGAAATGGAAGTGGAATCCTTGGTATGTCTTTTGAAGGTTTATTAAACAGTACATAGCTGTATTTTCAAGTGATTTCTTTGTTGTTGGTATTTAGGTACTCCCTGTTATGTGGATTCCGAAGGCTGTGTTCGCATGCTTAACAGAGGCCTTGGGAATACATGGACTCCTATATGTAACATAAGAGAACACTGCAGAGGAAAATCTGATCACTACTGGGTGGTTGGTATCCATGAAAATCCCCAGCAGCTAAGGTGGGCTATTCCACGGTATAGAAAGTTGATTGATTTATGATTGATTTAGGGGCAGGGGCTGAGATAAGATCTTGCTGTAGAACTGAGTCTGGCCTCTTAACTCAGGCAGTCCTCCCCTTGTCTCCTGAGTGCTAGGATTTACACTTGTACACTTGCCTGGCTCCACTTCTTCTTTGTATGGGACTCTCCGTACATTTATTTTCTTTTCGTCTTCTGTCAGCTGATGAAGGGGAAATTAAAATGTGATCTATCTATATTACTGGGCTGTAGAAAGTTATAAATTGCTGATACATACTTATAATGTAAATGAACCTTGAAAACATTATGCTAAGTAAAAGAAATCAGGTCTTAAAGGACTACATATTGTTTGATTCCACTTATAAAAATACCCAGAATAGGGTATCTCCAGAGACAGAATAAGTTAACAGGAATTCCTATATTCTATTCCCGGCATCTCTAGGCAGACTATGAGACAAGAGCAGGAGTGTTTGTGGGGGCGGAGGGAGGAGTAGTCTACACTGTGGGGATTTGAGAAGGGAAAATACAGTCGTTTTAGACAATGCAAAAGTGAATTTAGTACCGTAAAGGTTTTTAATGCTTATTTCCACGTTTGTCTAGAATCTGCAGAATTCCATTGTTGACATATTTAGTATTATAAGCTATATTAGTTAGCTGGGGATATGACTTAGTGGTAATGCTTGCTTAGCATGCAGGAGGCCCTAAATGTCATCCTCTGTACAGGGGGAAATGCAATTTTAATTTTTAAAGAAAAATCTGGGCGTGGTGGCACAGCACTCTGGAGGCAGAAGCTGCTGAATCTGAGTCTGAGGTCAATCTGGTCTTCAAAATGAGTTACAGGTCAGCCAGGGTTACTTAATGAGACCTTGTGTTTTGTTTTGAGACTACATATTAACTTTTAATCAGTGTTGGAATGTTTGGTTGTCCTCAGAAACTTCTTGTCTTTCTATTTCTAGAAATAAAGCTATTTAGTAGTTTGAGTTAGAGTTAAAGAATTCATATTACGTCTTAATAGGAGGTTATGGTTTGAACCCATGAGGAATTTTACTGGCCTCTCTAGTGCTTACTAAAGTTAAGATGACTCATTTTGTTTCATCTTATTATTTGAGACAGCGTCTAACATGTAGACCAGGCTGGCCTAGAACTCAGAGAGCCACCTGTTTTGCCTCTGAAGTGCCAGGATTAAAGATGTGCTGTTCACAACTGTAGCTCTAGCTCCAGGGGATCCAGTACAGTCTTCCAGCCTCCTGGGGCACCTTATATACTTGCACAAAGCCACGCTCGGCCATACTCATAATTAAGAATAACAAAATTTAATTTAAAAATTATTTTGGTTTTTTTGAAATTGAATCTCATGTAGCCCAAACTGGGCTCAGCTCAAATACATCTTTAAAAAAAAAAAATTAAGCTGGCTGGTGGTGGTGCACACCTTTAATCCCAACAGTTAAGAGTCTGCTTGTGAAGAATTTATTTCTGCCAGGTATGGTTGAATTGGAGAATTGGGACTAGCTCAAGGCTAGCCTGAGGTTTGTATTGTGACTGTGGTTCAAACACAGAAAGGAAAAAAAAATGAAATTGTGTTTAGTTCTGTGCGTTGAGATAGGGTATTTTCATACTTTCCTTGGTCTTATTCTAAATAAACAAAGATTTTTTTTCAGAGGTTGGAAAGTGCTACTCAGTCACTGCTGCTGCTGTTTCCTCCTCCTCCTTTTTTTGAGAGCTTCTTAAGGATTTGAGCCTGGCTGGCTTCAGCGAGAGGATAACTGTACCACGGTGCCTGTCTGCTCGTTCATTTACACTAATTTAGAGATGATTGTTTTCCTTTGTATGGTAGAGATAACTAAAGACCAGGGAAGAGACCCTACAGCTTTCTTCAGTAGTCTACTGCTGTGTTTAATGAAACTTACCCATCCTTGCTATCAGGAAAGTTATTTAAAATTTCTCAAGGCTTCGGTTTGCTCTTGGTGTTTGTGGTAAAGATAGTGTGGGCTTTGTTACTCAGAAAGGTAGTGTGGTATCATTCAAGGTCTGTTGTTTTATTACTCTTTGGGGGGCCCGCCACCCAGCTCCCAAATAAATCACACATGGAGGCTTATTCTTAATTATGAATGCCCAGCCTTACTTAGCTTGGCTCAGTTTCTAGCCAGCTTTCCTTACCCTTAATTATCCTGACTATCTTTTGCCTCTGGGCTTTTCCTGTTCTCTTATTTCTGTAAATCTTACTCCGTGGCTGGCTGTATAGTTGGGTGGCTGGCCCCTGATGTCCTCCTACTTATCTGGCTCCTGGATCTTTTTCCTCTATATAATCTCTCAGCACGCCAGCCCCGCCTATCCTTTCCCTTGCCTCTATTGGTCGTTCAGCTCTTATAGACCATCAGGTGTTTTAGACAGGCACAGTAACACAGCTTCACAGAGTTCAACAAATGCAACATGAACAGAAGTGACACACCTTCAAATATTCTACAAGGTCCACAGCTCAGTCTCTGAGTCATGCTGCCTGCTGCGCAGCCAGGTCATACCGTTTAGACTTCGTGCCTTTTCCTCAGCTCTTGCACAGAAAGAAAGTACCCATCTCAGAACTGCTGGGAAGGTGAAATGATTTTGTAAGTAGAGTATACATAGACGGTCCGTGTCACCAAGTGAGTCGTGTCCATTGAAGGTTAGCTGATAAAAATTAGGGGTTTTGTTTTTGTTTGAGACAATGCAGCTCTTACCTGTATAGTCCTGGCTGTCTTAGAACTCACTTTGTAGACCAGGCTGGCCTCAAACTAAACAGATCCACCTGCCTCTGCCTCCAAGTGCTGGGATTAAAGAGGCATGTGCCATTGTGTCCAAATTCTTTCCATTCTTGGTCACAGGTATTTTGCTTTCTGGTTAATAATACTTGTTTCTTTACTATTTTGTTTTGATGATGGCGTTGGAGAGGCAGTGCTTGAGTCTGAATGAAGGGCCTCACAAATGCGAGGCAGGTTTTCTGTTTCTAAGACTATCTCTACCTCCTATCACTTTAAATGTGTGTTTTTGTTTTTTTTTTTTTTCTGTTTTTTTTTTTTTTTTCAAGACAGGGTTTTTCTGTGTAGCTTTGCACCTTTCCTGGAACTTGCTTTGGAGACCAGGCTGGCCTCAAACTCACAGAGATCCTCCTGCCTCTGCCTCCCGAGTGCTGGGATTAAAGGCGTGTGCCACCACCGCCCGGCTAAATGTGTTTCTTAACACAATTTCGGGAGTACAGTTTGTTAGAAATAGTTAAATAAGGGCTGGAAATACAGTTTAATGGGAAAGGCCCCAGTTTCAATCCCAGAACTTTAAAGTTAATTAATTGATTAATTTGTGAGTTCAAAACACCTTCCTTTAAGTATGAATTTAAAAATAATTGCTGTAGTAAGTAGAGATAACATCTATACTTGTTTGTGGGGAGAAACCTGCAGGTTCTCTCTGTATGTCCCTGACTGACCTGCAACAGAGACCTGCCTGCCTCTGCCTCCTGAGTGCTGGGTTGAAGGTGTGCGCCACTACACCCAGCTCACTTGTACTTTTTTTGAACTGAACTTCAGTTTAGCAAAACTGCTATCATTGTTTCCTCCAAAGAATGTTTTCATGATTACTAGTGATTAATACATAACTGGGGTTAATTTATCTGTGCTATTTTCTGTGAGCAAAGAGCAGCCTTCCTCCCTTTGCTCTTTTGTTTTTAAAAAAAAACAAACCTCTTTAATGAACCTGCAAGTAAATTGGTTTTTCTTTTCTATTGTGTATGTGTATGATGTGAGTGGGTGCATGAATGCTGTGTTGAACACGCAGAGGTAAGAGGCCAGTTTGTGGGAGTAGTTTATCTCCTTGGCCCATGGTTGCTAAGGGTATGGAACTCAGGCCATCAATCTTGTCAGCAAACCCCTTTACCCACCAAGCCATCTTGCTGGCCCGGATTCGTTTCTCTGGTTGTGTTCATTTAACAAGCGTTTGTTAGAGTCCTGGCTGCACATACTATACTACACAAATCAAGTGCCACCTGGAAGAGGTAGGCCCGTACAGTCATGCTCCCGAATGTGTGCTTTAAAGAGGTGTGACAAAGGCCCCTGAAACCCAGAAGAGAGTCTGGCCGGTCCAGAGGATAGTGTAAAGCTTGCCTACTGCAGAGGGATAATCTGCACACTGGCCACAGTGTTCTGTAGCTTGACAGCTTTTCAGTTCTTCCTTTAATATAATAACAGAACAGATTCTGTGATCAGTTAGAAAGGCAGTTGAAGTAGCTTTGTCTCCTTAGTAACATAGCTCACCCTTTCACATTTCCTACTCCAAGTAGTTTAAACATGGTTTATAAGAAACATGTCCATAATAGACAAACTCTACTAAATTGGCAGTCAGATGTTACACACACACACACACACACACACACACACACCTCAATTCCTCCATGAGGAAAAAGTCTTTAGTTCAAGCCTTTAAAGCTAAGAAAATAATATGATCAGTGTCCTGCTGTGATGTACAATGGCCTGGAAAGTGACTTTTAAATAAAATCCTAATCGTATCTTTTTTCTTTGTGATGAAATCAAGGAAGTGTTTGAGTTGGAAAAGGTTAAATAAAAGACTGGTCTCTTTACAGATAGAATGTTCTTCCTGCTTGTTAGTGGCATGCATGTGTGTCCTTGTCCTCTGAATGCACATGCCCTGCCTTTTTCATTCACCCAAGTGGCAGACTGGTCCTTGTGACTAAGTGCATGGCAGTTTCCACAGCAGATTTTTCACGTTTGAAGTGTTCATACTCCTATCTCACACTCTGTGCTACAATCTCTATAAAACCATAAAAGAGAAGAAAAAGAAATAAGATTGTATGCTAAAAAAAAAATTAGTTTGTGGTTTTGTTGGTGTGGTTGGTTGGTTGGTTGGTTTTTTGGTTTCCTCTGTGTTGCAGCTCTGGGTGTTCTGGAACTCTGGCTTTGTAGGCCAGGCTGGCCTTGAATTCACAGAGATCCGCATGCCTCTGCCTCCTGAGTGCTGGGATTAAAGGCGTGCCGCCATGCCCGGCTCATATTGTCAAACAATAAAGAAGAGGTTGACATTTCATGACAAAGGGGCATGTATCATGTGAACAGCATTTTTGAGTGTGGCTGCTTCTTAATTTCTCTGGTGGGCATTTAATAATACTAGGAGTAGTTATAAAACATTTGAAATCCACGGGCCTATTAGAGTAGCATTACTGTTCATAGTTCCTAATTCCTGAAAAGTTTTTATTTTAGCAGCTTTTGTCATCCTGTAGAAAGTCTTTAAGGTGGGACTTTTTTCTTCACTGACAGGTGCATCCCTTGTAAAGGGTCTCGGTTCCCTCCCACCCTTCCACGTCCCGCCGTGGCCATATTATCCTTTAAGCTTCCTTATTGTCAGACTGGGACAGAGAAAGGCCAGATGGAGGTATGCAGATGTCTTAATACTCTCAATTTGATAGTGAGTACCCGTGACACAGAAGACTTTAAGTCATCACAGCGGCCAGTGTTGAGTAGTACTACACAGTGATTAAATAATGCAGTAGGGCACTGCTTGTGATCCCAGGGCCACCCGATGTGGTCGTTGTCACAGCTTCCAGGGCTCACTGCAGAGGAAGTGGTTATGACTGGGAGGGCCTTACCGGGGCTCGGCCTTCCGTGGTAGGGTCAGGTAAGCCTGCTGCTCTCTGACCATAAACTCATCCTACTCTAGACCTAGCTCTGTTGTCCTAAGAGACATTTGAAGCCTTGCAGTTAGTTATTCTAGTTAGGAAGCAAGTCATCTACAGGACTAGTTTACCGAGTTCTCTGAGAACTAATTAATATAAGAGATATAAATATTATGCAAATACACACATAGACACCTTTTTTTTTTTTAAAAGATTGGAACATAAGGCCGAGCTATAATACCACATTGAAATTAGAGTTGTAAAATAAGCTTGTATAGAAAGGAGGGTTTCAGAAAATAGTTTAAAGCTGGTATTGTAAGATGTACCTAACACTTGAGGGGTATTAAGAGGATGTTAAAGGTTTTATGTGCTTTGATCCATTTTGCAGGAACAATTTTGGCATTCAGTCTTGTTTCACAACTACCTTGATTACTTGGCTAAAAATGGTTATGACTATGAGGAGAGCACTAAAAATCAGGCAGTAAGAGAGCAGCAAGAGCTTCTGATGAAAATGCTTGCGGTGAGTAAAATGTGCTGAAAAAATGAACATTTAATTACTCTGTCTTAGTTTGGGTTTATCTTGCCATGAAAGTTCACCATGACCACGGCAACTCTTAGGAAGAAAACATTTAATTGGGGTGGCTCGCTTACAGTTTCAGAGGTTCAGTCCATTATCATGACAGGGAACACGGAGAATGCAGGCAGATGTGGTGCTGGAGCCAAGAGTCTACATCTTGACTCAGAGGCAACAGGAAATGGACTGACTGTCACACTGGGGGAAGCTTGAGAAAAAGAGACCTCGAAGCCCACTCCCACAGTGACACACTTGCAACAAGTGCCCAATTGAACATGTGCCCTCCAGCCTCCTCCAACAAGGCCACACCTAGTAGTGCCACTCCCTATGAGCTTATAGGGGCCAGATACATTTAAATTACCACATTTTCTTAGGTTGAAATCCTTTTTTTCTTTAAAAGAGGGTTTGTCTGTGTAGCCCTGGCTATTCTGGAACTTGCCTTGTAGACCAGTCTGGCCTCAAACTCAGAGATCCACCTGCTCTGTCTCCCGTGTGAGTAAAGGCATGTGCCACCATGCCCAGCCCTAGTTAGAACTTACACACTAAATTCTACCATCTAGGGTTTATAGATTTTATCTTTTCTCTTAAAATTTCTATCTCCCTCATGATGTTACAGTTAAAACATCTGAAATTTTTCCTGTAGCTAAGGCCATAGGTGGAGAGTAAGCTTTCCTGGAGCTGTGCCCCCGCACTGTGCTCCAGGTGTTGACTGTTCTAGATCTCCAGGGTTAGACAGTTTTAAAAATGTCTTTGGGCATTTGGATTTCCCAGCCTTTTGTCATAACCAGTGGCCAGGTCTGGTGCCTTGGGGTCTTCACTACATTTATTTTTGGAGCAGGGTCTCTTAGGGTTCGTTGTCCTCATTTCAGGTTTGTTTATTGAAAGGACTGTAATCCCATGTCCTCTCCACTGGATGTGTACTGTTGACCTTTGAGGGAAGTGACTGTCAGTTCATTCTAGCTCCTGCAGGAACCACGCTGCCCTCTGAGTCACAGTTCCTCCTGATTAGAAGCGCTCCTGGGACTTGCCATACCAGCAGTCTCAAGGAGCCTCCGGTGCACGTGTAGAGCTTCTTGCTCATAGGTCAGGTGTGCAATTACAAGTGCTCCAAGACCTCTGGTGTCCTTCCCAGCGGCAAGAACTCATTTTGAGCTTGAGTTATCATGTGCTGAATTTTCAAAATTCAAACCAAAAAGAGCCTGTATTTTCTAAGACGTATTAAGTGAATATTCCTCCTCCTCTTCCTCCTCCTCCTTTTTAATATTTACTTTTACTTGATGTGTACGAGCATTTGACTGCATGTGTGTATATGTGCCATGTGAGTGCCTGGTGGTCACAAAGGCCAGAAGATGGTGCTGGGCCCTCTGGAGCTGGAGTTCCAGAGAGTTAGGGCCAGTGTGGGGGTGTGGGGAACATAACCCAAGCCCTCTTCAGGAGCAGCAAAAGAACTATAATCGACACAGGACACCTCAAGACCAAGTTCTCATCACCAAGAGATTTAATTGCCTCAGAGGGTCAAAGGGCAAGGAAATAGAGACAAAGACAGGAGACAGAGGATGAGGGAGAAGGAAGGGAACAGGGAGAGGGGAAGGGATGTTTGCCCCAGAGAACAAGGACTGCCTCTGGGTAGAGAGGAGACAGACACGGCCCATAGTCAAGGGGCGGTTTATAAAGGGAAGAGGGAAACCCCGTGTTAGGATGAGTTGGCTTGTTTTGACTGGGCATGTTAATTGGGGCAGCCAAAAGGGGGCTTTTGATTGCTGGACTGCAGAGCTTTGATAGCTGGACCGTGGTGGTCAGCCTCAGGAGGAGGAAGTAGCCAAACAAGGGAATGGACCTTGGTGGCTAGCTTCAGGAATGTAATCTATGGTTTAGCTAGGAGGAAGGGAGGGAAAGGGGCAGGGCCTGCCAGAGCCATGTTTGCCATGCTCGAGACTCTGGACCCTTCCTTCGTAACCACAGAGCCATCCCTCTTGCCCCACAGCACCATCCACTTTATATTATAGACATAATCAATGCAGTGTTAGTTTACGAGTTGTGGAGCTGTTTCTGTAGTTGAAGGTCACAGGCGTACATGAAATTTTAAGGATGTTTACTTCTCCCATCCAAATTCACTTAATAGCATTTGTTTGCAAGTTCTGAGCAAAGTAATAACTAATTTTTGTTTTAATTCACCTTTTAAAATTCCCTGCCCTAATGTGATTGGTGGTAGCTGGAGAAACATTGGGGAGAACTACATTTGAATTTTGAACGGCTGCCTTTTCATGCAGTTAACATCTGAAATATGTCAGGTCTCATTGAAGCTAAGCTACTGTTTGTAAATGCGTCATTTTATTCATTAAGTCACTAAGAAATACTGCCGGTCAAGCCAACCCACCATTAATGGAAGATACTTTTCAGTTTTGCAGATGTAACATTGTGCATTGTAGAAGCGATGAAATAGTTCGCCCAGAAGACTGTTTTTGGTTTTGCTAATCCTGTTGGTTTTTTGTTTTTTTAAGTTTGACTTAACAAGATTTGATTTTTATTTTCCCTGACTAGCTTTCTTGTAAACTGGAACGAGAATTTCGCTGTGTGGAACTTGCCAGTCTGATGACTCAAAATGCTGTCAACTTAGCCATTAAATATGCTTCTCGCTCTCGGAAATTAATATTGGCTCAAAAACTCAGTGAACTCGCTGCAGAAAAGGCGGCTGAATTGGCAGAAACCCAGACAGAAGAAGAGGAAGAAGAGGATTTCAGAAGAAAACTGAATGCTGGGTAAAAGAACAACGGCCATTTGAATTTTCCTTCACTGTCCGGAATATGAAATGGGTCTTGCGTTTGTTCCTTATGGAATAATACTGTTGTCCATCAGTTACAGTCACACCACTACTGAGTGGAGCCAGCCACGGGCCAGAAACAAAGTTGAAGAAGACACTGAGGACAGAGAAGAGACTGTTCCAGAAGAAAAACTGGAGTCACACAACCACGGTGAGACAGGTTTTCAAGTCATGAAAGAGACGGAGGCTCAGCAGGTGATGGCGCTTGCCGTGCTGTGCTGGCAGCCCAGGTGCCACCTCCAGAGTACACCAAAGGTAGAGCGAACTGACTCTGCAGAATTGTCTACAGAGTGCCCTCCTCCAACAGCAGTAAATTAAATAAATGAATAAGAGGGGAAAGCTATCGAATTACTTTTCCAGTTTGGTTGGCTGAGGGAAATAGAATTCCCATATTTTTTCAAGGTATCACTGCTGTCTAGATGTTAAATATCAAGGATGGCTTCGTCTTCCTCTCTGACATTGTATTGTTTTAATTACAGGGCAGAACTTACTCCAGAGTACAAATTCCCCTGATATGCCAGCGCTCAAATCAGGTGAGAAATATCTGGAAACTTGGAGCATGTAACAGTGGCCGTAATCCTGTCAGAAGGGGAGAGGTACCAGACGATGTCCTCATGGGACGCTGACAGCAGACACTAGAGATGAATTCGCCAGCGAGGGAGGAGTGGATGGGAGCAGGGACAGAGGAAACACTGTGTGTGAAGACTGCAGGAGAATACAGGAGGCAAAAGAGCAGTTAGTTCAGTCGGGCCTCAGAGGGATAGACAGCAAGCAGGCAAATGGTAAAGATGTTCCAGACTGTGTTAAAAACCACAGGAGGCTGGTAAGTTCTAAGCAGAGGCTGCTGTAGGTTCTAAGCAGAACATAACCACGCGTGATACTGAGGAGGAATGGACCTAAGACTATCCAAGTGAGACCGAACAGCTGGGCTTGGGCTAGAGCAGTGGTAGTAGAAAGAACGGGTAGCGTTGTTGAGGTGTTCCTAAGGTGCAAGACGGTTCCACGGGAAGAACAGTAGAGCATCAGAAACACTAGAGAAAAGCAAACAGGTTTAAGGGGAAGCTGATGTGTTACCATTAGCTAAGTAGGTCATACAGTTAGGCATTTGCTTCAAAAACTCTTGAAACAAATTTAAAACCATTGGCATAAGTAGAGCAGTTTATACCTTGGGCACAGGTGAGCATGCATTAGAGAGTTTTTAAAGCCAGAAGAAACAGGAGCCTCAGTTGGGGATTTCCAGCATTTCAGCATTTGGTTACAGAAGGAGGGCTGGACCTTATACCGTTGTATGGAGAGAGGTACAGGCGAGGAGGAAGTGATGGCAGTAATGTCAGTGGCTTCGGGAACATTTGGTAGGGTTGTAAGAGGAGGTGGTAGTTGGAGGTGTAAAGAGCGTTTTTGAGAGAGGCAAATGAAAGGGGGTAAATGTCAGAAGACGGGAGGCATCAGTAGGTTGTTTCCTTGACAGGTGGGCGTGGGTGTCCGCATTCAAGGGATTATTCACCTTAACACCATGTTGCATGGCCACCAGAGATAAGGGATCTACACCCTGGTGTGTTTCATAGCAGCAGATTGGGACAGTTCCCATCTAACGTTAGTTTGTCTCAGAAGAAGGAAAGAGGTCGTCTGTATTTGTTGATTGTTTTAAAGTTACGTGGGGGCCGGGTGTGGCAGCGCACACCTTTGATACTAGCACTAGAGAGGCAGAGGCAGTGGAGATCGCTATTAAGTTTGAGGCCAGCCTAGTTTTTTTACATAGTAGTTCCTGGCCAGTCACACCGACTTAGTGAAACTCTGTCTCCAAAAAGAAAAAAGTTGTACAGTGCCTTTGTTTTCATATAATACAGACTAAAATATTCTGTTTAGTATTGTGAAAGAAGTTATCTTTTAAAAAACCAAAACCACTACTGAGAGTTTTTTTCTTGTAATAGGTGCAGTTTTCTCTAGCAGCCAAGGACGGGTAAACCCCTTCAAGGTAACCAGTGTTGTTTTCTGTTTGAATAATGTCATTAAAAGATACTTCCAAATGACCTCCTTAGACTCTGAGGGATTCAAGACAGATCCCTGAGGTCGTTCCCATCTAAGCGTTCCTCTTAGTTCTGAGTGCGCATGATTTCTCCCTGTTTGTCTTTGGGGTGTGGTATTTGAGAGAATATGCTTCAGTCCCGATTTGGGTTGTACTCCATGGCTTCATTTCCAAGAAGGATACTACAATGGGGCTGTTTTCTTCTTCATGTATAATATGCTCTTTTCTCTTCAGGTGCTAGTTAATTCCAAAGAACCAGCTGTATCGATGAATTCATCACGCTCAACTAATATTTTGGACAATATGAACAAATCCTCCAGGAAGTCCACCCCTCTTAATCGAGCAGCAAATAATGAAAAATCTCCAGTTATAAAGCCTCTCATTCCCAAGCCAAAGTCTAAGCAGGTACTGCTTTGGTGGCCTTGTGCCCTCTGTGCTGGGGTAGATGAGGTGCCTGGGTTTATCTCTGTGTGGCTGGGGAGTATGTTCAGTCCTGGTGTAGCCCCAGAATCCCCTTTTTAAATGCCTGTATGTTTGTCCCCAGACTCACACATCTGTTTGTTTTCATAGGCGTCTGCAGCATCCTATTTCCAGAAAAGAACTTCACAGGCGGACAAGACAGAGGAAGTAAAAGAAAATCCTAAAAATTCATCATCTGAAACTCCAGCTATATGCCCTCAAAACTCGGAAACCCAAAGGTCAGTATGGAGAAATTTGAAGATACAGTGTCCCAGCCAGGTGTGGTAGCTCATCCCTTTAATCGCAGCACTTGGGAGGCAGAGGCAAGCAGATCTCTGTGAGTTCCAGGACAGCCTGATCTACAGAGCAAGTTCCAGGACAGCCAGAGCTACATAATGGGACTTTGTTTCAAAATTAATTAATTAAAAATAAGATTGTAAATTAATTGTAAATACCTTTATCATTTAGGGTATTTAGAATCTATTCAGCCTCAGCATAGTGAAAGGCAGTCTAGACTGCAGGTGGACTAAACATGGGATTCTGGGGTCAGGCTGCTTAACTGTTCAGTCTCGGGTCCTGCTCTTGTTCTCTGATCTCTCTGAGTCTCAGTTGCCTGGTTTATCAGTTGTGTTATTTCCAAATGATAGGGCTTTGCTGTGAGGTAATACACATAAAGCATCTAGGATGCATGACAGCAAGTGCTCAGAAACTGAGATCTTTCCATTAAACCTTCTGATGGCCAAACAGTCTGTGCAGAAGGTATAACAGAGTCCAGTCAAGTTCACAATGTGCTTTGTTCACACTTTCCCTAGTGATGGTGCAGGAAGAACTCAGGTCAGTGGAGAGAGGGTGAGGTCGGGAGGGCTGAGAAGTCAGCACGGTTTCAGATAGCTGCTTGGTAAATGATGAGCCTATGAGTAACAGCTGGAGGAATTCTCAGGCCAGACAGGCTCAGAGAGATTGCAGACCTTGAACCTATAAACATACAGAGCTGAAAAGACAGAGTTCATGTTTCTGCACTGACAGATGTAAAGTAAGTGGTCCTCCTGAATTACCCTGCAAAGGATTCCAGCTCACAAATCTTTTTTTTTTTTTTTTTTTTTTTGGTTTTTCGTGACAGGGTTTCTCTGTGTAGCTTTTGCGCCTTTCTTGGGACTCACTTGGTAGACCAGGCTGGCCTCGAACTCACAGAGATCCTCCTGGCTCTGCCTCCCGAGTGCTGGGATTAAAGGCGTGCGCCACCACCGCCCAGCTGTAACACAAATCTTTTTTTTTTTTTTTTTTTTAAAGATTTATTTATTTATTATGTATACAGCATTATGACTGCAGGCCAGAAGAGGGCACCAGATCTCATTACAGGTGGTTGTGAGCCACCATGTGGTTGCTGGGAATTGAACTCAGGACCTCTGGAAGAGCAGTCAGTGCTCTTAACCTCTGAGCCATCTCTCCAGCCCTGTAACACAAATCTTAAAAGGTCTTATAATAAAAAAAAAACAAAAAAAAAAACCCAGAGCCAGTTATTGGGGTGAAAGCTGAAAGATCAGAGGAGCAGAACAGCCACTAGCTTACCTCTACAAAATCCTCAGCCTCAAGAAAGCGCGTTCCTGTTTCCTCACGCCTTGTATATCTTTCTGTGTCCTGCCATACTACTTACTGGGATTAAAGGTGTGTGTCACCGCTGCCTGGTTCTGTTTCTCTCATGTAGGCCAGTGTGGCCTTGAACTCACGGAGATCCATTGGGATTAAAAGTATGTGCCAGCACTGTCTGACCTCTATGTCTAATTTAGTGGCTGGCTCTGTCCTCTGATCCCCAGGTAAGCTTTATTGGGGTACTCAGTATATCACCACAGACCCTGAAATGCCCAGGCTCTTGGAAGTAATATGGATATTACTAACTAGTATAGTTGTGTCTCCCTACTTTATATCATTCTTGAAAGGCTGATGGTTAGTTACTAATTTCAAAGGTCATGTGACCTTTTAATTAGTATATTTCCCATAATTTTTTTCACATAATTATTACTTTAGGCCGAAGACTGGGTTCCAGATGTGGCTGGAAGAAAATAGAAGCCATATTCTGTGTGACAATCCTGACTTTTCAGATGAAGCGGACATAATAAAGGAGGGAATGATTCGATTTAGAGTGTTGTCCGCCGAAGAAAGGAAGGTAAGGATTACCGTGTTGAGATGAGACCTCGGTGGATTTCCCGGGTTTAAAAGTTCTTTTATGTGCCTTTTTCGTTGGAAAATTGAATACATCAAAAAAAGCCTTGGTGAAGAGGAAATTAGATGTGGGTGAATTTTGACAAGTGGACTTGTAGTTGTTACTGAGCACCCAGAGATAACTTTAAAAGCTACCTGTGTGAATGTGTGTCCTTTTCGGGAATACTCCCCCAAAGGGATGTTTTAGTTAGGAGCTGAAAACAAAAGGATTAATAAACAAAAATGAATTCAAACTTTAAACTACTGTTTTCAAGTCCATGAAAGCAGAACATTTTTTTTTCTTCTTTTTTTTTTTTTTTTTTTTTTTTTTTTCTTTTTTCCGGAGCTGAGGACCAAACCCAGGGCCTTGTGCTTGCTAGGCAAGCGCTCGACCACTGAGCTAAATCCCCAACCCCAAAAGCAGAAAAAATTTAATGCTATCTCCTTACATGAGAATAGTTCCTTTTGTTGGCGCTTTGGTCCAACTTTCACACAAAAATTAGGCTGGGAGCTGGCTCGCCTCTGTTGTGTTTAGGGATGAAGGAATGTGGGTGGTGTGCCAATTAAACCTCAGACTTCACTTCCTCAGAGAGGTAGTGCATGGTATATGCACCTCTTGGTATAGACACCCCTGGTGCAGACACTGGCTTTGATGAATTGGGCTTTATGAGTGATAGGTATTGCATGATCCAGAAGCTAGAAAACAACTGTTTCAGCTGCATTTAGTACCTTCTTAGCATTGTCATTTTTCTATATAAATTGACATGAATGAATTTGTCACAAAAGAGGGAGAGACTTAACAAAATTTGTGTGATTGTGTGGTTTTTGTTTTGTAATTTGGGGGAGTTTTGTTTTTTCTATGTATAGAATGTAGGGCTTTGTGAATGTTAGGTAAGCATTCTCCCACTGAACTACATTTTCATCCCATGATTATGGGGATTATAATCCCATGGCTTTGGGGATTATTTGGTTTTGTGACAGGACATTGCTCTATAGCCCTGACTGGCCTGGAACTGACGATGTGAGTAAGGCTTGCCCCACACTCTGGGCAGTCCTCCTGCCTCCCCCCCGCCCCCCCATATTCCCCCATATACTGAGATTATAGTGTTGAGCCTAGTTGCTGACTATGTTTTGTTTTAATTGAAAATGTACATGCATGTGTATTTGCCTATATGTATACATACACAGCATGTTTATCCTTAGTGCTCAAGGAAAGTACATTCTTTGCTCCCCACCCCCCAAGTACATATGGTTGTTGGTTGTTTGTTGAGACAGGATCTAATTAATTAGCCCAGACTGCCCTTGAATTCTTGACAGTCCTGTCTCAGCAGGCTCCCAGGTGTCCAGAATTATAAGTGTTCAGTGCCACACTCATGTGGACATTACCTTTGTGAGTTGTGATTTGAACCCTAGTGATTGAGACAGGCTGAGCCTTTCTGTGTTACCCGTTGGCCATTTGTGTGTATCTTGAGATATCTGCTTAGAATCTATTTTGTGTTTTTAACCTGATTGTTTAGAGTTTTGCTATTGTTTACAAAGTTGCTTAAATATTTGGCTATTTACACCTTGTTCAGATGGTGAGTTAGCAAATATTTTCTTCCAAAGAATAAGAAATCTCAATCTGTCAACAATTAGAACCTTTAACGATAAACCTAAAATGTCTAGTGCTGATTACTGTTCTGTCTACAAGGACATACCCGTGGAAGTAAATAGACCATTTTCATGCTGTTTTCTTCTCCAAGCATAAAATCTCTTTACCCACTGTTTTACAAAGGCATGGACCAACAAGGCCAAAGGAGAGCTTGCCAGCGACGGAGCCGAAGAGAAGAAGCGAAAACGTGAGATCTGTGAGCCAGAAAACCAGGAAGAAGCAGCGAAGGAAAATCTGGATCTGTCTAAAAAGCAAAAAGCGTTAGGTCTTTCCACCAATCAGAAACTGTCGGCTTTTGCATTTAAACAAGAGTGAAGGAAGAGTCAGGAAATATCGAAACTTGGCTCCGACTTTTGATGAATCCTGGACTCGTTCTGGTCGTATGGAATGTATTATTATAATCCCGTGTGTTTAGAGACAGGGGTGGGCAGGGGTGCAGCTCGTTGTGGAGTGCTTGCCTAGCATGCACAAGGCCCTGGGTTCCATCCTTATTGCCACAGAAGCAAAAAAGATGAAGTAGCAATTTGCTGCATCAGAAACACAAGGTAAGAGCTGTCTGTGCAGATTACTTGCCTTCCCCAGACAGAAGTGTCACGAGTACAGTTACTACCCGGGACACCATCATTTTTACTGTTTCTTACCTTTAAAAATCATTAAAAGCTCAGTCCTGAGACCTCTGCACATTGTAGTACCTTCTAAGGTTTCCTCCCTCCGTTTATGTTTCGTAGAAGTGCCATGGCTGTCGGCTTCCCGAGTGAGTTATTATAGGCTACTTTCTTGTCAACTTGACCTCAGGACTGTGGCTTTAAATATGGGCCCCAAAGTGTAAATAATCTTGTAGATGAGATATGTTATTTTGTGTGTCTGGAAACTTTTTTCATCTCTGGCTTTCTGTTGTGTTTGTACAGCCTGGGTTTTTTATATAAATAAAACTTATTTGTCTTGATGTGGTGTTAACATTGGATTTCCACGTTGTGCCACATCATTTTGAAGGCCTTACTTTAGAGATTGTGGCTGTGTAAGCATCCATGCTGCTGGGTGATGCCCGTCTTATCAGCAGCAGCAGTGTTTTGCTGGGTGAGTCTTTGAGAGCGTGATAAGACAGTAGTTAGAGGAACGGAAGTGTCCAGCAGCTCCTAAACAGGCACGGTTTAATTATTTTGTGCATTTGGGGGGATGGGGTGGTGTATAAAGTGCAGGTTAGTACGCCACGCCTTAGGTGTCGGTCCTAGCCTCCACTGTGGTTGTTGTCTGCAGCTGGCCATGGGCTTCTGGGATTCTCCTGTCTCTACCTCTCATCCCACCGTAGGAGCCCTGGGATTGCAGCTGTGTGCTGTGTGCTCAGCTTCATGTAGGTTCCGGGGATCGTGTAATGGGTGCTGTACTCACTGAACCATCTCCTCAGCCCCACATTTTGTCTATTCTAAGTGGAGATGCATACAAACCAAAACACAAAGTATGGATGCAAATAGTAAAGTGGGGTGACTCGCAATCAGGCATAGTTTACAGGTTGAAAGGAATCAAAGAAATTGAAATTTTAGTGCAGGAACCAGAGGATAGTTCTTCTCCCACAGTGACTGAGGTTGGGAAGGGTACACTTCAGCTCAAGGACAGGCACATCACTGAAGAAGAATCTAGCAATTATTAACTTTGTATGAGTTTGGTTTCTGATGTCACACTTTTTTGTTGTTTGTTTTTTGTTTTGTTTTGTTTTTGAGACAGGATTTCTTTTGTATAGCTTTGGACTTGTCCTGGATCTCACTCTGTAGACCAGGCTGGCCTTGAACTCAGAGATCTGCCTGCCTCTGCCTCCCGAGTGCTGGGATTAAAGGCGTGCGCCACCACTGCCGGCTCAGCTTGCTTTCTTATGCTACCCAGGACTATGCCCAGGAGTGGTCCTGCCCACAGTGTTCTGGTCCCTCCCACATCAATCACTTAGAAAATACCACACAGACTTGCTTACAGCCCAATCGGAAAGGCATTTTTTCAATTGAGATTCCTTCTTCCAGGTGATCCTAACTTGTGACAAGTTGACAAAAACTAAACAGGACACATACCCTGGGTAGAGGCACTCCCATGCTGAGCCATGAGACTTGCCCCACAGAGAAAGAAGGCAAACATCAAATCCAAACTATATGCTTTCTAGTTCTCTGCCTCCCCTCCCCGACACGAACTATGTGGACAATGTGATCTCAAACATGATTGGGGGAATGTATTCTTTTTTTAATGATTTATTTCTGTTTTATGTACATTGGTGTTGTGCCTGCATGTGTGTCTGTACAAGGGTGTTGGATCCCCCCTGGAACGGGAGTTACAGACAGTTGTGAGCTGCCATACAGGTGCTGGGAATTGAACTCAGGTCCTCTGGAAGAGGAGTAGCACTCTTAACCATTCAGCCATCTCTCCAGCTCCAGGGGGAGTCTGTCTTAGGTATATGATCCTGTAGTAAGAAATTAATGCCCCATACAGTGTCTAGTGTAAATTCATATTCCACATAGGACATGATAAAAAGAAAATAACTAGCCACTTTAAAACAACACATGCCTAGAATTCGAAATGTGTCATTGTGCCACAGAAAGCAGAAGGTGTGGCTGATCTAATTTCTCCTTAATCTGTGATGATATTCTACAGAGAAAGAACATAGACAGAAAGTAAACAACAGTATAAAACAGCCAGCAAAACCAATAATTTAGAAAAATATGGCGAGAATGACAAAAATAGAAAAGAAAAAATACAAATCAATGATCTCTGAAAAAGAAATGATTAGCTACAAACAGTGTAGGTATGGAAATGGCTGTAGTTTATATATCAATTTTGGCAAGACTACAGGTGGTGTTCATCTGTATTGTGAAGATACATCACAGCATGTTTCAAGTCAATAGTTAAGAGACTAGTAAGTAAGGGAGAATATCCTAGAACATAGGATGGGGCTAGTTATGTCACTGAGGAAGAAGGAGTTTGGACATCATCATCTCACGCCCACTATTTCCAACCTATTTTACTAGAAGACCTGCCCTGTGGACTCAGAAACGAAGAGAGAGCAGACACAAGGACACAGAAAAGCTGGGACTGGGCTCCCTGATAGAGAAGCTGCAGGACTGTGGAAGCTCAGTGTGTTTATACACAGTTGAACAGGGCGGAAGGGTCATTGCATACAGCTGAACAAGGAGGTGGGGTTATTATACACAGCTGAACAAGGAGGCGGGGTTATTATACACAGCTAAACAAGGAGGCGGGGTTATTATACACAGCTGAACAAGGAGGCGGGGTTATTATACACAGCTGAACAAGGAGGCGGGGTTATACACAGCTGAACAAGGAGGCGGGGTTATTATACACAGCTGAACAAGGAGGCGGGGTTATTATACACAGCTGAACGAGGAGGCGGGGTTATACACAGCTGAACAAGGAGGCAGGGTTATTATACACAGCTGAACAAGGAGGTGGGTTATATAGAGCTGAACAAGGAGGCGGGGTTATTATACACAGCTGAACGAGGAGGCGGGGTTATTATACACAGCTGAACAAGGAGGTGGGTTATATAGAGCTGAACAAGGAGGCGGGGTTATTATACACAGCTGAACAAGGAGGCGGGGTTATTATACACAGCTGAACAAGGAGGCAGGGTTATTATACACAGCTGAACAAGGAAGCGGGGTTATTATACACAGCTGAACAAGGAGGCGGGGTTATTATACACAGCTGAACAAGGAGGCGGGGTTATTATATACAGCTGAACAAGGAGGCGGGGTTCTATACAGCTGAACAGGGCTCTATAGGAGCAGTCTGCAGGGGAGCAGTCTTTCCAGCCTTAAATATGGATGATGGGAGAGAGGGCTGCAGTGGACATTGTTTGCACATGCTATCAACATTTACATTGAGATCACAAGAAAGCTATGCCATCCCTCGGAGCCTCACCTAGGAAAGGCTTTCTACTCCCATGGACTGAGGCATTAGTCCTTGACATAGCTGCCTTATGTCAACTACACCCATCCACTCAGGACTTTACTCACTTCCTACAGATGTGTCAGACATTGACTGGTACATACAGATGACAAATAAACACACAAAAAGATGTTCAGTAACATAGGGCTGTTGGTGTTTTGTTTTGTTTTGTTTGTTTTCAAAAATATGCATCTAAGTTCTAGAGAGATGGCTCAGTGGTTGAAATCACTTGCTCTTGCAGAGGACCTGGGTTCAATCCCTAGCATGTACATCAGGCAGCTGGCAAATGTCTATAACTCCAGCTCCAAGGGTAGTACCAGCCATGTACACAGTGGACAGACATACATGTAGGCACTCACACATACACATAAAATAAATAAAACTTTTAATAAGAGAATATGTATGTGGTGGTGGCTCATGCCTTTAATCCCAGTACTCAGGTGGCAGAGGCAGGTGGATCTCTGTGAGTTCAAGTCCAGCCTGGCCTGCATAGTGAGTTCTAAGACAGCCAAGGCGATGTAGAGAGACCTCTTGAAAACAAAAAAACCAACAAACCAAACAAAAATGTTTCACCCAGGGTTGTAAGTGGTCACCTTCAAAGAGTGTTCCTCTGAAGGCTGGCTTAAAAATTAATAGCTTTTCTAAACGGAGAATATTAATGTGGTACAGTAAGATAGGAATACTATGACATTTCCCTCTAAAACAAAAATGCTACTGATAAAAAAAAAATGTAGCTGGGTGTACTTAGACAAATAATAAAACTTCAAACTCTACATTGGAAAATAAAACACACAAACATACAATCCAATCAGCAGATGAGTAAAATGTGCGCAGACAGCAAATGAACAGTGAGACAATTTTCAGTAGTATTTATCATTTCAGATGCAAATTAAAATTGCAATGAGGTATCACTACATGTCTGTCAGACTAGCCACAATGAAAAGTAGTGGTTACAACAAATACTACCGAAGATGCAGAAAAGCTAACTGTGCACATTTTGCTGGTAGGAATGTAAAACTTCACTCACTGTAGTACAGTCTGGCAGTTTCTTTCAGAACTGGAGTAGAGCCATGCATAGTGGGAAGCACCTGAAATACCAGCCTTTGGGAGACAGACACAAGAAGAGCAGAAGGTCTAGGTAGGTCAGCCTTAGCTACAGTGCAAGTATGGAACCAGATGGGGCTAGATGAGACCCTGTCTCAAAAATGAACAACTAGGGATGTTGGTAGAGTCCATGCCTAGCATGGACAAAGCCCTGGGTTTGGTCCCCAGCACCATATAAAACAGTGCACACCTGTAAATCCCAGCACTTTTGAGGTAGAGACAGAAAGAGCAAAAATTCAAGGTCATCCTTGGCTACATAGCAATTTTGAGGACAGCCTAGGCTCCATGAGACTTTGTGCCCCCTCCAAAAAAAACAAACAAACATAGAAATGATACAGAACCCCACTAAAATGAGTTGCCCTGTAACTTAGCATCTTTCTTCTGTATTTATCCCAGAGAAATTAATTTTAATTTGTAAATTGTAAACTACCCATGCTCTTGGACACAACCAGTCACCTAAGTTGAGGGTACCTCAACTGCGAATTGCCTACCCCATATTGACCTGTGGGCATGTCTGTGGAGCATTTTCCTAACTGCTCATTGATGTAGTGGGCCCAGCTCAATGTTCGTGGTGCCATCCCTAGGCAGGTGGGTCTTGACTATAGTGTTAGTTACTTTGAGGCTGGGCGGCGGCCTTTAATCCCAGCACTCGGGAGGCAGAGGCTGGCAGATCTTTGTGAGTTCCAGGCCAGCCTGGTCTACAGAGCGAGATCCAGGAAAGGCACCAAAACTACACAGAGAGACCCTGTCTGAAAAACGAGAGAGAGAGAGAGAGAGAGAGAGAGAGAGAGAGAGAGAGAGAGAGAGAGAGAGAGAGAGAGACCATGACCAAAGCATCTTAATAGAGAAAACAGTTTATTGGGGGCTTGCAGTTTCAGAGAACTAGAGTCCTTCATCATCATGGCAGGGAGCATGACAGCAGGCAGGCAGGCAGGCATGATGCTGGATCAGTGGTTGAGAGCTCATATCTTGATCCACAAGCAAAGGGCAGAGAGAACTAACTGGGAGTCTTTTGAAAGTTCAAAGCCCACCCACAGTGACACACCTCCTCCAACAAAGCCACACCTTCTAATCCTTCCCAAACAGTTCTACCAACTGGGAACCAAGTATTTAAACATATGAGCCTATGAGGGCCATTCTCATTCAAACCACAACTATATAAGAAAAGTAGGGGGGTGGGCTGGGGGTAAGGGGAGGGAGAGGGAGGGGGGAGAATAGGGGAACCCGTGGCTGATATGTAGAACTGAATGGTATTATAAAATAAAAGAAAAGAAAAGAAAAAAAAAAAAAGAAAGAAAAGTAGCTGAGCAAACCAGAGAAGGAAACCATGGTCTCTGCTTCAGTTCCTGCCTCTATCTTTCTGCCTTGAGTTCCTCCCTTGATGGTAGACTGTAACCTGTAAGCCAAACAGACCCTTTCCTCCAAGATGCTTTTCGCCAGTGTGTTATCACAGCAACAGAAAGCAAACTAGGGCACTATCCAGACACCCCTCTGTGAGTGACTAAACAAATGATGGTATTTGCATACAGCAGTCTACTGTGCAGGGACAACACTCTACAGTCAACACCTTGTGCTAACCCCAAGAATATTGTGCTGTGTGAGAAAGCCAGTCTTGAAGGATATACCACACTGTAACAATCAAGGAATGACACAGGGCCCTGGAGAGATGGCTCAGTAGTCAAGAACACTTACTGCTCTTTCAGAGGTCCTGAGTTCTGGTCCCAGTATTCATGGCAGGCGTCTCATAACTGCCTGTACTGCATGTGAAAGACCCCCGGCTGAGATCTTCCTCCGGGAAAGACCCCAAACCCAAGGAACACACCGAAACCACAGATCAGATGCAAAAGCAAGAGGGTTTATTTAGACCAGGTACCTGGGGCGAAGTCTCTTGGAGGACTTGCGCCCTTTCTTAGGGCAAGGGGGACTTTTTATGGGATCCCAGGGGCAGAGGCGCGGTTACAGAAGCGAGAAGCATAGTTACAGGGTCCCTATTGGTTGTTTTAAAGAAGGCCAGGGTGAACTTGGGGTCGTATGTGTGTGGCTGATTTGGCCTTGCCTAGGCCAGCTGCTTATTCCTCAAGGCCAGGGGGCCAGCCATAAAATATCCTGATTCGACTCAACTGTCTTTCTCCCAAGGCCGCCGACCACAGTTATCTCTCTCAAGGCTGAATGGCTGGCCATAGCTATCTCTGTCAAGGCCGGGTGGCTGGCTACGGCTGTGAACTCCTGTTTTTTTGATTCCTTTAGAATGGCGTTTCTTAGGCTAAGTTATAGGGGGGGGGGAGCATTTCATTGGCCCAAAGCCCCATGTCCTCATAATGGAGCGGGGGTCTTTCATTCCCCCATTTTCTTTTGTACCAAATGGAATCTTTCATTTTAGGATGGAGAATAAGGGGTTAGCTCTATCTCTGACTGTCTGAGCCTCTGATATTGCTTGGTTAGGATCAAAGCCTGGGCAACAGAAACCCTATTTTTGATGAATTGTACCAATCTGTTGAGGATGTATGACCCAAACAATAAAATGAGCAGGAGGATGATTAGGGGGCCCATAATGGTGGAGACAAGGGTCGTAAACTATGGTGACCTTTGGAACCATTTTTTTTAAACTATCTCTGTTGAGCATGGCTACTTGGAGCTGTCTGAATTGGCCGGTCTCCATAAGGGCTGCGGTCCTGTATCTACCCCAGCAGCTATTCCGCTCATGGTAATTTTTCCCAGTAACAGGGCCAGCGTCAGGGAAACAGGCTCTCTGGTGATGTCCCTCCTAATGTCAGGAGGACTATTAGGGGGATCAAGGGGACCCCCGGGTGAGTCTTATCTTTAGTGGGTTTGGAGAGCGTTGAACTAGATGTCTCGGTGCCCTCAGCTTCATCGGGTTCCTTGGCAGCCTTTACATGCGACGTGTGGACCCAAGCCGCTGTCCCGTCAACCTCGGCTCTAGGTTCTTGGATTGATGGCGTCGGACCCAGACAGAGTCCCCAATCTTGAATGGGTGAGGCACCACCGGGCGGTTCAGTTGCTCCCGGCAGGCAGGGGTTTCCACACTGTCTTTTGCATCAATTGGAGGGCTTGGAGGTGTGCCTCTAGGGTAGGGCTAGTGGCAAAAGAGGAGATATCAGAGTGAAGGAAATTTACAATTGGTGGGGGAGCCCCATACATGATCTCAAACGGGGTTAGGCCATGAGGCCCAGGAGTATTCCGGGCTCGGTAAAGGGCTAGGGGGAGTAGGAGCACCCAATCTCTAGTGCCAGTTGCAAGCGTTAATTTGGTTAAAGTCTCCTTAATGGTTTTATTTGTACGTTCTACCTGTCCTGAGCTCTGGGGGTGGTATGCACAATGAAGTTTCCAATCGATCCCCAGTAGCCTGGCCACCTTCTGACTTACCTGGGAGACGAAGGCGGGCCCATTGTCTGACCCCAATATCTGGGGTATTTCATACCTGGGAAAGATGTCATCCAGGAGTTTTTTGGTTACCACGTTAGCGGTTTTTTTTTTCTTGGTAGGCAAGGCCTCTGTCCATCTATGATGTAAGCTTGTCGCTCGGGGCTCCATTCCGCCCCCATTTTCTTTGTTAGTTCCTGGTCCTCCGGGCTTCCATCATCCGGAGGGCCTGGATCAGCGCGATCAGCTCTGCCTTTTGGGCCGATGTTCCAGGTGGCAGTGGTGAGGTCCCAACTATCTCCGATTCGGTGGTGACGGCTGCTCCGGCCCTCCGTTCTCCTTCTTGGAGGAAGCTGTTCCCATCCATGAACCAGGCAGCAGGGTTGCGGGGTTGAGGGAGACAACTGGTCTGAACACCACTCGATCTGGGGGCTGCTGGACCAGAGCTTTCATCGTATGGGAGGATAACACAGTTAATGCCTGTCTCAAAGTTAGTTTCCCTGCATCCTTGAGCAAAACAGCAACGGCGGCTACCCCACGCAGACAGGGGGCCATCCTGCAGCTATCGGGCTTCCATGGCCCCAGTCTCTGTACCAACATTTCTTTTGCAAAGCCTGAGTTCTCGTCCACGAACAGTTTAAAGGGCTAGGACTTGTAGGGGGGTCCCTTTGGGTCCTGTCCAGATGCCAGCTGAACCTTTTTTTCGGTGGTCCTTCGATACCTCCTGTTACCTGTGGCCCCCTGGACCAAAGCTGTGCGGTCACTGAGAGAGCCTCCGGTATGGGTCAGGACTGAATGTTGAGCCCCGGTGTCCACTAGGAAGGTCACTGGCTGCCCCCCAATCTTGAGAATTATCCTAGGCTGGGGGGGGGGCTCCTGGCCGTGACCTCCCCAATCCTCCAGATTGAGGACCCTTGGCTTAGGTCTCCGAGACCCTTGAGGCTTTTTTTGATCAGTCACGAGCCCAATGTCCTCTCTGTTTACAGTAAGCACTTTGTCTTTGTCAAGCAGTGTCCTTTTTAAGTCTCCCGTCGTAACTTCCTAACTCCCTCTCTGACCTGTCCCTGAGACATTATAGTGGCCAGGACTTTTTTTTTTTTTTTTTTTTCTCCCTCCGTGTCTTTTTAAGTCTTTTTAAAAACGCGCTGCCGGCGTCTCTTTCTGGTAACCTGAGCCGAATCGGTAGGGGGTCTAGAGCCCCTTGGAGACCCGCTAAGAGCAACTGGCAATAGAGACGTAGGTGTTCCCTACCTTCGCTGGTTTGTCCCGCCTTCCTCGTAGGCGACCGGCAATTGGGGAGGAAGCAGGAACCTCATCCTCCGCTGTTTGGGGGCCGCTGCAGGAGCCGCCGGTCCCTCCGGCGCTGTCGGGGGGGGGGGGGGGGCTGTAACACTCGGGGCGGGGTGACTCGGCGCCCACGGGTGACGCCGCCCCCGAGCCATCTTTTTTATACCGGGCCCTTTCAGCCGTCCCGGGCGCGCTGCGCGCTGTTAAGGTGGAAGTGCGCTCGGTGGCTGTCGCCGGCCGGGGGCAGTCCCCCGCCGACCCCATCCCTGGCCCCACCTGCGCGCCCCCGCCATCAGGGATGCTGAAGGCCGACTGTGCCGCTCGGCCGCCCGCCGCGCTACCCACCGCCCCTCCGAGTGAGCGGCTGCGGGGCGCTGTCGGGACCGAGGCCGCCGCCGCCGCCGGGCACCGGGGCCGCGAACCGGGCCGCCCGAGCGCCGTCCGCCCCGCCGCCGCCGCCGCAGGCTCCCCGCCGCGCGGGTCCCGGCCTGCCGCGCCGGGGGCCGCCGCGCGCCGCCGTAGGGCAGGTCCGAGCCCGAGTAGGCGCGGGTGCGGCCGTTGGCGGCAGGGCCGCTCTGCTTGGCGCCCATGTCCGTGCCGCCCCGGGCCGCGAGCGAGCGAGCAAGCAAGCGAGGCAGGCTGGACGCAGCTCGTGGCTGGCGCTCAGGTGGCCGTGCGGACACGGTCGCTGCCGGGCCGCCGCGACGGGCCGCTACCGTTCGCTGCCGCGCTCCGCGGCCTCCGCACCGCCTCCTCCCGGGCGGCCGCCGCCATCGCCGCCATCCTCCGGCTCCCCGGCGGCTCCTCCAGAGCGGCAGAACTTGGGGAGAGGAAACGACACGCTGGTGGAGGGGTCGGGAGGAACAGGGAGCGGGAGAGATCCGCCGATCCGGCTTCCTATGACTGTTTCTAGGAGGAGAACGGTTAAACAGAAAACAAAAAACGACAGACCAATACAAATAAGACTAACACTCGCTGCGCGGCTTCGGTTCCAAACCGAAAGCAAAACCTCAGAAGAAGACTGCGAGGGTCCAGCCCCCTCTTCTCCAACCAACACAACGTATCCCTCGGATACGTGAGTGGCCCCAAAAAAACCGTGCCCCAGAGGGGACTTCAGACCGTGCCCCAGAGGGCACTACAGACCGTGCCTCAGAGGGCACTACAGACGAACCGTGGAACGTCTTCCAGGTTCCCAGTGGCGAAGTCCGGACCCGTCGGTCCCCCCTTTCAGATCCACTGACACAGACAGATTATCAGACGCAGGCGCGGAGACAAACAAACAACATTTAACATTCAGACAAACAGACAACACTCAGACAGGACAGGGATGACATAAACCAAGGCCGGCCGGCTTACCTCCTGATGGTGGGTCGGTGGTTCCAGGGAGGGGTCTCAATCCCCGTACGGGCCACCAAATGAAAGACCCCCGGCTGAGATCTTCCTCCGGGAGAGACCCCAAACCCAAGGAACACACCGAAACCACAGATCAGATGCAAAAGCAAGAGGGTTTATTTAGACCAGGTACCTGGGGCGAAGTCTCTTGGAGGACTTGCGCCCTTTCTTAGGGCAAGGGGGACTTTTTATGGGATCCCAGGGGCAGAGGCGCGGTTACAGAAGCGAGAAGCATAGTTACAGGGTCCCTATTGGTTGTTTTAAAGAAGGCCAGGGTGAACTTGGGGTCGTATGTGTGTGGCTGATTTGGCCTTGTCCAGGCCAGCTGCTTATTCCTCAAGGCCAGGGGGCCAGCCATAAAATATCCTGATTCGACTCAACTGTCTTTCTCCCAAGGCCGCCGACCACAGTTATCTCTCTCAAGGCTGAATGGCTGGCCATAGCTATCTCTGTCAAGGCCGGGTGGCTGGCTACTGCTGTGAACTCCTGTTTTTTTGATTCCTTTAGAATGGCGTTTCTTAGGCTAAGTTATAGGGGGGGGGGAGCATTTCATTGGCCCAAAGCCCCATGTCCTCATAATGGAGCGGGGGTCTTTCACATGTAATCCCATACGCTGTTTTGTATTCTGTGGGTAGCTGTACACGTGTGTCTTATGTTCACACATACACAAATACACAAGAATAACAGAGGTCTGGAGAGAGAGTGAGAGAGAAAGAGAGAGAGAGAGAGAGAGAGAGAGAGAACTTCATGGATAAGGAGCTAAGATGATAGAAGGGTGTGGTCAGGGGGCAGCAAGAGGGATCTGGGATGATGGTGATGCTGTAGTAGTTTCCATTGAGTAGCGTTGACCAAAATAACCAAAGCTACGCAGAGGAAAGATTTATTTTGCCCGTCATTTCAAAGGGCCCAATTCAAACTTTCTTTGCCCCATGTGCTTGGTCAGAATATCAGTCATGATGGACAGAGCTACAAACAGGAAGCAAAGAGAGGACTGTGGGATATGATATGGCCCTGAGGTCAAGTCCCTAGTGGCTCCTGTCTTTCACTAGGCCTCATCTCCTAAAAACCATCACAAATTGGGGGCTGGAGAGATGGCTCAGCAATTTAGAGTACTTGTTGCTCTTGCAGAAGACCCTAGTTGGGTTTCCAGCACCCATATGATGGCTTACAACCATCTGTAACTTCAGTTCCAAAGGACTGGATATCTCTTCTGACCTCTAGGGACATGAGGCACACATATGATGCATGCACATACATGCAGGCAAAACATTCATACCTAGCCGGGCGGTGGTGGCACACACCTTTAATCTCAGCCCTCGGGAGGCAGAGGCAGGCAGATCTCTATCAGTCTGAGGCCAGCCTGGGCTACAGAGTGAGTTCCAGGAAAGGTGCAAAGCTACACAGTAAAAAAGAAAAACCCTGTCTCAACACGCGCACACACACACATACACACACACAATTCATACCTATAAATAAATCTAAAAAACATTTTTTAAAATCATAAAATAGCAACAGCTGGGGTCTGCACATCCCCCCCCCACAGGCCTGTGGGAAACATCCCCGTACAAACCACAGTAATAGGAGAGTTGGCTTACTTTGGTTATGAGGGTGGCTTCACGAGGCTGCACATGTTGTAGAATTGCATACATACATGCCCCACACGGACACAACTGAGTCTGCACTAGTCAAATGGAGTTCAGTGGTTTGTAACAGTTACTTTTTTGGTTTTGTTATTGTATTATAGTTGTGTAAGATTAATGCTGAGGAAGACTGGTAGGGGAGCCAGTAGCTGGGGATATCCTACATCTAGTGATAAGAAGCCCTAATGTGGCTCTTTTAGCCTAGGGGGGAAAGTTAGATTCTTTAAAAAATAAATAAATAAATAAATAAATAAATAAATAAATAAATAAATAAATAAATAAAAAAAATATGCCTTTAATCCCAGCACTCAGGAGGCAGAGTCTGGCTGATCTCTGTGAGTTTGAGGCCAGCCTGGGCTACAAAGCAGGTTTCAGGACAGCCAGAGCTACACAGAGAAACTCTGTCTCAAAAAACCAAACAAAGATTTACATTTTTGATTTTTTAGATTTATTTTATATGTGTGAATGTTTTGCCTGCATGTATGTATGTGTACCACTTGCATGTTTGGTGTCCTCAGAGGTCAGAAGAGGACATTGGAATGGTTGTGAGCCACCACGAGGATGCTGGGAATTGAACCCAGGTCCTCTAGAAGAGCAACAAGTGCTCTTAACTACTGAGCCATCTCTCCAGTCCCTACATTTATTTATTCATTCATTCATTCATTCATTCATTTTCAGGTAGGTGGGTGTGTGTGTGTGTGTGTGTGTGTGTGTGTGTGTGTGTGTGTGTTTATATGTAGCATGGAACATGTGTTTAGGAGAGACAACAACTGTCAGGAATTGCTTCACTCCTTGCCACCCTATGGATTCCTTCCGGAGATCAAACTCAGGTCATTGAACTTAGCAGCAAACACCTTTACCCACTGAGCCATTGTGCCAACTTAAAGAGAGGTGATTTTGATTTCACTTTCTTCACTGTGTTTGAAACTTTTTCTTTTATCCCTAGAATTACAGCAGTCATCTGAGTGAGAGAGTGGAGACAGGGACAACAGTCTAAGAATGACTGTGGGCAAATGTGCTAAGAGCTGGAATCCTGGCCAACATACTGAGTGCCCAAGCCATGCTCACAACATCACGTCCAGACTTGGGGTGTCTACACGGCTCAAGGCATTGACGCTCAGCCTTGGAGAGCAGGGGACTTGGAATCAGATCTCTCCAGGACGGAGGCAGTTTTCCGGGGATTCCAGCATGCATCTAGCTATGAGAACCACTGACTTAAGCTGATTTTAGTAGCTATCCAGTTTCTAGCATAAAATAATAATAATAATAATAATAATAATAATAATAATAATAATAATAATTACCTGGGATAGCATCTTACTGAAAACACTTATTTTTTTTTTTTTTTGGTTTTTCGAGACAGGGTTTCTCTGCGTAGCTTTGCGCCTTTCCTGGAGCTCACTTGGTAGCCCAGGCTGGCCTCGAACTCACAGAGATCCGCCTGGCTCTGCCTCCCGAGTGCTGGGATTAAAGGCGTGCGCCACCACCGCCCGGCTGAAAACACTTATTTTAAGTGAGAGAGAACACAGGACCCTGGAGTATTGAAAAGATCAGAACCAGTTCATTTCCCCATCAGCTTTGGTTCAGCCATCTGTGAAACTTTCCTAACATTGACATTAATTTCCACAGGTTCTTGGATGACTGACTGGGACCAACGTACAGTGAAGTTGCAACACTAAAAATAGAACCAACCAGAATAACGAAGAAACGTGGTTTGGTCCTCCGCCTTGCTGGAACTTCTCTGTATTGTCACTGGTAGTGTTTCTGGCAGGATGGTGGCCCTCCCTCGGACTCGGAGGCAGCATTGTGTCTGTCCTTTCCAAATGCTAAGCAACCAACCAAAGGACCAAGAGATGCTGGCATGAGGATCCGTTCCATTAGCTTCAGAAACATCTGTCATGGTTTTTCACATCTGCACTTAGAGGATCACTGCAAACAACAAAGAAACAAGCAGACAAAAACCTTTGAATTAGAAGTGGGCAGTGATGGTGCACGCCTTTAATCCCAGCACTTGGTAGGCAGAGGCAGGTGGATCTCTGAGTTTGAGGCCAGCCTGGTCTACAGAGCGAGATCCAGGACAGGCACCAAAACTACACAGAGAAACCCTGTCTCAAAAAGCCAAAACAAACAAAAAACAAAAACAAAAACAAAACCCCCCAAAAAACAACCAAACAACAACAACAAAAAAAAAATCATAAAACTGTTGGTCACTGCAGTGTTTCAGACTTGACTCTGAAAACAAGCACGTCACTTGCTGAGTTGCTGAGTTACTTGTCCTTCGGCCACTGTAGAGACCCTATAGTGACAGGAAACAAACACAAATTTAAAAGTAAACCCACAGGATTAATGAAATGTAAAAGTGGCGAGGAGTGGGAAAATATCCATGTCTAGAATTCAATAAACTTAGGGAGACAAAAGAAACAAACAGCCGGGCGGTGGCGGCGCACGCCTTTAATCCCAGCACTCGGGAGGCAGAGGCAGGCGGATCTTTGTGAGTTTGAGGCCAGTCTGGGCTACCAAGTGAGTTCCAGGAAAGGCACAAAGCTACACCGAGAAACCCTGTCTCCAAAAACCAAAAAAAAAAAAAAAAAAAAAAAAAAAAGAAAGAAAAAAAAAAAAAGAAACAAACAAACATAAAAGAGGCCAGTGAGCCAGGCCTGGAGGCTAACAGCCTGGAGGCTTGTCCTGCCCCTGTCCCTAATGTTGGTGCAAAAATGCGGATTCTGATGGCCCGGTCTAGGCGGGGCATGAGGGCCTGCATTGCTAACTCCTTGCTGGTGATGCCACCAAAACTGTCCTGGTCAGCAGGTCACAAGCCAGGTCTGCTTGTGGAACCTGAGAGGGACTTAAGGCTGAGAGGAGTGGGGGTGGGGGAGTGGGGGCTGGAACCGGGGACATTCATTACAGCTCTAATGTGGGGTCTGAACACCCATTCTCCATCCACACAGGACACGGAAGAGACAGAGTTGTAGCCAGTCTGCCCTGTAGAAACCAGGTTCAGCGTTGCCCACTCTTAGTTTAAAAAAAAAATCTAGAATTTCTGTGAAGCATCCTGACTTTGTCTTATTTTGGGCAACAGACGGAAGGCTTCTGTGTTAAAGACAAGCAGATTTTTCTAGGGAGAACCAGAGTTGCTTGTTCTGACACTCCCGGGTTCTTGTCTGCTCACAGCGTTGAGGAGGAGGGAGCAAGCTGAAGCAGCCTGCAGATGCCAGTGTGTATCGAGGATTCGAAACCACGAGGATCTTGAAAACCAAAGGGTCTTAGACTGGATAGTTTTATGTCATTTTGACACAAGCTGGAGTCATCTGAGAGGAGGAGCCTTAATTAAGAAAATGCCCACAGAAGATGGGGCTGTAAGTCTGTAGAACATTTTCTTAATTAGTGATTGATGGGGGAGGGCCCAGCCCATTGCGGTGGGGTCATCCCTAGGCTGGTGGCCCTGGGTTCTATAAGAAAGCAGACTGAACTGGGTGGGCAGTGGTGGCACACACCTTTAATCCCAACACTCGGGAGGCAGAGGCAGGAGGATCTCTGTGAGTTTGAGGCCAGCCTGGTCTACAGAAAGAGTTCCAGGACAGCCAGGACTACACAGAGAAACCTTGTCTGGGGTGAGGGGAAGCAAGCAAGCAAGCAAGTGAGCGAGTTGAGCAAGTCATGACAGCAAGCTGGTAAGCAGCTCCCCTCCATGACCTCTGCACCAGCTCCTGCCTCCAGGTTCCTGCCCTGCTTGAGTTCCTGTCCTGACTTCCTTTGATGATGAACAGTTCATCAGGTGTGGTGGTTTGATGACAATGGCCCCCATAGGCTCATGTTTGAAGACCAGGTCCCCAGTCAATGGGACAGTTTGGGAAGGATTAGGAGGAGTGGCCTTCTTGGAGTTTGTGTGTCACTGGGAAGCAGGCTTTGAGGAAGCAGGTTTTGAGCTCTCTCTCTCTCTCTCTCTCTCTCTCTCTCTCTCTCTCTCTCTCTCTCTCTCTCTCTCTCTGTCTTTCTGTCTCTGTCTCTCAGCTACTGCTCCAACACTATGGCTGTCTGCTTCCAACCTTCTGAAAATGTAAGCAAGCCCCCAAATAAATGCTTCCTTTGTAAGAGTTGCCTTGGTCTTGGAGTCACTTCACAGCCATAGAGCAGTGACTAGGACACCTAGGAAACACTCTCCCAGAACAATCCATGATCCCAGTACTGGCCCTGTGGAGAATGGATTCTCGCAGGCTGCTTGCTCTGCAGTGGGCCATGGCTCCGGCCACAAAAATGTTAACACTTTTCCTTTTCCTTTCTTCTTTTTTTTAAAGATTTATTTTGTTTTTTTGCCATCCATATCTCCAGTTCCAGGGGACTTCTATGTGGTGCACATAATACTCCTCTCTCTCTCTCTCTCTCTCTCTCTCTCTCTCTCTCTCTCTCTCTCTCTCTCATACACACACACACACACACACACACACACACACACACACACACACGAAATAAATGAATCCTTAAAAAAGATTAAGCCAGGTGGTGGTGGCACACACCTTCAATTCCAGCACTAGGCAGGGAAAGATAGGCAGATGTCTGAATTCAAAGCCAACCTGGTTTACGGCAAGAGTTCCAGGACAGCCAGGGCTGCAAAGAAAGACCCTGTTTCAAGAAGGAAGGGAAAAAAAGATTTCTTTCACTTTTTAAATAAAACATGCACATGCAGAGGCCAGAGGCTTTGCACTGGATGCCCTGGAACTGGAGTTACAGACACTTGTGAGTCACCCAGTGTGGATGCTGGGTATTGAACTTGGGTCCTCTGAAAGAGTAGCAGTGTATGCTCCTAACCACTGAGCCATCTCTCCAGCCCTGAGGTAAAGAAACTATGGGTATTCCAATAGTGGCATCGACAATTAACATAAAATAACTGGTTTTGTTTTTGTAGGGAGGGCAGACTCAGTGGCACATACCCTTGATCACAGCTCTCAGGAGGCAGAGGCAGGTGGGTTTCTGAGTTTGAGGCTAGCTTGGTTACTTAGTGAGATCCAGACCAGCCAGAACTACCCAGTGACACCCTGTCTCAAAAACTAAATAAAAATCAATCAATTAATTAACGGTTTGTTATTGAACTAAATGGGAGTGACAGTGGTGGAGGGAGAAGGATTGGGTTTTGCCCTGAATGACACGCCTCTCCTGAAAGCAAGCCACGAATCAACAGGCAAGCACAGTTCAGCAAGGTAGAAAAATCTACAGGTGTAAGATAGTGTTATATTTATAGCTTTAGTTTGTGGAGCCTAGAGGTCTCTGAAAATTAGTGATACATTTCAAGAAGCTGATCTATTGGTTATGAGACTTAGATCAGATGCAAAAATAAAAACAAATGGCTGTTAAGGGCCCTAAAATTGCCTGGGCTAATTTAGGCTTCTGACCTATAACATTCCATCTCTTTCCAGTCTCGATGCTCTAGTCAAAGTCAAGGCCCCTGTGAGATCTTTTGCATAGACACACCTTCTGTAGAGAATTTCAGGTCACAGCTCCTACCTCTGGCCATGCGCCACAGTGCATACGTTTGGAGGCCAAGTGTTTTCTGCCCCAGGAAGCTTCGAAGGATGTGATACAGATGACGCTAAGTGGGCGGGAGAGTCGTCTTTAGGGGAGAGAAATAGCTGTTGAAGTCATCCGTGGAGGCGTCCTGCATCACGGTACTGTTATTAGCCATCTGCTCCTGTTAATTTTTGCCTGCCCTTGGCATCTGATATAACATGTACACATCACATAACAAGAGTTCGTGGCTGATAGAGAACAGAGCTTAAAACAGGTAGTGAGCTGGGCAGTGGTGGCACACGCCTTTAATCCCAGCACTCTGGGAGGCAGAGCCAGGCAGATCTCTGTGAGTTCGAGGCCAGCCTGGTCTACAGAGCTAGATCCAGGAAAGGAGGAAAGGCACAAAGCTCTACACAGAAAAACCCTGTCTTGGGCTGGAGAGATGGCTCACAGATTAAGAGCACTGACTGTTCTTCCAGAGGTTCCGAGTCCAATTACCAGCAACCACATGGTGGCTCACAACCATCTGTAATGAGATCTGGTGCCCTCTTCTGGCCTGCAGTCATACATGCTGTATACATAATAAATAAATAAATCTTTAAAAAAAGAAAAAAAAGAAAAATCCTGTCTTGAAAAACCAAAAGAAAAGAAAAAATCAAAAACAAAAACAGGCAGTGTGGTGCGTATTGGTAATTCCAGTGCTTAGAACAAGGGAAGTCAGAGGATTGGCAGCTTGCTGACACAGCAAGAATGATTTTCTAAAAAACCCCACCCAAATCAACAACAATAAAGAAACAGAGCCAGTGAGATGGCTCCGTGGGTAAACATGCTTAGAACGCAAGCCTGACCACCTGAGTTTGAGCTCCCCACCTCCACAGTGGAAAGAGAACTGACTCTCTCAAGTTGTTCTCCGATTTCCATGAGCTCTTTGACCTGTACCTTGTGGACCCACTCATGTACACACACACATCATGCACACACACATGCACACTCATACACACATCATAAACACACACAGCATACACAGAGTTGCAGAATATGTGTTTATTTACGCAAAAATGTGTTGCATTTGTTTAACTATGTAAAGATGTATTGCATTTGTTTAATTATATGAGATGTAGCTGGGTGGTGGTGGTGCTGTCCTTTAATCCCCAGGACTTGGGAGGCAGAGGCAGAGATGAATCTTTGTGAGTTCGAGGCCAACCTCGTATACAGAGCAAGTTCCTGGACAGCTAGGATTGTTAAACAAAGAAACTCTGTCTTGAAAAACCAAACTAACTAACTAACTAAAATAAATAAATAAATAATAAAAAATTTAAAAAATTGTGAAGATATGTTGCTGTTTTAACTTGCCTACCTAAGGCACCTGATTGGTCAAATAAAAAGCTGAATGGCCAATAGCAAGGGAGGAGGTATAGGTGGGACTTCCAGGCAGGGAGAATAAGTAGGAGGAGGAATTTAGGCTGGGGGGTGGAGAAGAAGAAGAGATGCCAGGGGCCAGCCAGCCAGACACGAAGGAAGCAGGAAAGTAGGACATACAGAATGAAGGGTAAGCAGGTTAAATTAAGTTATAAGAGCTAGTGGGACAAGCCTAAGCCAAGGCTGAGCATTCATAATTGATAAGAAGTCTCCATGTCTTTATTTGGGAGCTGGTTGGTGACCCAAAGAAAATTCCAACTACAACATACCATACACACATACACACAAACACACACACATACACAAAGCATAGCGTAGCTGAAAGGGGAAAAAGGTAGCAGATGAGGGAAATTGGCAGCCAAGCCAACTGAGAATCCCTTGAACATCACCATACTCTGTAATTTACCTGACGCCATTCCTCCCCGTGTCTATAGTCATCTGACGGTTGTTGGCTTGATTCTTGTTTTTTAGAGACATGGTCTCTTGTCCCCTAGGCTGGCCTCTAGCTCACCATGAAGCTGACCCTTCTGCCTCTACCTCCCACTAAAACTTACTACACCATGAGTACTCTGGTTCTTAAAATACTCAGAATAATCCACTTTCTTCCAATTCAAAGCTATAGCCTCATACCCAGTGGCTAGTTCTGAGAAACACTGATCTTGAGCGTCTAAATTATTGTAACTCACATTTTACTAATAATTTCACTTGTCACATTGTTTTGCTCATACATGAGTTCCTGATTTACATCAATGTCAGGACTTTTGCACAAGCTTAGTATCTTACCTCTGTGAAAACAAATGCAGTCCAGTTAGGTAAAAAGCAGCTGGACTTTAAAGGACACACCCTAAGGACAAGACTCCCCACCACTTTTGAATGGAAAACATTAAAAAATGTTAGCATTGTTTAGTGTGTTGGCCTATGTCTTTACTTCCAGCACTGAGGAGGCAGAGGCAGGCCAATCTCTGTGAGTCTGAGACCAGTCTGGTCTACATAGTGAGTTCCAGAACAGCCAGGGCTATAAAGGAAGATCCTGTCTCAAAACAAAACAAAAAAAGATTTTAAAATGTCGACACTACAATTTATAAAATAGCTATTATAAATGCGTATGTATCATGTCCCTCCCTCCCTTCCTCCTTCCCTCCCTCCCTCCCCTCCTCCCTCCCTCCCTCCCTCCTCCCTCCCTCCCTCCCTTCCTCTCTCTCTCCCTTTAGGAAATTGTAGAGTATATTATAGTTGTATCTTTACAAAAATTTGTATCTTTAAAGAAGTTTAACCTTTATTTTTATTCTATATGCATGGGTATTTTGCTTGTTATGTGTGTCAATACAACACATGCATGCAGTTCCCGCAGAGGCCAGAAGGAGGAATTGGATCCCCTGGGACTGGATCATCTACTGGGTCATCTACTACCTGGTGGGTGCTGGGAATTGAACCAGGGTCCTCTGGAAGAGCAGCTAGTACTTTTAACAGCTGAGTCATCTCTACACATACACACACATTTTAGACATGAAGCAAGAGAAAGACGGGCTCTTTGTTTTTCAGACAAACAGACGAGAAAGGGAAGGAAACTCACAAGTTCCTACTGAGAGCAGATCAGTGCTCCGTGAACACTGCCATTTACGCACAGGGATCAAACTCCAGTTTTGCTCAGTGTATCAGAAAATCTGGAAATAATTTCATCAACTTGATCGCACTTAAAATCTTTCACAAATTCTGTCCCATTTAAAAATCATTTCACAGCTTTCCGAAAACGTTCCCAGGCTATGTCAGTCCCTGGCTCCGTTGCCTGTTTGAGAAACACTGTCATCTCCAGTACAAAACTGGGCTTTTCCCCCTCGACATGTTTTCACGTTCTCAGAGAGCAGCCTTCATTTTTCTCACAGAGCTACCTCTCTTCTTCCTGTTTGGTTGGGTTATCAGTTCGAGGCCAGCCTGGTCTACAGAGAGAGATCCAGGACAGGCACCAAAACTACACAGAGAAACCCTGTCTCGAAAAACCATTAAAAAAAAAAAAAAAGCAAAAAGACTCATAAAAAAAAAAAAACAAAAACAAAAACAAGAGCTCCATAAAGTTACACATGGCTGTTCTGTTAGCCAGATGACACAGTTGCTTTTTATCACAACACATACACACACACACACACACACACACACACACACACACACACACACACACACACTTCCAAGTAGCTTAGCTGTACATACACACAGTTTTGAAAACTTTTATTAGAATATATTAAATGTAAATAATAATTTTTTCCAAAAATATTTAACTTACGGTTGTGTTTATGCATACCTATATATGCAGGTACCCACAGAGGCCACAGGAGCCATCGGATCTCTTAGAACTGGAATCACAGACATTTGTGAGCCTCACATGGGTGCTGGGATCTGAACTCTGGTCCTCTAGTAGAGCAATGAGTGCTCTTCACTGCTGAGGCTGATCCCACTGGTTTCAGTATCATATTTTCATACATACACACTTCATGTGTTGTGACTATATTTACATATATCCTCTTGGGTGCCCCCTGTCCCCGCCCCCCTCCTGACACTTCCTCTTTCGAACTATCCCCTTTCTATTTTTTTTTAACTTTCTTTTTTTTAAGTGTCTTAATTTATTTATTGAACAAATACAAGTGCCAATCTACTTTTTTTTTTCTTCTGGAGATTCTTGCAGCCTGACTGACTAGTAGCCAGAGTACTTCTTTATTTATACAACATTTAGTAAGCAGGGATACATTCATGATGTTCCAAAACATAGATCACATCAGTTTTGGTTTCCGACATGTATGTCTCTTCCTTTTGCTCATATTTTAGTCATCATTAATAAACTATGACAGAACAGATGTTGGGGTGAGGGAATTTCCAGGGTCCAGGACCCTGAATGTCTGACAATTGTCTAGGGGTATCTGTAAAACAAAAAATAGGTGTGTGCTAGACTCAAGGACATCTGGCCACCTTATCTAATGGTTGGAATGTTTGGGATGTCAGGTACTTCCTCGCCCCTGGGTGGATCCCTGGGTGGTATCAGCTAAAGGCTTTTCCTGGATCTGGGTGTTGCCTGCCAGTAAGCCTGTCACAGAAACTGTATCTAGGCCCCTAAGCCTGTCATGGCTGCTGTGTGGTCAAGCTATTTTGGGGCCCCTTCACAATGGAATGCGGGTGGGCCGGATCTTGTTACAGGTCTTTTGCAGGTAAACACAGCGGCTGTGGGTTCAAGAGTTCAACAGCCCTGCCATGCCCAGAAGACAGTTCCACACCACCCACCCTTTCATTCTCTCTGCTCCCACTTCTGCCCTGTTTGGAGGCTCTGAGGGGGCTTGATGTCCGCTTATGGTTAAGCATCCAGTACTCACTTATTCTCAACACTTTGAGGGGTCACATAATTGTTTAGAGACAGAGTCTCTATATAGCTCAGGCCGACTTTCAAACTCATGATCCTTCTGCCTCAGCCATTCCAGATGTTGAGGTTACAGGCATGCACCCACACATTCAGTGAAACCAAAAATGTTAAACAAGCCGGGCGGTGGTGGCGCACGCCTTTAATCCCAGCACTCGGGAGGCAGAGGCAGGCGGATCTCTGTGAGTTCGAGGCCAGCCTGGGCTACCAAGTGAGTCCCAGGAAAGGCGCAAAGCTACACAGAGAAACCCTGTCTCGAAAAACCAAAAAAAAAAAAAAAAAAAAATGTTAAACAAGTCCTTTTGAAATTATTATTTTTTAAAGTATGTGCATGCATGTATCTCTGTGTAGGGGTATATGTACATGAGTATAGGTACCTGTGGAGGTCAGAGGCATCAGATCCCTTCGGGGCTGGAATTATAGGTGACTGTGAACCACTAAGAGTAAGTACTGGGAACTAAACTCAAGTATTTTGCAAGAACAGCAAGTGCTCTTAATCACTGAGCCATCTTTCCAGCTCCATTAAGTGAATTGTATCTACTTAAGATTTCACCCAAGTTGTCAGGTTTGATGGTATGTGCCTGTAATCCTAGGCCTAAGGCAAAGGGTTGAGTTAAAATCATCCTGTGTTACAAAATAATGAGTTCAAGGCCAGCCTGGGCTACATAGCAGAAGGGAAAAAAAAAGCTACAACAACAAAATATTGTAAGGTAGGCAATCCTGGGCTGGAACTTTCTATGTATCTGAGGATGAGCTTGAACTCCTGACCCTCCTGCCTCCACCCTCTCAAGTGCTGGAATAACCAACAGGCTGCCATGTCCTGCTCCAGTGCCTGTTTCTGAGTTATGAGTGCCTGTGTGTTTCTGAGTCAGTTTTGTTCCATGTAAACAATGTACCAACACAAGTGCTCAGTACACACACACATACAAAAATAGAAACATGTAAACAATGTACCAACACAAGTGCTCAATATACACACACATACAAAAATAGAAATATGTAAACGATGTACCAACACAAGTGCCCAACGCACACACACATGCAAAAACAGAAAACAAATATTCTCCAGCTTTCATTCCAATTCACTTGTCAGTTTTCAAGTGGTGTGATTGGCAGCCTGAGGCAGTTTAGAAGTGAAGTTTAAAAATGTAAGTGATAAAAAAAAAAAAAATGAGCCGGTTTGCTTATTTCTCTTAAGTTTTTTTTTTTTTCCGTTTAAGGTGAGTATGGTAGAACACCCGTCAGCCATCAGCACTTCGTGAGCTGAGAGGACGGTAGCCTGGGCTACATCATGAAGTTCCAGGCCAGCCAGGGCTACCAAAACAAACAAACAAACAAAAAAACCCAAGCTCTGTTTTCTTTATAAATGAAATTGTAAGGACTTCTGGAGATTGTCATTCAGATTTACAGATGGAACAAGACTGTTGATAAAGTTAAACTCAAATGCCACATACAGCCAAGCATGATGGCGCACATAGTGAATTCCAGGACAGCCAAGGCTGCATAGGTAGAACTTGTTTAAATAAATAAATAAATAAATAAATAAATAAATAAATAAATAAATAAATAAATAAATAAATAAATAAATGCCAAAGCCACATTCAGTTTGGTCTTGAGTGTGACCATTAGCTACTTTTGTTTGTGATAACTCTCAGAAAGGGATTGTAGGCAGTCTCCACAGCTGTTGAAGTTCTGTCAGTTGTTGAAATTCTCATTGGAAAATTGATTCCTTATTTATTTACTTTATGTGTATGGGTGTCTTGCCTGCATGTATATCTGTATACTACATGTGTGCCTAGTGCTTGAGGAGGCCAGAAGAGGGTGTCGGATACCCTGGGACTGTGGTTGCAGACGTTTGTGAGCCATTTGTTAGGTGTACTGATCTCTCATTTTCCTCCTTCTCTCACTGAACCTGGAGAGAGGCTGACGGTCAGCAACTGACATCCATCCTCCCCCATCACACATTCCCTGGGTCACAGATGTGCCTGACCACACCTGGCTTCTATGTGTGTTCTGGAGATAGGGATTCTGATCCTCAAATTTGTGCACCCAGCACTCTGGCCTGCTGAGCCATCTCCCCAGCCCCTGCTAAGAGGTTATTGAATGATGAGCTAGAATGTATATACCAAGACCTGACTAACTGGTTAAGTCCTTTTAACCTAACTTGTTTTGTAATCAGAGGTAGCCCTTTAGTGAGCAGAGCAGAGAAGTCTATGTCCACCAATGTGAAAAAGCCTCCCTTGAGTTTTCTAAGATCTTCTTCTTCTTCTTCTTCTTCTTCTTCTTCTTCTTCTTCTTCTTCTTCTTCTTCTTCTTCTTCTTCTTCTTCTTCTTCTTCTCCTCCTTCTCCTTCTCCTTCTCCTTCTCCTTCTCCTTCTCCTTCTCCTTCTCCTTCTCCTTCTCCTTCTCCTTCTCCTTCTCCTTCTCCTTCTCCTTCTCCTTCTCCTTCTCCTTCTCCTTCTCCTTCTCCTTCTCCTTCTCCTTTTCTCCTTCTCCTTCTCCTTCTCCTTCTCCTTCTCCTTCTCCTTCTCCTTCTCCTTCTCCTTCTCCTTCTCCTTCTCCTTCTCCTTCTCCTTCTCCTTCTCCTTCTCCTTCTCCTTCTCCTCCTCCTCCTCCTCCTCCTCCTCCTCCTCCTCCTCCTCCTCCTTCTTCTCCTTCTTTTTCTGTCTCTCTGTCTCTCTCATTGTTTGAGACAAGGCCACTATGTAACCTTGGTTGACCCACAACTCACCATTTGACCAGGCTGACTTCAAACCCATAGGACTCTGCCTGCCAAATTCTGGGATTAAAGGCTGCACCACCATGTCCAACTTGCCTTCCTGTCTTATTATTGCAGGGTTTAGTCATTTTAGCAATTTACTCTGGGTTTTAAAACACTTTCTATTGCATCAAAATTTAGACATAGCCATCCATAAGTTTACACACACACACACACACACACACACACACACACACACACACAAACATACCTTTTGTTTCATTGTCCAAAGCATCTATTTTACTGGATAAAAATTTTAGAAACGTCAAATGTTCCCCATATAAACTATAAAGCCAAGTTATCATCAGTTAAATTACCTAATTTTCTAAGTATTTGGAAGTTGATGCACCATAATTATCAAATATGAATCCAGCGGGAGCATCAAATGATTTTTCCCAAATACTTCCTTCTTCTTGAATCGCTGTTTCTCACATTCTCAGGGCTTCCATGTCTTCTATGCTAACTGATGGGGTGCCTTCTGGATTGATTTAGGCAGGAGTTTTGAAGGTAGCTTCCTGAGTTTTATCCCAAGGCTGGATCTCCTGCTTGTCAGGTCTGTCCTGCATATTTACTTCATGAACCTAGTCTGGTATGCTTCAGTCACTTCTGGTCACCCCTTACATATGTCTCACCAGAGGGGCCAATAAAGTTGCTTCCGATCCAAGAATTCGGTCTGTTATTTCAGGACTTTCCCATGAGGCCAATGTCTACCCTGGGGAGGCCCCCTGGTCCCCCCAATCTGTTGGGTTGGGGGGAATGAGTGCCTTTTCAGGGTTTTTATGATCTGGTGCTCATGGACCATCAATGCAAAGAGGGTGAGGGTGCAATGATAGGAGAAAAGGCCTGTGGTGGTACCTGAACCAGTGGGGAAGGTGCAATGAATGGTCGTCTCTGGGTACCATGTTGGGTGCCCAAACTGACAATGGACAGTAATGGCTCCGCTTTAAAGAAGACACTTTATGCTGAGTCACACAAGGGGGACTGTGGCCCAGAAATCAGAATTGTTGTCAATTTGTCCCGAATGGCATGTTCCATCCAGAGAGATGACGTATATGTTTCTTGTCACAGAACAAAAGGAAGTCCTAATTCAGTACATTCACCAACCATCGCAGTGGTCTACGAGAACACCAGTGGGAGGGCGGGGTCGAGGGTTGTAGCAAAGCAGGAAAGGCCCGTGTGCGGATCCAGAGATGCGTGCTCAGCGTTAGGCTTGGCAGAGGCTGGACGTCTATCAAAGTTAACGACACATTCCAGGAAACTGTTCTCTTGGTTCTGCAGCTGTTAGGTCAAGTGCAAAGTTAAAGGGCCTAAGATAATCAGCCAGTGTAATCTTGGCTCTCAACCTGTCATGTCCCATCTCTCCACAGTGGCCGTGTTCTAATAAGCCGAGGTCAAGTTTTCTGCAGCATCTTGAGTGTAGCTGTAGGTTCTTTCATTTAAAACAATTTAAAAACCTATATCCGTTTATTTTGTGTGGGGGAGGCGCATGCATGCCACAGTGTGAATGCAGAGGTCGGAGGATAACTTGTGGGAGTCGGTTTTCTCCTTTTCCTATGTGGGTCTCAGGAATCAGACTCCGGTCATCAGGCTAAGCAAGCATGGTTACCTTTAGAGCCAGCTTGCCTGTCCTTTACATTTTCAATGGGCCGTTACTGTGGGTTTGGGTGTGTGTGGGCATGCCTGCGACGCTGCCCATGTGGAGGCCAGAGGACACCTTTGTGGAGTGGATGATCTCCTTCCACTTTCATGTGTGTTCTCCGACGTTGAACTCAGATCAGCCCGGCTTGTGCAGCAAGTGCTTTTATCCACTCAGGCACCTCTTTTGTTTTTTTTTTTTTTGTTTGTTTGTTTTGTTTGTTTTTTTTGAGACAGGGTTTCTCTGCGTAGCTTTGCACCTTTCCTGGAGCTCACTTGGTAGCCCAGGCTGGCCTCGAACTCACAGAGATCCACCTGCCTCTGCCTCCCGAGTGCTGGGATTAAAGGCGTGCGCCACCACCGCCCGGCTTCCACTCAGGCATCTCACTGGAGCCAGGGACAGCTTCCTCAGGGAGCTCCAGTCTCCTGTGATGATGGGTCAGAGTGAAGTCGGTCTAAATTGACTATGTCAAAGTCATAGTGGCAGCTTCTGGAAAGGGGAAGGGGAAGGAGCTAGAATACTAACATCCTTTGCTTAGAAAGTAGGAGGTCAGTTGGCTCTCTGTAGTGACTAGAACAAATGGTAAGACTTCATCTGTTGATTGAAGATATTTGCCCTGAGAAGAATTAAGAAAAGTGCTATCAGTCTAGAGAATGAGGGCTGAGTAAGAGGGTTAATTCCCGTCTTTAGTAGTAGTAGGTTAAGTCTATGTCCTAAATTAATTAGGAAGAAGCAGCAGTAAGGACGTCTGGTCAACACTGAAAGCTCAAACAAGAAGGACGAGTTCAAAGCTGGTGCCTTATGGGGCCGGAATGATGGTTCAACACTGGCTGCTCCTGCAGAGGCCCTGGGTTCCGTTCTCAACCCTGATGTGGTGGCCATCCACTTGGAACTCAGGTATCAGGAGATCTAACACCCTCTTCCGGTCTCCAAGGACACTCAAACACACATGAATACACACACAAGAAGACACACAGACACATAAATATATTTAAAAAACAAACAAGAGTTGGTGCTTTAGAAGAGCAGAGTCAGGAATGGAACTGTGGCTTTCCGTTACAAGCTAGCTCATTGTTCACATTGATGCTTAGCCCTATGTGTGCAATATGAGTAATAGTGAACACGCCTATACCAAGGTACGTGAGTCTGTATTCTAACTATCCACGAGTACATATTTAAAAGTCTGTCAGAGGTGTAGTTCGAGAAAACTGGCAGATCAGAGAGTGTCTCAGTTCACGTGAGAAGAAAACACACTGAGGGCTGGTGAGTCGGCTCAGTAGGTACAAACTTTGCTTTCCATGCAAGCCTGGAGACCTGAGTTTGACCCTGGGGCCGATATAAAGGTGGAAGGAGGGAACCTGTTCTACAAAATTCTCCACATATGCATCATAGCTGCATACTTACATACATCCACACCACCCCCACCTCCCACATATACACATATACACCTACATATGCACATACCTATACCCCCACACACCCCTACACACAGACATTCACACATACACATACACACATACACACACATACAAATATACACCTACAGACACATATGCACACACCTACACAGCCACATACCTACACACACCCCTACACAGACATTCACACATACACACACACATACCTACACACACACACATATACACATATACACCTACATACACATATTCGCACACAATCTACACACATACCCCACACTCACCTACACACAGACACATACCTACACACAATACACACATGCCTTAACAATCATCCACACCTACACACAAACACACACAACAGCCCCCACACCTACACACACATACATATTTACACACCTGTACACACAAAACAATGAATAAAAGTCAATAGTAAAAGAAAACACATTGAGTTCATGCACAGCACCAATTGACTTAAGAGAGAGAAACAGATGAAGCAAGCATTAATGTTTACGGGATCCGCATGCCATTACCAGGGTGTGGAAATCTTTTTTTTTCAAGTTTTTTTTCAATCTGAAGATACAAATTTAAATGTTAGTTCTTCTTCCCTTTCTGCATTGAGCATTTTACCATCTTTGAAAAACAGAAAAATCTGATGATGCAAAGGAAGACTCAGAGGGAAGAATGGACTGCCCATAGCAGAGGACCAGGCAATGGCTGATCAAGTCCAGGAGAGTGAGGGCCAACAATCAGGCAGTTAGTGTTAGCCCCGGCTTTGGTGAGAGATGCTTCTCTTTGCAGAGGGCAACAGTTAATCCAGAGTGTGGGAGTCCGTGGGAGTCCAGCTCCGATCTGCTCCCACCTATCGAAGGGTTCTTGGGTGGAGGAGAGAGGAATGAGAAAATATTAGAAAGATAGAAGGAGACAATAGGAAAGACAGATGCAGGATAGCTTCAGGAGGGCCCTGGGTCAACACCCAGCTGCCCAAAGCTTTATTCAAAAGGGCTTTTTATAATATGCCAAGGGGAGAGGCAAAAGACCTCCCCCTGCTAGATGAAAGCACACTGTAGAGCCAAGTGTAGACCCTTCCAAACACTTTGTAACCACGCCCCTGGCAAAACCATCCCATTATGCAGCCCTGCTGGGTAAAGCAAGCTCAGATTCTCTGACCCTGAGTCAGGTCTCACTGGGAAGTCTCTGTGGGCCACCACTAACTGGTCGAAATGCTGGAAGAAGTGACTGTCGAGTGCTCAGCCTTGAAGAAGACATTCAGTTCATCCCCTCCAAGACTCAGAGAACATTACGGAGAAGGGGGCAGAAAGAATGCAAGAGCTGAAGGATGGGGAGGAGTGCTGTGAGATGCTGTCTGTTGGACATGAACTAACAGCAGCTGTGGTTGCCTGCCAAAGAGGGGTCTCATCAAGGGTAGAGAAAGTGTCTTAGTCAGGGTTGCTATTGCTGTGAAGAGACGCCATGACCACGGCAACTCTTATAAAGGAAAACATTCAACTGGGAATGGCTTACAGTTTCAGAGGGTTAGTCCATTATCATGGCAGCTTGCAGGCAGACATGGTGCTGGAGAAGGAGCTGAGAGTTCTACATCTTGATGTGAAGGCAGCAGGAGACTGAGAGCCACTAGGTAGGGTTGAGCTTCTGAGACCTCAAAGCCTGCCCCCAGGGACCCACTTCTTGCAACAAGGCCACACCTACTCCAACAAGACCACACCTCCTAATAGTGCCACTGCCTATGGGCCAAGCATTCAAACACATGAGTCTATGGGAGCTGTTCCTATTCAAACCACCATATAAAGGGTTCACGAGCCTCACCCTTCCTGGTGGAGCCTTTTGGTGGTGAATAGCTGTGGGGGAGAGGGAGTCATTTTCTTCAGTGGACTAGCCTAAGTTCCCATGTTCCAGCAAATAACCTTCCCCACCCAAGTTAAACAGCAGGACAGAGCTGAAGAGATGACTCAGCAGTTAAGAGCACCAGCTGCTCTTACAGAGGACCCTGGTTCAGCTCCCACACCCACGTGGTGGCTCATAATCATTTGTAACTCCAGCTGCAGGGGACCTGACACCCCTTTCTGGCTTCCTCAGTCCCCCGATTACATGTAAGCAAAACCACTCATACACATAAAGTGAATCTTAAGACACACACACACACACACACACACACACACACACACACACACACACGTACAAAACCCAACCAACCAACTCTGCAGGCCAGAAGAAAAGAAACGGACATGAGAAGAGAGAGGAGGCCTTGCTGGGAAAGGGAAGGGGTTTCACAGGAATGGGAGAGAGCTGAGGAAGGAGGATGAGGGTAAAAATGTATCATATATATGGATGAAATCATCTAAGACGGGTAAATAAAAGAAATCTTAAAACTTGCTTCTCTGCCTTTTGTCTAAAATCAAGTGAAAAATCAATTTACAGCCACTTTTAAATGTAGAGTTACTACAAAATCATGTTCGAAATAGTATTTAGACATGTAAGGACTAGAGTAACAGATGTCCTGCTCTTTGAGTGACCTGTCTGTGTCTTGTCTGACAGAGCTTGTGACTGGTCTGGTGGCTGAGAAGTTCAGGCCTTGCCCAGAGGCACTGAGTGAGTGGGCAGGCAGAGGCGACTTGTCGCCCGTCTGGAGCTCTTCCGAAGAGAAGACGCTGGCGGTTCCTGACAAAAGGCGAGGTTGGCACTTCTGGGTCAGCCGATAATGTTTTTTATTGATCGTGTTCAGTGTGTTGCTTCAGGCTGCCCCTTCACGTTGGCTAATAATATAAGATAATCTGATAGCTGTTAGTGTAAGTCCAATACTTTCTTTTTCACTTGTTTTGACTAGTAATTAATCTTGTTGAAAACGAGCATGACAGGGCTGAGGATGTAGTTTGGTGACAGAATGCATTCCCAGCAATGGGTCTGTAACACCACAAAACCAAATACGTTCCTTATTTATTAGTAGTATTTGCTGACTGCTTAGCAAGTGAGAGGCACTGGGGCCATTAATGTGTGTGTGTGTGTGTGTGTGTGTGTGTGTGTGTGTGTGTGTGTGTATACATATATATTAGACAGAGTCTCATGTAGCCCAGGCTATCTTCAAAATCACTATGTAATATCACAGATGATCTTGAAAGTCTGACCCTCCTGTCTCTACCAACGGAATGTTGGGATTACAGGTGTGTGTCACCACATCTGGTTTATACAGGGCTGGGGGTCAAATTCAGGGCTCTATGCATGCGAGGCAAGCATTCTAGCAACTGAGCTACTTCCTCAATCCAAGCAGCCATTAAAATATCATCATTCCCATTTTACAGATGAGTCTGCTTAGAAAGGTGAGGCTGGCATGTGGCTAAGTGGTCATCGCCCTTGCCTAGCATTTGCAAGTCCCTGGGTTTGATCCCCAGCTCCGCAAAGCCCACGATATCTGTAAGGGAGCTGGAGGGATAGATCAGTGGTTAAAAATTCCTGCTTCCTGACAGGAGACAGCCACGGTGGGCGCCTAGCCGGAATGGCTTGCTCTGAAGAAGCTCCACTTCCTCAGGGACTGGCAGGATCGAGAGAACACTAGGTTCAACCAGCCGGTGTGCACGGTCAGCCGACAGAAGGTCTGGCAGGAGGAAGCGCTTTGCATGGCCCCCTGCCCTGCGTCCTGCCCCTTCAGGCTTGTAGTGAGGTGCCCTAAAGTGAGATACCACCCCCAAGGTCTGAGCTGGCAGAGGCTTCAGCCTGGAAAAACTCAGGGTGGCTGGTATCCATAAGAAAGTGGCCCTCACCGTTGGCATTTCTGTAGACCCAAGGAGATGAAACAAATCCACAGAGTCACTACAGGCCAGTGCGCAGTGCCTGAAAGAATACTGCTCCAAGCTCGTTCTTTTTCCCAGGAGGCCTTCTGCTCCAAGAACAGAGGCAGTTCTGCTGAAGAATTCAAAAAGACCACACAGCTAAGAGGACCTGTGATGCCCATCTGGAATGCCTTACAAAAAGGAGAAAACCAGATTCATCACAGAGGGAGAGATGCACTTTAAAGGCCTTCGCCAGTTTTCTTGCCTAGCTCCTTAGCATCTGAGCAAAATGGGTGAAGGAAGCGGGGAAGCTGCAGAACAAGATGTTGAAAAGAAACAGTAATGCGCTGTTGGAGTAATACATTTTCAGTAAATGAAAAACAAAATAACAACAACCCTAAAGCGTGATCCTAATTAATCAATAAAAACCAGGACTCAGATATTGGGGTAAAGCTGAAAGATAAAAGAAGCAAAGGAGCAGCCACAGTTACTTCTTACCTCTCTGAATCCTCAGACCAAAAAGAGGGGCTGAGATCCTGTCTCCACCTGCCTTATATTCATGTCTCTACCTCCCAGTTGTGCTGGGATTAAAGGTGTGAGCCTCCCAAGTGCTGGGATCAAAGGTGTGAGCCTCCCAAGTGCTGGGATTAAAGGTGTGAGCCACCACTGCCTGGCCTATATGGTTCACTAGTGGCTAGCTCTACCCTCTGCTCTCCAGGAAAGCTTTATTTGTCAAAACACAAACAAAATATCAGACCCCCCCCAAAAAAAGAAAAACCAAAACTTACTTTTCTTCCAAAAGACCAGAGTTCAGTTCCTAGCATTTACAGCACACATAACACATAGCTAACAACTCCCTGTAACTCCATCTCCAGGGGGTTGATGTTCACTAGCACCTGCACTCACACACACACACACACACACACACACACACACACACACACACACAGGCACACATACAAAACAACAATAAAAACTACCCTTTTTCAAAACTAGAAAGCTACATAGTTTTTCAAAGGTCAAATCACTTATGGTGTTCTCTTTATCTTAGATTTTTTTTTATAAATACAGAGTAAGAGAATGTGTCTTAAATGCAAAGAGTAAGGTGTCTGTCTACACCTAGTACAAATTCAGAGTTCTGGTATGTCTGAGATTGTCCTAACATGACAGTAAACGTTGGACTCTGTTGTTAAGGTATTTTACCAAATTAACTAGATAATAATAATAAGCCATTTGTCATTTTGGAGACAGAGTCTCACTATTTTTCCTTGGCTCTCCTGGAACTGGTTATGTAGCCCACACTGGTCTAGAACTTCCAGAGATCCACCTACCCCTGCCTCCTGAGTACTGGGTTTAAAGGTGTGAACCATCAAACCTGTCAAAAGCCATTTTTAAAAACTGGCTACATAAAGAACATGAGGTCTCTCTCTCTATACAGTGGAATAGTATCTGCCTCTGGAAAATAATGAAATCTTACCATCTGGGACAAGGATGAAACTTAGGAATATTCTGTTAAGTGAAATAAGCCGACAAAGAAAGAGAAAAAGAAAGAAAGAAGGAAGGAAGGAAGGAAGGAAGGAAGGAAGGAAGGAAGGAAGGAAAGAAAGAAAGAAAGAAAGAAAGAAAGAAAGAAAGAAAGAAAGAAAGAAAGAAAGAAAGAAAGAAAAAAGAAAGCCCCACATGGCCTCACTCATTGTGGCAGTTTGAATGAGAATGGTCCCTCAGAGGCTCATATCTTTGAATAGTTGGTCCCCAACTGGAACTGTTTGGGAAGAATTAGGAGGTGCGGCATTGGAGGACGTGTGTCACTGGAGGCAGGCTTTGAGGCACCGGCTATTTCCAGTTGGCTCTCTCTCTGCCTCTTCTCTGAGGATCTAAGCTCTGAGCTACTGTTCCAGTGCCATGCTCCCTGCCGTGACAGCTGACAGATTTCTGAGGCAGCACACTGAGACAGAAGACAGAAAGAGACTGGAGTCTGGCCTCAACTGATGAGACTGTTGATTATTAGCACATGCATCGAGGGGCAGCCTCTCTCCCATGAGGAATGGAGGGGTCTGCCAGGGGAAAAAGCCGACTGGGACCTTTTATAGGGACAGGGGAGGGACTTGGAAAGGAGGAACTTGTTCCAGCTCTAGGGGGCTACATGTCTCTCCTGCAATTTTTCCTTCAGAAAGTGTTTGCCCAAGGCAAGGTAGGGCTATTTTGTCTCAGTGGGCATTCCTTTCTGGCACCTTATCAATAGTTATAGACTCAGTTAACGCTCTAGAACCATGAGCCCAAATTAATGAGCTTTCTTTTATAAGTTTCCTTGGTCATGGCATCTTATCAGAGTAATTGACAAATAACTAAGACACTAGTATATGGAATTTTAAAGTGATCTCCTAGGAGTTGAGAGTAAAATGGTGGTTCCTAGAGGCCAGGCAGAGGAGGGGAGGGAGATTTAGGGAAAGGTAGCCTTAGAGGTATGAAGTTATGATGTTATCTTATGGATACAGGAATAGGTTCGTTTTCTCAACTGATTGGACAATTAAAGGGCAGAAAAAGTTTGAGAGTCCAACAAAATCAAGGTTTCTTCAAAGAGAACAGCTCTGTTAGGGCTTAAAAGAAAAGCCCCAGAGCAGGCAGGCTGTAAACCTCAGCAGCTGCCTGAAAGAGAAGAGAGAAGAGAAGGAAAAGGCCATCTCCTGAGTTAAACCAGCATGGAGGTCACAAGGTGAGGGAGGAATAAAGCCCAAAGTGTTAGGGAAAGTGTGATCAGAAAAGAAAAGAAACAGCTTTTTTTTTTTTTTTTTTCCAGAAAAATGGGCTGGTTTATGAAGCAGTATGACCGCACTCAGTGAGACTGAGCTGGATGGGCGGGAAGCCGGGCGGCAGTGCACACCTTTAATCCCGGTACTCGGGAGGCAGAGAAATAATACATGTCTAAGGAGAGGAAATAGTAAATATTTGAAGACAGCTGGTTTGCATGCTTTAAACATTACGCTATGCGGACATGTATTAAAACATTTTACTTTTTGGATATGCACAAATTTTGTTTTTATATATTGGAGGATAAATTTAATTTATTGAAAATTGAATAACAAGACCAGGCATAGTGGTGGAGGTCTTTTAATCCCAGCACTTGCTGTTGTAAAATAGCACTCTTGAGAGGCCTTGGCAGGTTTAGGCCAAGGTGGTCCTGGGTGAGGCGTGCCATGCAGATGCGGCGGAAGGTCACACCCTACGCAGATGTGACATCCAAGTAGAAAGTTTTATTATTAAAGGGAGAGGGGAGAAGAGAGAGACAGAGACAGAGACAGAGAGAGGGAGGGAGGAGAGAGAGAGAGAGAGAGAGAGAGAGAGAGAGAGAGAGAGAGACAGAGAGAGACAGAGAGAGACAGAGAGAGAGAGGGAGGGAGGGAGGGAGGGAAGGAGAGAGGGAAAGAGGGAGGTAGTATTACCTCTGGAGAGATGGGGGAGAGAGAGGGGGGCAAGGGGAAGGAGTCTTTTTTTAAAGGGACTGTAGGATGACGCCAGGACGCTGGGTGGGCCAGGGTATTATCTGCTTATTGGGCAGGATTCCAAGAAGTGCATCTGAATGCTGACCTTTGGGAGGCAGAGGCAAGTGGTTCTCTGTGAGTTTGAAGCCAGTCTGGTCTACACAGTGAGTTCCAGGACAGCCAGAACTACATAGTGAGACCCTGTCTCCAAAAACAAACAAATGAACAAACGAACAAACAAACAAACCAGCCAAAAGAACAATATGTAAATGCAAAGTGGCTGCCTTATGAAATATTTACAAAAATAAAAGTAAAATAGAAACACAACAGAAAGTTTTGCTGTAGTATGGAAAAATGTAGAAAAATGGCGAAATAAAATGTAGATGATTAAGGGAAGGTAATAAAGTAAAGGTGAAGAAAATGTTTGGATAAAGGAAAACATTCAAAAGAAACACAGCGAGCTAGGCATGGTGGGCTGTGGCACACACCTGTAATGGCAGTACTCAGCGGAATGAGGCTGTGATATGGGGAGTTCAAGGCCAGCCTGGGCAACGTAGGAAGACCCTGTCTTGAACAAATCAAGCCAGAACCAATCAACAACCATCCAACAAAAATCCCCAAACGAGGCTGGCAAATGGCTGAGCACTCAGGGTAAAGGCACCTGCTGCCTGATGACCTCAGTTCAATGTCCTGAACCCATGTAAGGCGGAAGGCAAGAGCTGACCCCACAAAGCTGTTCTAGACCTTCACATGTGCACTTTGGAACATGTGCCCCTCTTCCTCGGGTCACATGTGAACACACAGTAAAAAATTAAATAACTTAAAAAAGCGAATAGAAAAATATAGAAGTACAAGAAAATGACTATAAAAGGTGAAATTATGGGAGGTTTAAATCATTTTAAGATAATTGTTATTTTTCCAATAACAATGTCTTATTGGGGCCAGGGAAATGGCTCAGCTGGTATGGGTGCCTACCACTGAACCTGATGAAGAATTCAGTCCCTGGAGTCCACACAGGAGAAGGAGAGAACCAATATACTCTTCTCTCTCTCTCTCTCTCTCTCTCTCTCTCTCTCTCTCTCTCTCTCTCTCTCTCTCTCTCTCTCTCTCCCTCTCTCATCCTTACTATCTCATTATTAAAATATGATAAGCTTGTTTATCAATCACAAATAAAAACCCTACTTAATGGATAGCAGAGTAAATGTCCTGTCTGTAGGGATTCAAGCAGTACAGGTTTGCTTTCCTTTTAAATCAGATGTGGAAAGGATAAAGGGATTTAAAAGTGAAGAATATTTACACTAAAACATGGAAAATTTATACACTGTTTGCTAAATGTCTTGGCAATAACCTGAGTGTTATTTTATCTTAAAGTTGCATGCCAGCCTGTCCCAATGGGAAGAGAGAAAATGTCAGGGTAGACCCTTTGTGGGGAAGCCAGAATATTTCCCAGGTCCTTTGTGTCTATTAACAAATGATTTTGAGGGTTCAAAGAAGGACTATATCTTTTCCTTAGGATCAGAAGACCCAGGGGTGAAAAAATTGAACATCTGCTCTATTTACGTGGTGCGAACTATTGCGCTTCTAAGGGTCTGTGGCAGCTCAGTAAGGACTCTTGGCTCAGCACTATAAAATCCCAGGAGAAAGACAGTGGATAAACATAACATTTGCTCATTTCCCTTAAGCAGGTATAATACTAATATTTATGGGAGCTTGCAAAGAGCCACTTGATGGAGGAGCCTGAATCGGTTCAAATGTGTGTTGCTGGGATACTGTGTCCAGAGGCAAATAACCGAATTGATTTCCAGGATATGGTGACGCTAAGTAAGTGTGTGGACAGGTGCAGCCACACAGACAGCAGTTAGGCTTTTGTTTTCTAAGTCTTAGATGAAAGGCTTTCTGCTGTTCTGCAGCAGAGCTGATAGAAGACACAGAGGAATGAGGAGGATAAGAGATGTGTCTTGGCTATGGGCATCCTAACAGCTACTGCTTAGGGACATTTGCCAGAGCCTTTTTGTACACGCTACTTCTTATTTTACAAATAGTTTTTATTTCCTTCCAGTGAGAACATTGCAGTGCAGAGAGACGAAACATTTCTCCAAGGCCACAGAGTAAATGAGGACTCGGGAATCCCAGTCTGCAGGGCTTCAGTCTGAGCTCTTTGCCTTGTTTTGGGCTCCTTATCACAGTGGCCAAATGTTCATATTTTTGTGGTCAGAGGAAAAAACAATTTTTTTTTTGTAGTACTGGAGATTGAACACAGTGTGTCATCCCTGTCAAGCAACTAAGCTGCACCCTCAGCCAGAAGAACATGTTTTCAAATAAAACTTTCAAATAAAATACGAGAAAATTCTCTTTGGGGCAGAAGGAAGTTGATCATGGCTTTGAATTTCAGGGTTTTTTTTTTTTGTTTGTTTCCTGGAGTTTATCTGATACGTTTTATGGGAAATATTTATGGTCTCAGGTTTCAAGTGTGAGGACAGCATCCTTCAATTACGTGTTCTTAACCCAGTGTGAAGGGGGGAAGTGTGGACACTCCTAAGATGGGAACAGTCAATTGCCACTTAGTAGGAATATGACCTTGAGGCATCCTCCCAGGCTGACGGAACTTAATCTTTGTGTAAGGATTACGACATCTAGATTGCAGACATATCTGCGAGATCTGGATTTCTACAACCTTGGGATAAGAGCCACACTGTTTCTGAATCAAGTTTAGCCTGACCCCAATCCCATTTGTCAAATCTGTGTGTGTATGTGTGTGTGTGTGTTACCAGAATGGGGAGTTAGGGGCCTGCTTTGGGGTGAATGGGACACAGGAAGGTCTTTGCCGTTCAGTCCACCTGTTTGCCAGAGAGATGCTCGTTGGCCAAGCCAGCCAGCTCCCTCAAGGCAAGCACTTCCATGTGCCCTCTGAACTTGAACTCTTAGTCAGCCTTATAGACCAAGTGCCTCTGTGACCCAGAGAGACTCTTCCAGTCCAGGGCAGGTTTCCATATGCATGGCAGGTCGGTTACTTGGCAACACACTGTGGTTTCAGAGAGAGGGAGAAAATGAGAGGGAAAGGAGGAGGAAGACAGAGATTTTCAATGTTTTATTCTTTGACGGTTTTATACATCAATATAATGAGTTTTCACCCCTCTTACCCTCTCCTATCACCCCCTCTCTCCTGCTGAAAACCTTTTCCTAATCAGCCCCCTACTATTTGATGCTCCCCCCCTTCTCACTGAGTTCAATTGTGATTGCTTGAATGAGCACAAATTGGGGGTTATTAGTTGGAGCATGGACAAGTTATCCATGGCTATACCACTGGAAAAAATGGCCCACCTTCTCACAGCATCCACTAACCGCCCGTGATCCCTTGTGATGGTTAAACAGTGACGGGTGTGGTGAAAGCCTTGCATTGATAACTAACCACAGCGGCAGCCAGTTTGTGAATGAACTGACCACGGCACCGTTTCACTGGTCCCCAATGTCTGACTCTTACATTCCCCCAGGCCCCCTTTCTGGATGTCCCCAGAGTCTTGGAGGGGGTGACGGTAGATGTCTTGTTAAGGGCCAACACTTCTCATCACTCTTCTCTGCACTGTTAGGAGATGCAAGCCTGCCATTGATCTTCAGACGGTAACCCCTCCCTCCAAGCCCCACACCAAAGCACCAATCCTTACAGAGAGTTTTAAAGTTAAACTTCATTCTTCTCGATTCTAAGTGGACACACCTTCTTTTTAAAAAAATATTTTAAATTATATGTATAAGTGTGTGTCTATGTTTGGACACATGTATGTGAGGCCTCCTATTGTACCCATGGAGGCCAGAGGCATTGGATTCCCCTGGAGCTGAGGTAACAGGGGATTATGAATCAGCCAACATGGGTTTTGGGAGTTGGATTTTGATCCTCTGTAATATTAGTTAGTATTCACTCTTGACTGCTGAACTATCTCTCCAGCCCTGTCTTTTATTTCTTTCAATATAATTAATACTGTGCATGTCATAAAAGGGTAAAAACCGATTTTGACATTGTAGAAGAGGAAAGAGGAAGCAGGTTCACTAGAGTTAGAGAGTTAGAGCAAGAAAATGAGATTGCTTGCGTGCCAGTTATTTTCATCTGTGACAAACACCTGTCAATCACCTCAACGGGGAAGGGTTTCTCCTAGCTCATGGTTACAGAGATCCAGCCCGCCATGGCAGGGGATGCACAGTGCCTCCAGCTCTGCATGAGCAGAAGTACAAGGCAGCTTGCTCACACCTCAGTGGATTTAGAAGCAGACTACCCTGCTAGAACCAGAGGGGTACCTCATTCTACAAGGAAGCCAAAGGCACCTCTGTTCAGAGGTCACAGAATATAATTATGTGTGTGTGATAAACATTGTTATTATTATTATTTTGGTTTTTCAAGACAGAGTTTCTCTGTATAGCCCTGACAGTCCTAAAACTCACTCAGTAGACCAAGCTGGCCTGAAACTCAGAGATCCACCTGCGTCTGCCTCCTGAGTGCTGGAATTAAAGGCATGCACCACCCTTCCAGGCATAAATAAATATTATAAATAAATGTTTTTAAACCCACAGAGTCTTTATTGTATTCAGGCAGTCAGCTTGTCAAACAGGGACTTTGAGGGGCATTCCCCAAGAAGACACAGCTGGCCCCACATACCATGGACATCATAGGCTCAGTCTAGGCTCTTGCCCGTCACCACAGCTGCAGGTGGTCGGATGAAAAGGAAGCACCCAGAGAGCACACAGGCCCCTGCAGGTACCCTGCTTGCAGCTTGTCTTCCAACAATGGGAGATGTAGGAAGAATAGAAGGGAGGAGGGCTCAGGAGCAGGTAAGACAAGGTTGTACCACCCAGCCTGGCTAGACCCAACACCTATTTCAGCCAACAAACCAAGTGTGTGGCCCTGACCTCCCAGCGGGACAGCAACCAGGGACACAGGCACATCGTGACAGTCTCTGAAGCTCACCTTCAGAGACCCTTGCAGTGTGAACAGACGCTCCCTGCACATCCAGAGCTCCAGGCATGGACCTGTGTAAGTGAAGAGACCTAACTTAACATTAGTAGTGCAGCCACAACACGCTGCAGACTAACAATACTAAGACTGGGCCTCACCCTTACAATCACCAGGAAGAGCCACAAACTGTACCCTGTGGGGCACAAATCAGAATGGAGACAAACAAGTACTAGATGCTCCAGAACATTAAGGAGAGCTCACATCACTGATATATATAAGTTGCCAAGTTCCTTGCAGCAATGCCAGCACCAATTCCTGTTTGACAAGACTTCTGTTGCCCC